>NC_061109.1:10182105-10402105 GCF_015104395.2 Macrobrachium nipponense | reverse complement strand
GGATTCAGAAAGAATAGAAGTACAGTAGCACCATAGACCCACTCTTAAAATGGCATTTACGACGTCAAAAGTACCTATGATCCAGTTAACAGTGCCTTTAAGCAGTTTATCAGCGATAATAAACTGCCTACCAGTACTAAAATCTGAATTATATGCTGTTCTTGAAGCTGTATAATAGGTTTTTAACCCTTAATGGAAGAGAATCTTCATAGTATAAGTATCTACAGTTGACAGGCCCCTGTTTGTGAACTCACATCTTCACAGATTTTTCTATGGACTGTACCTATATTCTACCCACAGAAAATTTGCCAGTTCACAGTATTTTTCACTGAGAAATATTCACAAATTACTGTATTTTGTTTATAATTTTCATGTTTTAACTATCAAAATTGGCAGTTCTAAGCAATTTTAGAGGGATTTTAAGTATTTAGCAGATTTTAGCCCTTTGCGGGTGGGTGTGGTACCCATCCCCTGAGAATATGGGGGGTCCACTGTATAACTAGCAGGAAAGATGTTCATATCACTTCAATGATCATAAATGACTAATGGCAACTGTAGTAGCAGCTCAGCAAAGGGCAATCAGTAAGCCTTGAGACTTGATGGGGGAATGTATTGCCCCTCTCTGTCCCATGATGTCTTATTTATTTACTTGCTCAAATATACTGCTGTGATGTGAGCTGTAATTATAACTTAACAAAATAAAACAAAATTACTTAAAAAAAAAAAACCATGTATAATTTGGTAAAATTAACAAGTCTCAGAAAAGAGGCCCTCCACAGGGTTGTAAATACGTACTCACTTTCAATTTTTTATGGAAAATACAGAAAAGTTTAAATTTCTTTTTTTTACACCATGCTCATTGCATAAATTTCTTTTTTTCCACCATGCACACTTGCATATCTTCCTCTTTCCATTCATAAACTCATAAACTCTCTCATGCACTGTTGCCAACAACTTCCTCACTAACTCTTTACCCTCGTTTATCCCTTTGTCCCCAAACTTTTTCCTACAGACATACATTGACAATGACTCACCAACATTCATTCTTGCCTCTTCAAAATCATGCTTTCTCCTATATCTAATGCTACTCTTTATCCTCTTTGGCCCTTCCACAATCCTGGCTTTCACGCTCTCATACGGCACATTCCCTACACTCGTCATTACCCCATACATACTCAAACAAAAATCCCGCCATGAAATTACCCAACTCTTGTTATCCCCATACTTAGCCACACAATACTTCTCATATTCCTTAAAAAAGTCCCCCATGTCCCTACTACCATATCCCTCATATTGTGCACATCAGGCTACCTCTCTCATATACACAGCCTTTGTACTTCCTGCTCACTCTCACTTTTGCTACTTCCATCCTGACCCTTCTTTCCCTCTTCTGAATACATCTAAATTACTCTCATCCTGCACCTTATCCTCAACTCTATGGTCGCCTTCATCTGTCCTCTTCTTGCCCTGTTCATCAGTCTTTACTAGTCTTTCCCTTAGCCCTTTTCTTACCCTCAACTTCCTTCTCACCCTTCTGCTCTGATTTCTATCTATCCTGTGTCTTCTTCTTCCCCGCACTTGCCACAACCTTATCACTTTCATCACTCATACTCTCATCCACTTGCTCTTTCACTTTCTTAATCGCTCCTGGCCTGTCACAAGACTCAGTAGGCCTACCTCCTACTGCTCCCTCTCCCATGAACCCCTTCATCATCTCCTGCACTGCATTCTTCATTAATCTGAATTTTTCGTCCATTTTCTCAACCATCCTCTCTTCCACTCTTTTCACCTCTTCTTTCTTTTCCACTTTTGCACTCCTTACCATTCCTTTCATTTCCTGTAACTCGCTCTTCAGATCCTCACATCTACCCTTAACCTCTCATTCTCCACTTCCAATCTTTCCTTGGCTTCTCTCGCCATCTGCAACTCCTCCTTCAGTCTCTTCATCTCATTCAACCCTTCCATCCTCACTTTCTCCACCAATCACACAACTTACTACCCCAATCGTCCTGCGGCTGCCGCACCAGCAGTTCCTGTTTGGGCGCCAAAAATTTAATGTGGAGGGATCACAAGTCAAAAAATAAGCGGGCAAGATCCCCCCATATGAATATGACCAATCCAGCTGCCATACTCAACCTCAGCCACATTTTCCACATGCAGGACAATTGACTTGACTACACAGAACAAAAAACACAAACACATGGACTCACCCCAACTCCAGATACTCAGGGCCATGCTGTGCTGTCTGCTGGAGGAGGTCACTGAGGCACCAACAACTGCCACAAACCAACACACAACCAACAACAAAAGAACTACAACCACACAACTCAACAACAACACGACAACAACCAACAACCAAGGACCACAACACAAAACAACAAATGAACAAGGACTACAACCACAACAAACAACCAAGGACTACAGCCACAACACCACCACCACCACCAAGAAACCACAACAGCTCACCAACCAACGCGACTCCACAACATCAAACCAACACCCTCACAAGCCCACACCCAACCACTCACAACACCATGAAACCACAATAGCTCCTTAACAACAACAACAACAACAACTCCACAGAAACTCAAGCTCATCAACCTCCCAACATACAAGCACAACAACCTTCAAACACACAGCACAAATAACTCAACTAACTCCCTGAAAACACAACACAAATGACCAACAATACTCCCAAGACCGCTGCCCAAACGTCTGTCCTTCACGATTTCTCACTACAGACTCTGACTCCTCAGAACTCTGATCACAACTAACTCCAACCACACCAGTAACAACACAGAACTCACCAACAGCCAATTCAATCACTAACCATCCATCCACCAATTACACCCCCCCCCCTCTCTCTCTCTCTCTCTCTCTCTCTCTCTCTCGTCAAATGGAACTCCCATAACTCCTCCATAACCAGTAATCTAACCAGTTGTCAACTATAAAAGGGAAAATTATAATAAGAAATCATATGAAAGTTAAGTTTTATTGTTTCCAACCTCATGTCTCAACACAAAATACTTCTTCTCTAAACCCTTTGTCCTGTTTATCTCCTTCTTTTACCTTTAATTCCTTTACCTTTCCTTTTAGCCGCAGCCCTTTCTCTACCCACTTTGTGTTTCATGCGTTCTGATTCTATCCTGGCAGTTTCCTTAACAATTTCTTGTTCGGTTCTCAATTCTCTCCTAGGTGGCCGCCTTTGTGCTGGTCCTTTCAGTTTATTGTATAAGGGATGAGCACTGCTGTGAGCCCTAATATTAATTGCTGGAAAAAAGAAGTAACCATTGAAACATTATAATTATGAATTTATAATTAAATATTACCTTATAAAGTCCTAAATTACATTGTTACTCTACATAATAACATTAAATTTAAGGTGACAGGCACTCCAAAAACATCTTTTTATCAGATATATACAGAACTTTTTCATATAGTGCGCCCTGGTAATATAAACTGATTTCTAATTAAATATTCCTCTCTTACTCTAACACTGATAAATCACCCTAGAATAAACAGAATTGAAACTCATGTTTCTAATACATTGCCTTTCTTAGATGCAAACCACTGCCCTGCTAGTGTGCCCACTGTTTTGTTATGAATAAATAACAAAAATTTTATTTAGATGACAATGTAACTCCTTCAGCAATTAAAGACCAGTCCTCTATTGGGTTATTTGTTCATATAAGACAGCACTGTACAGAATTGGTCTATGGTAATCCTACTTGAAGATGTTAGTCAACAAGTTTGGTAATCATATACGTAACTGCTAGTTGGTATAGTCTGACTAACAAGCATGCCATAGTTAAAAGCAATATAGTAGGGCTTCCCTTAACACTCTTTCTTCATCTGCATTGCTAAATCAAACATACTTGCTACAGAGCACAAGGTATTAACCCTTAAATTGAAACACAAGGAAAAAATTGTTAAAGAATGTAAATTGTGAGGCTCACTAAGACAGTCTATTAGCTGTGAGGGCTCCACTGATAACACCTGTGATATAAGGCTATACAGGCAGTCATCACTAGAGAAGCGTCATAAAACCAGTTACAGTGGAGCCTTGGATTTCGTACATAATCCATTCTAGGAAATATGACGAAGTCCGAATTGTATAAAATCAGAAGCAATAATTCCCATAATCCATTGCAAACACCCAAAAGTATTTAAAAAAATTATTTGAAAGAATAAATATAGTTTTACATACAGAAAACAATGAGAAACAAATGTAAATGACTAATAAAATGCATAAATAAAAATCTAACCACTCTTAGCTTTACTGAAGACTTCTTGGCAGATAGAAGATGGGGAGGAGGGGTTATTGTTTGCAAGGGGAATCCCCCCCATAAGGACTTCAGGTATCAAGAACCTTTCTGGGGTTACCTCTCCTCTTCGTTTTTTACAGACACTTTCTAGAGTTACTTCCCCTTTCATTTTTTACTGGCACTAGAACCAGCTTGAGAGTCACTGGATCCCTTCCACACAACAAAAACTGTCCATAGACATTTGTTTCTCGCATCTCTTTAAGATTTGCCTAAAATGGTATAAAGCACTGCCATTATGCATGTGGAAACACAGATTTAAATCTTTGTGGACTGATAATTCTCCACAAAATGTTTTACATCACTCCACTTTGCAAATATTTCCTTAATCACTGAAGTAGGCACATTATCCCCTATCTCTTCCTCCTCCTCCTCCCCCTCTGATTCCTCATCTATCATCTGTTGCTGTTACTGCTGAAGGCCTTGCGGCTCTTCAGTGGTTAGCTAATCTCTGTGGCCATCCACTAACTCTTCCCCATTATTGCCACTCACATCCGAGCCAATGGACTTCCCCAAGACACAATGGATTCCACAACAGGTGCGGGGTTATTGGGTTCAAACCCTTCAAAATCCTATACAGGGACACACACTGGCCACAATTTTTTCCAAGCAGAGTTTATTGTCCTGGAAGTCACTCCTGCCAAGCCTTATCTATATGGCTTAACCAACTGAAGTTATGAAGTGATCCTTCTAGAATCTCTCAGGGTCAATTCAGTGTCCAAGATCACTTCAAAGCACTTTTGAAACAGTGCTTTGGTGTAGTAGTTTCTCGAAGTTTGAAATGACCTGCTTGTGCATAGGCTGAATAAGGGGAACTCATCCAACAATTGATCTTCCAAACTTGGAGGATGAGCAGGAGCACTGTCCATTACCAGGAGGCACTTGAATGGCAATTGATTCTTCACCATCGGGCCAAACACTTCATTGATCCATTCAATGAAAATTTGCCTCATGACCAATGCCTTTTTGTTCACCTTCCACACCACAGGCAATATATTCTTAACAACACTGTTTTTCTTGAACACTTGGGGAGTTTGTGAGCAATACACCAGTAACGGTTTCACTTTGAAATTCCCACTGGCGTTTGCACAGAACAAGAGTTGCCTATCCTTCAAAGGCTTGAATCCTGGCAGTGCCTTTTCCTCCTGTGTGAAGTATGTCCTCTAGCATTTTTTTTCCAAATGAGGCCTGTTTCATTAAAACTAAAGACTTGTTGAGTATGGGAGAAATCCTTCAGCCTCTACATACTCCTTGAAATTCTTAATCAAATTCTTTGGCCACATATTTGTTGGAACTTGCAGCCTCCCCATGCCTTACAACACTATGTATGACCGTTTGCTTTTTGAATTTGTTGAACCAGCCTATGTTGGCCTTAAATTCACTAACAGCACACTCGTTGTAGGCATTTTCTTTGCGAGGTTGGCATGCATCCTTGCCTTTCACAAATTAGCACCTCTGACACACTGTTATTCGTTGATCCAAACTAACAACTCAACATCTTTGACAATCTCTGTTTTGTTAAATAAGTCACCCCCTTTGCATCATCAGCTTCCTTAATTTCTTTTTTCTTTGTCAGGATGGAACAGATCATTGATACGGACTTCCTGTACATCCTAGCAATATCAGCCATGCATATGCCACTTTCAAACTTTGCTATAATTTCTTTATTAAATTCAATTGTTCTTCTCACCTTCTTTACCGAAGGGCTGTCACTCAGAATTTTCTTTGGCCCCTATATGGCTTATTTAGCAGTTGCACTCGATGAAATAAGCCCAAAATCAATGAACATAAGGGGTGATGTGGATAACATTCAAAGCATGGAAAAAATGACAAATTTTTAATCAATTTGTATTTTTCATAGCTAACAAATTTGAGGTCTAAACAGTAAGATAATCTTCTTGCTCCAGCTGGAAACCGGTTAAAAACAATCAAAGATTGTAAAGCAAGGAATATGTGGCACCTGGCAACTCATGCATATATGAGTTGGAAGCTGGTCACCGACCAGGCATAGAACACAGTGACGCGTCAAGCCTTTCCCCCAACCCAGGAAAAGAGAGAGGGGCTGCTATAGGTGGGGAGTAAACGTTCAGACCTCAGGTTTGTTAGCTATGAAAAATACAAATTAATTAAAAATTTGTCATTTGTTCATATGCAGAACAAAAATTTGGTCTTAATAGGATAGACTTATACTTGGAGGGAGGTACAAGTACCCTAAACCAGCTGGGAGTTTAACCCACCTGACCACCCTTCCAAGACAGGAACAAATGAAAACTCTGCCGGTTCAAGCTACTCCTCACTCCCCTTGTTTAAGAGAGGAGCACTTGCTACTGAATAGCAGATTTGCCTAATGTATTGTAACAATACAAAACCACCATCAGTATGACCACCCTACTCACCTGTATTAGACCAGTTCCAGCATATGACGTGTCTATTCTTTGACCCGCCCATAGGAAGAAGAAAAGAAAAAAAAAGAGAAAGAAAGAGGCCAGCCAACTCACTCATTCTCTCTTCTACACAACCATCTTAGGTAAGATACAAACTGTCCCACCAGGGGCACTGGGTGAATTACATAACTTGTTAGGCAGCCACCAACAGACCCAAGGCATAGTGCCCAAAGACCTGTCGGCAACGTACTTCAGGTAAAAGGAAGCAAACGTGGATTGACGAAGCCATAAACCGGCACTCAAAATTCTATGAACAGACAAGTTTTCCTTAAATGCCAGAGAGGAACTTATACCTCTGATGTCATGTGCTCTAGCCTGCACAGACTCCGTGACAGAACTAGCATGCGAGGAGTAAGCCTGTTTCATTGTCTCACGTAACCAGAAGAAATTGTGTTCTTGAACACTTCCCTTCTGGACTGGCCTGTGCTAACAAAAAGCCTATGGCATCTAGGCCTTAGGTGACAAGTCCTCTTAAGATAGCATCGCAGTGCTCTGATGGGGCAAAGCAAGAGCTCTTGTGGATCATTGTCCACAGAGTCATTCAGTGAGGGAATGGAAAATGAAGCAAATCTGTCATCATGCACCAAGTGATTCTGGGTTTTAGCCAAGAATTCCAAAACAAATTTGAAGGCCACAGACTCCCAACCCCTGGTGTGTTTAACATCATAACTCAGGCCATGAAGCACTCCAACTCTTTTCAAAGAAGCCAACGCCAACAGGAAAACCGTCTTTAGAGTCAGGTCTCTGTCTGATGACCAATGTAGGGGCTCGAATGGAGCTCGAGTGAGACTTCTCAGGACTAGAGAAAGATCCCACACAGGAGGCCTGAGTTCTCTGGGAGAACAGTACTGTTTGAAACTCCTGAACAACAAGAAGATTTCCCACAATGAAATGTCCAGGTCTTTCAGGCGCAAAACCAAGCCCAAGGTCACTCTGTAGCCTTTGATAGCTAAAACAGAAAGACCTTTCTCCACCCTGAGGAAGATCAGAAAATCTGCTATCCACTAAACAGAAGCTCTTGAGTGGAGAGAAACCCCATTGATGACACAATCACAGTAGACTACCCATTTCCCCTGGTAAACTGCTGACGAAGATTTCTTGAGATAGCTGGACATCTGGCCCACACCCTTTCTAGAAAAACCTCTCACTTGGAGGACATACTTGATAGTCTCCAGCTGTGAAGAGACAGAGACTCTACTGATTGGTTAAACGTGAATCTCTGACAGAAGAGACAGAAGGTTCGGAACCTCCACTTGAGGCCACAGAGGTGCCACTAAGGTCATCCTGAGATTTCGAGAACTCTTTACTCTGTTCAGAACTTGACGGATCAGGCAAAACAGAAGGAAGGCGCACACCTTGAGACTGTCCCAAGGATGCAGCAAGGTGTCCTCTGCTAGAGTAAGAGGATCTGGTACCACTCAACAGTAAACCTCCAGCTTCCGGTTGAAGCGAGTGGTGAAGAGGTCTAGCAAAAGCCTTCCCCAAACATGAAAAAGCCTGTCTGCCACGTCCTGATGCTGAGACCACTCCATGCCCCAGATTTGGTTCCAATGACTCAAGTTGTCAGCCACCACATTCCTCTTGCCCGGAATGCACTTGTCGGAGAACTCCACCGAGTTGTGAATCACCCACAGGCGCAGCTCGACTGTCATCGAAAGGAGTTGACGAGACACCAGACCCCTTTTGTTCACATAGGTGACCATAGTGGTGCTGTCTTAACATCAGCATGACAGCATGACCCTCTACCCTCTCCCAAAACTCCAACAGACCTAAGAAAGCTGCTTTCAACTCCAAAATGTTGATGTGAAGCAGTTCGTCCTCTGCACTCCAAACAACCAAGGAAGGAGATCTTCAAAATGAGCACCCCAACCGTTGTTAGTGGCATCCAAAAACAGAAGAAAGCCTGGAGGGGATAAATGCAGAGGGACTCCCACTGTGAGATTCTGGTTGCCCAACCACCAATCAAGGTCTTTTGTTACCTCTTCTGACAGAGGAACTCTCTCAAGAGGGGACTCTCCTCCATTACCTTACCTTACCTTACAGACCTTACATCTTGTTCGGGTTGCCCCAGGTCCCTCAATGTGAGGCACCTCTAATGTCACCCAGAGGGTTCTAATGCATCTTCTGGTATATTTTGCATCTTCCAATCTTGGATGGTCTGGGATGCAGCTAGATATTTGTCAAGCTTATTCTTAAACACATCTACACTCACTCCTGATATATTCCTCAGATGGGCTAGCAATGTATTGAATAGACGCTGCATTGTCGATGCTCGTGCATAGTGGATTCATGTCCTGTGTGCTCTCCTTATTTATCCTGGTATAGTTTTGCGCACTATTAATCTACCTCTGCTTGCTCTTTCCGATATTTTTAGCTCCATGATGTTTTTGGCAATTCCTTCTATCTGTTTCCATGCCTGAATTATCATGTTTTATAAAGCATAATCATGTGTTCAGCTTTTCTTGTTCTGAAATGCCGTAACAAAATTCCCATTTTTGCTTTACATTTTGCCAATATAATTGCTATTTGATCATTGCATAACATGTTACTATTCAACATCACACCAAGGTCTTTAACCCTCTTACGCCGAAGGGTTATAATAAAAATCGTCTCCCGTATGCCGAGGGGGTCTCGAAGTGAGCACCAAAGCGGAAAAAATATTTTTTTCAAAAAATCACACCGCTTTTACTTTTCAAGATTAAGAGTTCATTTTCGGTTCCTTTTTTTGTCATTGCCCGAAGTTTAGTATGCAACCATCAGAAATGAAAAAAATATCATTATCATATATAAATAATGCGATATATGATTGCGCGAAAACAAAATTTCTTATATAATTGTATTCAAATCGCGCTGTGAGCAAAACGGTTAAAGCTAACTAGTTAATTTTTTTTCGTTGTATTGCACACTAAATTGCGATCATTTTGGTATATAACACATTGTAAAACAATCAAAGCAACACAGAGAAAATATTATCACAAAATGATGCATGAATTTGTAACGTGCGGACGTAAAAAAGTTTTTTTCAAAAATTCACCATAAATCTAAATATTGTTCTAGAGACTTCCAATTTGTTTCAAAATGAAGATAAATGATTGAATATTACTATACTGTAAGAGTTTAACTTACAATTGCAGTTTTCGACCATTTCGGAGGAGTTCAATTTGACCAAATGTCGAATTTTTTTAATATATTTTTTTATATGCAAATATTTCAAAAATGAGAAAAGCTACAACCTTCAATTATTTTTAGTTATATTCAACATGAAATTGCGCACATTTTCATATATAAAACTCTATGAAACGGAGCAAATATAACGAGAATGCGACGTACGCATTTCGGAGATTTGCTGCGGAGAATCTGCACGTGGAGGGAAGGAAAGTTTTTTTTTTTTTTAATTCACCATAAATCTAGATATTGTGCTAGAGACTTTGAATTTGTTTCAAAATGAAGATAAATGACTGAATATTACTAGACTGTAAGAGTTTTAGCTTACAATTGCGTTTTTCGACTATTTCGGTAGAGTCAAAGTTAACCGAACGTGATTTTTTTTCTATTTATCGTGATTTATATGCAAATATTTCGAAAATGAGAAAAGCTACAACCTTCAATTATTTTTGTTTGTATTCTACATAAAATTGCGCACATTTTCATATATAAAACTTTATGTAACGGCTAATTTAAAATGGTGCAAATAATACGACAATCGCACGAAAAAATTTATGATTTTTTTCGGAAGAGTTACCGCGCGGACGTAAGGAAAATGTTTTTTTTTATTTCTTAAATTCACCATAAATCGAAATATTGTGCTAGAGACTTCCAATTTGTTGCAAAATGAAGGTAAATGATTGAATATTACTAGAATATAAGAGTTTTAGCTTACAATTGCGTTTTTCGACCATTTCGGTAGGGTCAAAGTTGACCAAAGGTTGAAATTTTGGCACTTATCGTTATTTATATGAAAATATTTCAAAACTGATAAAAGCTATAACCATGGGTTGTTTTTAGTTGTATTGTGCATGAAATTGCGCACATTTCCATATAGAAAACTTTATGTAATGGCTAATTAAAAATAGTGCAAACATTACGACAATTGCACAAAAAAATTTATCGGAAGTGTTACCGCGCGGACTTAAGGAAAAAGTTTTTTTTCATAAATTCACCATAAATCGAAATATTGTGCTAGAAACGTCCAATTTGTTGCAAAATGAAGGTAAATGATTGAATATTACTAGAATGTAAGAGTTTTAGCTTACAATTGCATTTTTTGACCATTTCGGTAGTCAAAGTTGACCAAAGGTTGAAATTTTGGCACTTATCGTTATTTATATGAAAATATTTCAAAACTGATAAAAGCTACAATCATGAGTATTTTTTATTGTGTTCTACATGAAATTGCGCACATTTTCATATATAATACTCCATGTAATGGTTAATTTAAAATGGTGCAAAAATTATGTCAAAGTTACAAAATAATTTCTGAGATGTGTCACTGATACTTTTTAGTGCGATAAGAAAGAAATTAGTGCTTGCACGCCTGCGTAACGATTGTAAACAAAACAACGCCTTGATCCATGAGCTCCCAGCATCCCCCAAGGCGCGTGATTCAAAAGTTTTCGGCTAGTAGGCCTATAAATATTTTTCCGCGAATTTGTAAAATAACTTTTTTTATGTCGACGTTTAATACGTCCAATCGGCACCCGGGAGACAATTTATCTCGACGTTTAATACGTCCAATCGGCGTAAGAGGGTTAACTGCTTCCTTATTTGTAATTGTCTCGTTATTAGGTCCCCTATATGCATATAGCTTTCCTTCTCTATCTCCATATTTTATTGATTCAAATTTATCAGAGTTAAATACCAGCCTATTTACCTCTGCCCATTCAAATACTTTGTTAAAGTCTCTTTGTAGCGTGTTCCTATCTTCATCACAAGTAATTTCTCTACTTATTCTTGTGTCATCAGCGACACTACTCACTACCGAGTCCTTAATATTACTGTCTATGTCTGCAATCATAATAACAAACAGCAATGCAGCTAGCACTGTACCTTGTGGCACACCGGATATTACTTTAGCTTCATCCGATTTCTCATCGTTTGCAATAACTATCTGTTTTCTGTTGTAAAAATTCTTTTATCCATCTTCCTACTTTGTCCACTATATTATGTTTTCTAATTTCTTTGCTGGAGACCAAAAAGTCCTTCAGTCTCCACTGTAAAGTGAAGGAGACCATGAGGGACCAGCTTCTCCAGAGAAGACAAAATCCCCAGAAGGACCTGCCACTGAATGGAACTTCTCCAACCTCTGGTACGACGGAAAAACCCTCGACACTATTGAATCTATCCATACCCAAATAGAGAGTTCTCAGGCTGGGAACCAAGTTGGACTTCTCCAGGTTTACTACTTTGCCTAGCTCCCAACAAAACTGAAGAAGGCAATGCCTGTCTTGATGTAGTTTCTCCCTGGAGCTTGTAAAGACCAGCCAGTCGTCGAGGGATCTCAACAGGTGAATCCCTTGAGCATGAGCCCATGTCAAGACTAAGGGCAAAGACCCTTGTGAACACCTGAGGGGCCGCAGTCAATCTGAAGCAAAGGACCTTGAACTTGAAGACTTGCTCTCCCAGACTGAAGTGAAGGAACTCCCTTGACAGCAAAAAGTCGTCGTCTCTTATTGCTGTCAAACCTCTCCAGGGCATTTCCATCCTGAACCTTGTCTTCCTTACAAAGTGATTCAGTGTGGAAAGGTCAATCACTGGTCTCCAGTCCCCTGTAACCTTCAGAACCATGAAAATCCAACTATAAAACCCCAGTGAAGGATGATCCAGTTTCTTCCACCATACCCTTGTCCAGCATCTTCAACATTTCCTCCTGAAGAGCAAAGTACTTAGGAGAGCCGTGATCATAAGTCAGATTGAGAAGGGATCTGTCAGAGAGGGGGAGAAGTTGAAAGGTAGTTGATAACCCACCCAAAGGACATTTACTATCCACTTCTGCCCTCCATGAAACTGCCATTTGGCCCAATGGCCCACCAGGCATCCCCCTACCTGTCGTAACAGAAAGGGGGAGGCGCCTACTCTACCAATGACTCCCTCTGCCTGTTCATATAGAGCCCCTCCCAGCCTTTTAGGGGCAAGATTGAAGGGGACACTGTTGCTGTCTTGACTTTGATGGCGAAGCAGACTGAGAGGCTCTCACAAGAAGTCAAACACCTAGTTAACTTGAAAGGAAGAAACCAACTTGTCTGCCACTGCGGAGGGGGAGGAGGAGGAGGACAAGAACGAGCCTCTGATTTAGATACTGCCTGATGTACTAGCATATCTTTGGTATCTGCTCGCTGCCGGTCAACCGCATCTTCTAAATGAGTTCTTGGGAACAGAAGCTGCGACTAAAGGAGATCCCTGTTTTGGAGTACCGACAAGGACTCCTAGCCAGAGGGAGGTTGGCCCACAAAATCGCACTAAGATGGCCTTGATAACAAAACAGCCTTAGCCCAAGACTGCAATAGCCTTAGAAAGGAGGAAGAACTGACTGAAACTCCCACAGCTCAACTCCAGGCTATCCTGGCTACCACAGTGGACCACAGGTCAAACCAGGACACAGTCCAGAATATGGTAGAAGCAGTAGCCTCTATAGCCACGGCCTCTTGCAAAGAAAATGATGGACCGGGTCAACCAGGCTTAAGACAGAATACGTTTAAATTAAGGTAACGGGGCATCAGCTGAACCACATTGGTGGAATAATACATACTTCCTATGCCACACGAGAGGAGGAGGAGGAAGGACCTTTGAGGACCTAATAGAGAGCGGAGAGCTATCTTGGTCCAAAACCAAGGCTGCAAGATAGGCTGGCCATGCCCCGACAAGGGAAGCTCAAACGAAGCCTTGGTACCTTGCCTTGCACCTAGCAAGGCCTCTATACCCATATGGATCATAGAATACTGAGTCTGTGTTCTACCCCAAGATTATTGAACTCACGAATGAGATCAATAATCTCTGAGAAAGTAAACAAAAACTCCTGACTCTCCCTCCTCTGGTTCCGGCAAAGGAGGTCAACAGCGTGAAGAAGAAGGCTTGGAAGGATCTCATCCTTCCCTAATGGCACTGGAAAAGCTAAGCTGGGCATCATGCATCCCAGTTGGAGTGGAGTCCCTGACTACCAAGACCCTGAAAGGGCTCCAGAACACGGCCACGCGAAGAAACCCATACATGGTCTCGAGCCAAACCGTGTATGCGCTTGGCGACGAACCACATACATGTTCACAAGACGAATCACGTACATGGACGTGCGACGAAACATGAGCACAGTCTCGAAACAGGGAACAAAGCCGAAGCAAACTTCCTGAAGGAGACTGATTCCTAAGGTCCGTGGACCAGAGTTGCATCATGTTCTTGACCGTCAACTACAACACATATGCTGAGAGAATTATCTTTGGCAGGTAAGGAGACACCGTTGTAGCAGGCACCTTCGACCTCTTAATCGGAGCCATATAATCTTTATGACAGACAGGAACAGGTACAGGAGACGGAGATGGTTGAGATGGAGGGCAAACACTTCTATGGTTACATACATTTATGTGGAAGGAAGAGACATGACCTTGTAGAGAGGTCGGCGAAGCACTCCTCTCACTCACAGAAGACGACGCCACAAAGTCCATAATTCTCCAACGTTTGACTCAAGGGAGAGGAGGGGGAGGAGGGAGGAGATGAAGAAGCTAGGAGAAGAAGAACCACTCCTTCTATGACTCTTCTTGGCAGAGAAAGCAGAATACCTCTCTCGACCATAGTTGAAATAACGTCCCCAATGGCCCAGCAAGAGGTTGTGATGACGTCATAGGCGGAGATGGGGATGAGCTGAGAGGATACTGGGAGTGACATCATGACATCTTGAATGGTTGCACTGGTCGATGGCCTCACAGGCAGAGCGATAAAGGGCATTCCAGTAAGCATCGATGTTGACAAAGGCATCCTGCTAGGAGGCAGTACACAAGAGCCAAAGTAGTGTAGGCCTGCAGGTGGGGGGACTGCCAAGGGGGCTGGCAGGGGGTACAAGCAGCCAAGAAATGCAAGAGTAAGCCATCCAAAGAGGGGGGCACCCCGTAGGCCTAGAGACGCCCAAACAGCCGCCATCTTGTTTGATTCGAAATCTGAAATAAAGGAAGCGGAAGGCGTAGCCTCCCCCCTCTCAGGAAAGACATTATATCCTGCTGGAGAGGGGGCTACATTAAATGTAATCTCATCCTGTGCAACTCCCAATGCTTCCAACAATAAATCGATGGAAGAAAAGGAAGGAGACAGCGGTACAACTGACGCAGAGGGAACGCTTCTGGAAGAAGGGGATGCTGAACTGTCCAAACGAGGGCAAAAAACCCGCCCAAGAAGGAAAAGTGGATACTCTACAATGCTCCCTCTTCTTGTAGAACAGCCGGGCCCCCTCTGCGAAACAGGCCAGGAACAACATTCTGGGCAAGGATTGATCATGGTACAAAAATTAGATCAGCACCTACTGCATGGAGTACGGGGATCTGTAATGACAGCAGGCAAAAACCTGGAGTACGGAAATCCCTGAATGCCCAGGCACATGCATTGACAAGGCCTAGAAGAATTGGAGGACTCCATGATAATCAACAAGGCACACAAACACACTGAAACAAAGAAACCACGGGCAAACAAAGCAGCCGGCTTGGAAAGGAGAGAGCAAGTGACTACTCTCCAAGGCATTCAAAGATACACTGACATGTCACAGTGTTCTATGCATGGTTGGTGACCAGCGTCAACCTCATATATGCATGAGTTGCCAGACACCACAGATTCCTTGCTTTACAATCTTTGATTGTTTTTACCCGGTTTCCAGCTGGTACAAGAAGATTATCCTATTGTTAAGACCAAAGAATTGTTTCACATATGAAAAAATACTAATTTTTAATATTGCCTCCAACTAAATTTTATTTTCTTCTTTTTTACTTTTCTGGCATCCAAAGTAATTCCTTTTAATACTACAAGATTTAAAAATGCAGTGAAAATAGTATAATCTTTGACTCCAGAGTAAACAGAAGGTAGAAATTGTTGGTAGAATGGAGGCAGGATGGTCTTGTCATGAATCCTGGAGCATGGTATTGCTTGGTCAACCTTGCATGATATTAAGACTTCCCTGGAAAAGCTGAAGAAGTATGTGACTGGCTTCAGGAAGAGGACCAAGAGTCAGGCCCGGAAGATCATGGCAAAATGTTGTCATAAGGGTATTGAGGAGTCGACCTTGAAGTAGTTTTGTCAGCAAAGGGCTGGTGGTGTGAACATACATCACTGAGTTGAGGGCTGCAATTCCAAAGTTCACAGGCCTACATAAAGTTTTGAACTTTAAGGAGTCCAAAGGCTGGGTGTTTCAGTTCAAGATTTGACACGAGATTTCTAACAAGAAGCCTCATGGTGAACCTTTGGATACTTCTGAGAAGGGAATATAGGAATTTTGCCAGACATTGCAAGACTTAGTGAGAAAAGAAGACATTGTTCTAGGGCAAATCTACAATGCTGATGAAACAGGTCTATTCTATCACTCCTTACCCACTAACACCTTGGCTGTCAGAAGCTTTCCAAGCTGGACATGCAAAGCAACCATGTGTTCTGCAGGGGTTGATGGATAAGGTCCCAGCAATTTGGTATCATTCAGCAAAGGCTTGATTCACCTCCAAGACTGTACCCAATTAGTTCCATAATCAGTTTTATACGGATGCACCTTATAAAACTAAGATGCTCATGTGCATCCTAGTACAGTCCAGTTGGGTGGTGATGAAGGTCATATTAGGGTCATGTATTTGGCTCCTAATCTGACTGCAATCATTCAGCCAATAGAACAAGGTGTTACTGCTGCCACAAAACAGCTATACTGGAGGAAGTTCCTAAGGGAGGTGATGGTAATATTGGATTGAGAGGAGAAGCAACAAATCACCTTGGTACTGAAATCAGCAAGGATAATTACATGTGAAGTGTATACTTGAATCCATGATCACCTAATTACCAAATGAGGTGAAAAGGATGAAACAAGGATTAAGAATATTAAGGAAAATGAATTACGGTTAATGACCTTTCAGGTATCTTGCTATGGAAACACAATCTGCACCTCTACTCAGTGGCTGACAATGCTACAGACACACAAAAAGCGAGACAAATTATTACTGTATACCGTGGTTTTGGGTACCATATAAGGAGCTACTATTGCTCTTCTCTATCTCTTAAGCCAAAAATTAAGTATCTGCCAATTTCAAAAACAGTGACTGTGGGCTATACAGTGATGGGTTTGTGAGCAATCAAGGACAGGATGAAGTGTGAAAAAACAGAACTGGCTTAATTCTTCTCATTAATGAAGCTATACTTAATAATGAAAGGGATATATATATATAAAATATATATATATATATATATATATATATATATATATATACATATATATATATATATATATATAATATTATCCTAACGTAAAAATAGCCACAAATGAAAAAAGGTGGCTATTTACGTACATATTTGTCACGTGCTGTTTTGGTGAATTATTGCTGATTATATATATAGATATAATAATATATACGTAAATAGGCCACCATGAGGTGGCTATACGACATATTGCCAGTGCTGTTTGGTGACTATGCTTGATATATATATATATATATAAAGGAATGTAATTTATATATATATAATATATTATATATATATAATTATATATAATATAATTCAGTAATGAATGGAAAAAACACAAAAATACTAGTTTTAAAATGTCAATACATCTTAATTACTTACTTTTGATGCCCATTCCTTTTCTGCCTGACCTCTGATTTCCATCGTCATTCTCTGAATCTTTCTTTTTGCCTTTTGCTAGCCACTTCTCATACCTACCAGTTTTGTAAGATGCAGAAATCCACACACCAGATTCAGTTTTTATTTTTTTATTTTTTTCCTGAAACAATAAATTTATGATAATTTAATCTCAAAAACAAAATCAATTTTTTTTTCAATGCAAATCCATTGCTTTTACATAGCCTGTTTCTACACCTGCATGAATCACTGTATGAATCCAAGATATTCCAAATCTTGGTATAAAAAAAAGTACCTTAGCACATGTACATATGGTTTCTCAAGTTTTCCAGTAGCAAAATACCAAATTTGTAACTAATTTGTATTTTTCATAACTAACAAACCTGAGGTCTTAACATTAGGATTTACTAGCACCAAGCTGGAAACTGGTAGAATTAAAATTACACTTGTGAGATCCAGGGACTATTGGCATCTATACCAGGTAACAGGGCATGTATACCCAGAATGCCTACGGCAATCTGTGACCCATCAGTTATATTTCTAACCCAGTTTAGACTGCTAGAGGGGTGGTTCGAGGTGGGCCTTTACCTGTTAAGACCTCAGGTTTGTTAGTTATGAAAAATACAAATTAGTTACAAATTTGGTATTTGTTCATATTACGGAACAAACCTTCGGTCTTAACATTAGGATAGACTTACTTATTGGAGGGAGGTAAGTCTCTACAACTGACTGGGAGTTTGCCACCTTATCCATTTCCAAATATATTAGGGAAATTCTAAGAGAATGGACCTAGAACCAAAGATATAAGCGAATCTATTGGTTTCCCTCACTGGGTGTTGATACCATTCTATGGTTTACTCTTGTCCCTTGTAACTGGATCCACCCTCACCCCTCTCTTCCCTATTATCTAGAGGGGTGTGTTGCTACTGAAAAGTATATCATAACCTAAGATAGCTTCACAGTATGGCTGACCACCTCACCTGCATCTAGTCCGTTCCAGCATATGACGGTACCCTCCTTCATATTGCCCGTAGTTAAAGGAGTAGAAAGAAAGTAGTAAAGAAAAAAAAACCAGTCATCCCATTCATTCTACTTTCATACCTTCATCTTAAACTAGACGCAAACTGACCCGCTAGGGGTACTGGATGAACTATATCACTTGTTGGGCCGCCACCACTGGACCCAAGGAAAAAGTGTCCAAGGATCTCTATGGGCGTCTTTCAAATAAAATGAGGTGAAAGTTGTTTGGCGTTTCCACACACCAGCTTCAGAATTCTCTCCACAGACATGTCTTCTTAAATGCCAAAGAAGCACTCAAGCCCCTGATGTCATGAGCTCTAGCTCCCACCTGGCTATTTGACCCCCTGTCTTCTGTTTCAAGTTTAAGCATTTCTGATCGTCTCCTTAGCCAAAACGATATGTATTCCTGGACACTTCCTTCTTGTTCTGTCCTGTACTTACGAACAACCTCCGGCACCCCGGCCTGAGGTGCCTTGTTCTTCTTAAGTACTCCCTTAGTGCCCTGATGGGGCACAGAAGCAACTCATTTTTGTCATTGTCTACAAAGTTTGCCAAAGAAGGTATGGCAAAGGAGTCGAATCTGCCGTCCACTATTGTTGGGTTTTGGGTCTTGGCCACGAATTCTGGAACAAACTCAAAATACCATTGACCTCCAACCTCTCGAGTGCTTTATTGAGATATGACAGGCCCATGTAGCTCCTCCACCCTTTGTTTTTGGTTTGAAGCCAGGGCCAATAACAAGACTGTCTTCAGGTCAGGCTCCTATCCGTGGACTGCCTTAGTGGTTCGTAGGGGCGGTTTTTGTCAGACTACTCAGTACCATGGTCAGATCCCAATCTGGGGCTTTTAGTTCCTTTGGTGGACATGACTGTTCAAAGCTCCTCATCAGCATGGCCAACTCCCATGAAGACGAAATGTCCACCCCTTTCATTCGTAAGACTAAGGCTAGAGCAGCCCTGTACCCCTTCACTGCAGATACAGACATATGCTTTTCTGTTCTGATATATCAGAAAGTCTGCTAACTGCTGAATAGTGGTACCGAGTGGAGACAAGTTCCCTCTACGACACAATCACAGTATGCTGACCACTTTCCTGGTATACTGTCGCAGATGATTTTCTGATATTTCCTGCCATCTGAGTTGCTGCTTTGCTGCGCCCAAAATCCTCTCCGATTGGAGAGATACTTGACAGTCTCCACCCGTGAAGCAATAGGGACTTCACTGACTGGTGGTACCTCTCCATGTCGCGCTGACACAGTAGGTTGCTCCATGGGGTAACTCTCTCGGCACATCTATTTGGAGTTCCAGTAGGTCTGGAAACACTCTGCCTTCGGCCATAACGGAGCTACCAGGGTCATCTTGAGGTTCTGAGACAGCATTATTACCCTGTTCAGAACCTGACGGATTAGACAAAATGGAGGAAATGCGTACACGTCCAGATTGTCCCAAGGGTGTTGTAGCGCATCTTCTGCTACTGCCTCTGCGTCTGGGACTACCAAACAATACACTTCCAACTTTTTGTTGTACCTGGTTGCAAATAGGTCTAAGATCGGTCCTTCCCACAACATGAGCATCCTGTCTACTACCTGTTGGTGCAAGGACCACTCCGTTCCCAGAATCTGATCCCTGCGGCTCAACTTGTCGGCCACTATGTTTCTTTTTCCCGGAATATACCTGGCCCTGATGTCTACCAGGATCTCTACAGCCCACTGATGAAGTTGAACTGTCATCACATGTAACTGCCGAGAAACTAGGCCTCCTTGCTTGTTTATATAAGCTACTACTGTGGTGTTGTCTGACATCAATACCACTTAAGTGATGTTCCTTTACTCGCTCCCTGAATTCCTGTAAAGCTAGAAATGCTGCTTTTAACTCCAGCACGTTTATATGGAGTTCTCTGTCCTTGCAACTCCATTTTGCTGACACCATCAACTCCTCCATATGGGTTCCCCAGTCTTCTAGTGACGCATCCGAGAACAGCAGGGAAGAGGTCCGGAGAGGATTGTTGAAGGGGGACACCCACTGTCAGATTGTCGTTGTTCACGCCCACCACAGCAAGTCTTTCCACCTCACTTATCTGCCGACAAGGGAATTTGCTCGTACTGGTATCTACTATTGGTGACCAAAACTCCTTCATCCTCCATTGTAGAGACCGAAGGTGTAGCCTTCCTTGTGGTACTAGCTTCTCCAGGGAAGTTAGGATTCACAGTACCACCTGCCACTGCCTTGCTGGCTGTGTTTGTTTTCCCAGAAAGGCATTCACCACTTGTTTTACATTTCTCTATTCTTGGTCTGTCAGGAATACTTTGGCTTCTGTTGTGTCTATAACCATTCCCGATACTCCAAACGTTGACTTGGATCCAACTGAGACTTCTGATTTATCACAATACCTAGGCTGTGACAAAGCTCAGGAGGGTCGCCCCTGTCCCTGAGTAATTTCTCTCTGGACTTCGCTATCACCAGCCAATAGTCCAGATATCTTATAGCCTGATCCCTGAGCATGCGCCCACGTCAACACGAGAGTGAACACTCTGTAAAAACTTGAGGAGACGTTTGTCAATCCGAAGCACAGACCTTGAATTCGAAAGCTTTCCCTGCAAGACTGAAGCGGAGAAATTTCCTTGAAGACTGATGGACTGGTATCTGAAAGTATGCGTCCTTCAGATCGACTATCAGCATAAAGTCCCTGATCCTGACTGCTTGTAGAACCGTTTTTGGAGTTTCCATTTTTGTACTGGGGTTTTTCCTTATAAACAGATTCAGAGTTGACAGGTATATTACTGTCCTCCACCCGTGGCTTTGGGTACCAGGAAAATCCTGCTGTGTAGAAGCCTTTCGACAGACTGCATACTTGTTCCACAGCTCCTTTTTCCGTCATCTTCTTCACTTCGTCTTGCAGAATAATGGCCTTCTGAGATTCCTGAGCATAAGCGAAGTGGGGTAATGGCTGTTCTGTCAGGGAGGGGTGGGTTACCCTCGAACGGAATCAAATAGCCGACCCTGAGAACATCCACCACCCACTGCTCTGCCCCCAGTTCCTGCCACACCTTCCAGTGATTTACCAGGCAACCCCAACTGGTGTGGCTGAGTGATGAGAGGCGCCCATCCTATCTTCTTGAGCCTCTCCCTCTTCCCCTACTACCCCTTCCTCTGTTGTTTCTATTGTGAAAGGGCCGATGAGTTAGCCTCTTTGGGGAAGAGGGTCTTGTGGCTCTATTAGGGATGTTATGTCTCACTGTCTTCTTCCAAGATAATTGCTGTTGTCTCACCTCCAAAGGAGTAGCTTGACTGTTAGACGTTTTCCTAACTGCCTGCTGCACCAACCTATCGTTAGTGTCCATCCTTCTTCTATCTATCGCCTCTTCCAGTATGACCTCTGGCAACAGCAGTTGAGACGCCAAGAAATATCCCCATTCCTCATCGCTAACAGGGAATCCAAATCCACAGTGCGGCTTAGTCAAGCCAACGCTGCATCTCTCCTCATTAGCAGGATATTTGCCCAAACATTGGCACTTAAGTTTGTCAGGTACGCAATCGCTTTGGAACCTGATTGTAGCAATCTAATGAACAATGATTCATCCACTACCTTTCTTGTCACTTCCGAGGATGCAATCTTCGCCACTGCTGTTGACCAAAGATCTAACCAAGAAGCAGTCTGAAAGACAGAAGAAGCTGTTGCTTCTAACGTAGCAGCCTCTTGGTACTTTATCGAAGGGCACTCCATTTTAACCTGATCAAAGGTTAATCCAGGCCTTAATCTTACAACATTAGGGTTCACTTGTCTAGACAGCAATGGGACCTTCAGTGTCGTATATTATTTCCTTTGCTTCATCATTGGAGGAGGAATAAATTTAAATGATCTATTAGATCTTAAGGAATTATCCCTTCCTGCAATCTTTGCGTTTACGTGTTGTAAGACAGAATCCGCATGACTCGAACAAGGCAATTCATACGACACCTTGGTATCCCTTTTTAATCCAAATACCATGTCAATTCCAGGAGGAAGCATACTGGCCGGTGTTTCTGTCTTCTCCGAAAGGTTATTGAATTGACGAATCAAATCAATCACCTCTGCATAAGAGGCCAGAAACTCTTGGTTTTCTCCTTCCTCCGGCTCTAACGCTCTAACGTACTGTTCTCCATCACAGGGGATGTTGTCTCACCCCTATCTTCTGACAAACGGCCCGGAATTCCACAGCCGCCTGCCCCTACGGCTGCGGTCTCTTTGATCTTTGCTGGCCGCCGTTGGCTCGATCCCGAATAGTCAGTAGGGGAACGAGAACGCCTCACTCTTTCTCTGCTCACGGATCTAGAGCGAGAATCTCGTCTAGATCTCCAAGATGAAGGCTCCCTTGAAACTGATATAACTTCGTCTCTATTAGTATTGGTATCTTTTTTGAGTGTTGGAGAACTCGGCCTCGACCTTTCATCCAGACGGACATTGCCTTCCACGAACGTATCCAACGAGGTTGCCAACTCCCTATTTTTCGTACTTTTAATAGGAGCCTTATCATCCTTTGTGCGTATTTTGAATGGCCTTACGGGTGAAACTGGAACCTGCATCCTATCCTCTGCTGCACCCTTCGCCGCCAACGTCGATTTTACCAGCGGTATCGTATTCTTTGTAATCCGAACTGGTAACTCCTCGTCGGCCGCTAGTCCGTCGGCCGTCGCCTCTCTCGCTTGTTCGGACTCTTGCAAACGGCTTCGTCCGCTAGCTTTGTGCTTACCAGCCACTGACTTCCCGACCTTCCTGCTGACTTTGATACGACAGTCCTGGTCTGAAGATGAAGAAGAATTCACTCTTCTCCTTTTAGCCCGAGGATCAGTTGCGAAATCCTGAATCCTCCAACGCTTGACTGGCGCTCGCCGTGACGTCATCGGAATTAGCGATGACGCCGAACTAGAGGAAGAAGACGAAGAAGGCGAATCACACCTTTTCTTTTTGTCTCTCTTATCCATTCTCTTCTCTATATCCTGATATTTCTGCATTACAGTTTGTATTGCCGAGTCAGAAGGCGTATTTGAGTCTGGGTGCAGCGGAATAGGCCAAGAAGCAGTCTGTGACGTCATCGCGCCTGCCATATCGGTGTGTGACGTATGTTGTGACGTCACCAATCTCGTAGGGAGAGACTGTGCGGCTTCTGCTGGCAACCGCACGTTTGCTGCCAAACTACCTCCCACGTTCTGCAACGCTGTAAACATCGAATTTGATGGCGTAGCCGCGGCATTATTTCCCATAAATTGCAAGCCAGGGGGATGAGGAACATTCAGCGCTGCCAGACCCTGCTGGAACCGTGACGCCATATAATGTGCAAGCAAACCATCCAAGGTTGGTACGCCTGGTAGGCCTAGCGCTGACCACGTACCGTCCAACCTATGCGGTTCGGGAGCCGGCGTCTGGAACAAAGATGGCGATGCTCCCCCTCTACCTGCTGGGAACAAAGGAGCGTGCATATTATGCATAAAATTACCCAAGACCCCTCCTGACGTTTCCGATAATGAATCGCTAGGAGAAACCGAAGGGGTATGGGACAAATCAAAAGCATGGTGGATGAAAACATATTGGAGGCAGCCTGGTTTATTGCCGATACAAAAGAAGCCGGTAAGGTTTGGTCATCCAAAGATGGCGTCACCACCTTCCTTTTGTATTGGCCTTTCTCATAGAACTTTTTCCACTGTTCCACCGACCAACCGCGACAAACAGAACATGGATTAGTAATCGTATATACGTTTTCCCTGCACCTACAACACGTTGGATGAGGATCCGTCGACACCGAAGTTAGAAATCTAGAACATGGAAAGCCACTGACTCCTGGGCATTTCCTTTGTCTCCTCTTCGAAACGGCAGACGATCCCGATGTTGAGGCAAAAATCTCCATCATACCATTTATACGCTCTTATCGATCACACTCACACTGAGCACACTCGGAGAAAGAAAAAGTAATAAGAAAATGAAAAATGAAATGGATAAAAAAACGGGCAAACTGAAAACCGGCTTTAAATCAGATAGACAAGAAACACGTCTTATCTTAAAGGCAGTAGGAAAATAACTGATAGGTCACAGGTCACCGTGGGCATTCCTGGTATACATGCCCCGTGACCTGGTATAGATGCCAATGGTCCTTGGATCTCACAAGTGTAATTTTAATTCTACCGGTTTCCAGCTTGGCGCTAGTAAATCCTAATGTTATGACCGAAGGTTTGTTTCGTATATGAACGAATGTCTATTCTGAACTTCTGCAATATAACAATGGTATCAGAATGTAAGGAAGTACAGTAAAAGTAATGTTTTCTACTGAGAAATTAATCTTCCATCATAATCTTCATCTCTGGTAAACATGTGCCACATAAATCTTTCCTCTGCTTTCACTTTCAAAATTCTCCACTAATCCTCAGCCCTTGACTAATAGTTCTCATCCAAGTAAGACTGGGTCTTCTATAAGAGCCCAGTTAACACCTTTTCTCCCCCTTTAGTACAGCGGCATAGCAAAAAAATTTCATAAGAAGTGTGCATTTGGTGGGATGGAAGCACCAAACATGGTAGGAATGATAGAATATTATATTGGGAACATTTTCCGATATGAACCACTTTTGTAGTAACCCCAAAGTGGCCGCCATATTGGATTTCAAAATGGCAGCTTACAAATCTTTAATTACAGATAAATTCTGTTATATACCAGCTAGAGACTTGGTTTTAGTGTCTAAGATATACATATTTGAGGTCAAGGAATTGAATGGTTCTTAGTTTTAGTTAAAGTTGATTGGTGACGCCATATTGGATTTCAAAATGGTAGGCTAAAAAAAAAAGAAAAATTTATGACTGATATATTTTGGTTATGTGCCAGCTATACACTTGATTCTGGTGTCTAGATGTACAAATGTGAAGCCACGGAATTAAATAGTTGTAATGAAACATGTTTTAATTCACATTATCAACTGATAATCAAGTGATAATCCCATAATTATTATGTACATTTATATGCATGTAATTATACACACGACAAGCAAGAGAACTTGCGTATCAATCAATTCAATAACACGTAAGTTCTGCACAGTTCCAAATCAGTCTGAGCAATCACCATCACAGAGCCACATAGTGCTGTGCATTTTCAGAGCTGCTTTCTTACACTTGCATCTCCCACTGCAACCTTTTTTGCACCCACAAGAGATCAGTTCATAGCAGGATTTGGCAGCTTCTGGTAGTGTTGTCCACAAAGGATCAAACTGTTCGTCATTTTCCACCCACCCCCAGTCACATGGTGATGGTAGAGTGCAGCGTGGGACAGAGACTGCCCCCTACAATATCCACCCTGGTACGTTGCCCTCTTCACATGCTGTTCTAGGGCTGCCTGTGTTGGGAGGTATTGCTTCAATAGATCGCACTTTCTTTGCAAAGAGTTTCTTTCTTGCCAGATTCACCTCTGAACATGTACATGTTCGGTCGTACAGGAGTACTATGTATCTCTCCAGGTTTGCCAATGTGTCCTCAGAAATCTCACGTGGTGCAGATGCCAAGGTCAGTAATGCATTTGTCACTTCTGGAAAAATGTCCCATACTGCCCATGCAGTTATCTTGACACGACCTGCAAAGCTCGAGACTGTATCACAACCCTGTGATTGCATGGAAGACTGGCAGTGCCTTGGATTTGTCTGGCCCCAGTGAAGCAGCCAGCTTGTGTGTGCTATGTAGCGGAAGCTCTTGCCAGTACCAATTGCTAGCATACGTTCATCGACGCCTCATGTAGCTCCTGGGCCATCCACACAGCAAGAACCACCACATCTGTGTCCACGGTACGGATGAGTATTCTTGCGGTGTCCAGATTTAACAGCATCTGCTGCATGAACCATCATGCGCGTGTCAGCTTCCTCGTGATTGCATGGGGCCAAAGCTGCTGTGTCCTTCAAAGGGTGGTACAGCATTGACCTGTTGATATAAGCATAAAAATGTCATATATTTGGTGAAGGCGGTCAACTGATCATCAAAAAAAATCTATACGAAATTAACATTAATTTTTATATTACAGATCCATGAAAATGTGGGTACATGTATTGACATATGATTATAAAACGGGGGATTCAGATTACCTGTTCACCGTCAGTAGCAATCAGCTGTTTCTCTGGCACATTGATGGACTCCATGACCTGCTTAGACAGGAAGCGGAAGAGTTCTTCCTTGATCTCGTCGACATGGAGGAATGTGTGCCAGTTCCCTGTAACAGGGCAGTGCCAGTAACACGTCTGCGGATTCCCTTGCCTCTGTTAGCCCTTGCAGTTGCCTTCAAGCTGCCTGAATTTGCAGCGGGTCCCACACTAGATCCAGACGAGAATGATTTTGAAGCTGTGACAGAATGTATGGAATGAATACGTCTGTTTGGCATAGTCAAGAAATGTTTTGCTGTGGCCAGGGTTCAGCATTTGAACCACTGCAGCCCCATCGAGGATCACAGAAGAGACTTGTGGTGGGTGAGACGTTGGTTTCAACAAGCTGTTCAAAAGGCCTCAGCAAGTCAGATTTGGAACCAAACGGATCCGTCCATTTTGTGATAGTGCAGGCGGGTGTGCACTGTTCTCATGTTTGAAGAACTGCTCGAGATCGCCATTTCTGGTTTGGCATGCGATGTATAGTCTGGAGAAAAAGCTCTGAATCACCGTCCTTCAGAGGGCGAGTTGTTGCTTGCTCTTATTGGCACTTTTCACCTTGATGGATGCAAATAATGGAAGTTTGTTGCATTTGATGACATCATTGAGTGGTTTGGATCTGTCTGCCAGACGTTCCTTCACAAATAAATGGAACTGATCTCGCCCCATCTGCACAGCTGTACGCACACTCTCTACTGCAGCTGGGCCCAGGATCTCCTGTGTGTCTAGGACCAGCAAATCTGTGCTTTCTTCTTCAAAGGGGTTGCCCATCTTCTCGATGACTGCTGTCAGTGCACGAACATCTTGGACAAATTTCTTCTGTACACTGTTGGTTTGCTCATGGTGGTGGGTGTGCTTTCCTCTTTGGTGGCAGTTGTGAGGTCTCAAATTCTGTGATGAACCCGAGCAACTTCAGGGCCAGCCACCATCCACCGTCGAAGGGCACTTGGATTTTCAGTGAGACCCACTGCCCCACCATCACCTTTGACCATGCATTGTTTTGCTCATGTGCCTGGTCTAAGGCAATGGCGGAAAAGCATGCCTGGTCTTCTTGGATGTGAAGTGGCCCATATGGAACTTGGCAGCAACATCTGGATGTTTCTCTGCAAGGCAAACCATGTCCCTGATGTGCACTGGAAACCAGAGAGGCATAGTGGACATGATCCAATGCAGCAAAACCATGCAGCTAGCTCTGGTAGGTGTCCATGTACAGTGTGAAGTTCGACTCTCTAAGTGAACGTATGAAGAGGAGTATAGAGAGCTCCAGGTGAAGTACAGTGGGCCAGTACTGAAACTTGGGACATGCTACTGCTCTCATGTCACACCATGCCTCAAACTGCAATAGTTCCTCATCTATTGCTGTCGCTCTTTCTTTGTATCTAGTATATGCATGGTGCTGAAGTATGTGCAGGGCAGCAGCAGTTACCTGGTGGGCGCGTCTTATACGGCTGACATGAGCTGCTTGCAGGAAGGAGTCTGCTGTGTGTTGTTGCTATCTCTGCCTGAACCAATGCCTCTGTCCAACACTGTCTTGCAGCCAGTTTCCTGCTGTCTTCCAAGCTGCCATCTATATCAGTCATAAATTTCTTTTTTTTTAGCCTACCATCTTGAAATCCAATATGGCGTCACCAAATCAACTTCTAACTAGAACCATTCAATTCCTTGACCTCAAATATGTATATCTAGACACTGAAAACCAAGTCCTCTAGCTGGTATTATTCACCAGAATTATCTGTAACTAAAGATTTTTAAGCCCGCCATTTTGAAATCCATAATGGTGGCAACTTTGGGATTACTACAAAAGTGGTTCCATACCTGAAAATGTTCCCCATATATAATTTGATCATTCCTCCATGTTTGGTGCTTCCATCACAAAATGCACAATTGGTTTGCTATGCCGCTGCACTACTTATCTATTATTTCTCATAATGCTCTAAAATCTAACACCTAAAACTATTCTTATAATTTTATTCTTAAATCAACAAAAACTTTAAACAAATGTAATTTCACTGTCACACCATGATTTACATCTATTATACCAATAAAGATTGTACAAGACTAATGTAAAATTTGATTTTAAAAACACTGATTTTGCAACTTTGGTGAGAAAGTGTTGACCTTTTAAAGAAAAATGACAAATGACCCCATAAATCCTGGAGACATGGGTCAACAAAATGACTTGCAACTACAGGTGAAGAAGATATGTACAATTCATCATTTCAAGGGACAGAAGCAAGTGACCTTGGAATACCACAGTTAAGTGATATCATAAAATGATATTGTCATGATACAATAAAGTTTTGTACATACTTACCTGGCAGATATATACTTAGCTATAGTCTCCGACGTTCCCGACAGAATTTCAAATCTCGCGGCACACGCGACAGGTAGGTCAGGTGGTCTACCCTTCCCGCCGCTGGGAGGCGGGAGTATGAACCAATCCCGTTTTCTAATCAGATTTTCTCTTCCACCTGTCTCCTGAGGGGAGGCTGGGTGGGCCATTAATCGTATATATCTGCCAGGTAAGTATGTACAAAACTTTATTGTATCATAACAATATCATTTTTGTACATGAACTTTCCTGTCAGATATATACTTACCTGATTGGCACCCTTGGTGGAGGGTAAGAGACAGCTAAACAATATAGAAAAGGGAAACAACATATGTCGTAGGATATAAAAACCTTGGTTCTTACCTGGTTCGGCAGAAGACTTCATGGATACTGTCTATGAGTCTGCATTGCCTGAAGAGCTACAGCGAGGGCGTGACCTGTTGCTGAAAGACTCTTTGGATCTACCAAAGGGATTTCTCATCCAGTTACATGGTAGAATCCAAGTAGGATCTTGTCAAAGGGGTTCGCCCGCTTGCATGACAGAACCTCTCCACTACTATCACAAGGAGCCAAAACAATCCAGACCACCTAACCAATCTAACCCATGTTAGATCTAAGACACGAAAGAGATGCCTATCCGCATCCTCTTTCATTCAACAATAAAAACACAAACTAAATAGGATAAAAATTAGCTAAACTAACAAGGATACGTTTCAGCTCCCTGCCCCAGCACCGAATCCGCAGATACGTAGGGTCCTAAAGCGAAGCACTTATCATACGTGATCCTTACGTCTCTCAAGTAGTGGCTTGCGAAGACCGAGTGACATCTCCAAAATGTAGCCTTCATAAGGTTTTGCACTGACATGTTCTTGCTGAAGGCTAGAGAAGTGGCAATGGCCCTCACTTCATGGGCCTTAACCTTAAGGAGCTTGAACTGGTCCTCGTCACATGCTACGTGGGCTTCCTTAACTAAGCTTCTCAAGAAGAATGCCAGAGCATTCTTAGACAAGGGCCTACTGGGGTCCCTCACAGAACACCAGAGGACGTCCGTATTGCCCTTAAGTTGTTTCGTCCTTCTGAGGTAATACTTAAGGCTTCTTACAGGGCAAAGAGCCCTCTCTGCCTCTTTTCCTACGAGAGCAGATAAACCTCGAACCTCAAAACTTCTGGGCCATGGATTCGAAGGATTTTCATTCTTAGCTAAGAATGAGGGAAGGAAAGAACAAACCACGGACTGATCTTTGAAGCCTACCTTTCCTCTATGGCTTGCAGTTCACTCATCCTCTTGGTGGATGCCAAAGCCATGAGGAAAAGGGACTTCTTGGAAAGGTCCCTAAAGGAAGCTGAATGAGGAGGTTCAAATCTTGAAGAACTCAAAAATTGAAGAACCACGTCGAGATTCCAACTGGGTGTTCTCGAGGACCCTTTCTTCGTTGTTTCAAAAGACCTGATCAGATCATGAAGGTCCTTGTTCTCGGAAATGTTCAGGCCCCTGTGTCTGAACACTGCAGCTAGCATACTGCGGTATCCCTTTATAGTCAAAACTGCTAGCCCACAGTCTTCCCTGAGGAAAAGAATGAAGTCAGCAATTTGGGTCACAGTGGTACTGGAAGAGGAAACTTTCTTATTCCTACACCATCGACGAAAGACATCCCACTTCGACTGGTATACTCGCAAGGTGGGAGATCTCCTTGCTCTGGCAATAGCTTTTGAAGCTTTAGACGAAAATCCCTTCGCTCTGACGAGACTTTGGACAGTCTGAAGCCAGTCAGACTGAGAGCGGGGAGGTTTTTGTGATACCTGTCAAAGTGGGGTTGTCTGAGCAAATCCTTCCTTGGTGGAAGGGATCTTGGAAGGTCCACCATCCATTCCAGTACCTCTGTGAACCAGTCTTGGGCAGGCCAGAACGGAGCAATCAGAGTCATTCTTGCTGACTCCGACGCGGCGAACTTCTTTAGAGTCTCTCCCAGGATCTTGAAGGGAGGAAAAGCGTACAAATCTAGACCCTTCCAATCCAGCAGAAGGGCATCCACTGCTATTGCCCTCGGATCCGATATTGGAGAGCAATACAGGTCTAGTCTCGCGTTCCTGGAGGTGGCGAAGAGGTCTAGATGGGGCCTGCCCCACAGTTTCCACAGGCTCTGGCAAACATCTTGATGAAGAGTCCAATCCGTTGGGAGGACCTGATCTTTTCTGCTGAGGAGGTCTGCCCTTACATTCCTTTCCCCCTGTACGAATCTGGTGAGGAGCCTGACACTCCTTACCTCGGCCCATAGCAAAAGATCTCTTGCTGTTTCGTATAGGGAGAAGGAGTGTGTCCCCCCCTGTTTCCTGATGTATGCCAGAGCTGTGGTGTTGTCCGAGTTGACCTGAACAACGGCGCCTCGGATGTGAGACTCGAAGGCTTTCAGCGCCAGCCAAACAGCCATCAGTTCCTTCTTGTTGATGTGCCAGGACACCTGTTCTCCCTCCCAGGTGCCTGACACTTCCTTCGTTCCCAGAGTCGCCCCCCAACCTGTCTCAGACACGTCGGAGAACAACACTAGGCTGGGGTTCGGGGTTTGCAGTGACAGACCTTCGACAAATCTGTTGGGATCTGCCCACCACAAGAGCTTCTCTTTTATCTCCCAAGTTACAACGAAGGAGAACGTCAAATCCTGGGAACGACGATTCCAATTTTGATTTAGAAAGAACTGCAGAGGTCTCAGGTGTAACCTTCCTAGGGAAACTAATTGCTCCAGCGAGGAGAGCGTCCCCAACAAACTCATCCACTTCCTCCCTCGCTGTGCATGCATCTTTCCCTAGGAAGGTTGCAATCTTCTCGGAGCCTCGGGCTATCCTTTCCGGGGACGGAAAAGCCCGAAAACCCCGAGAAATCCATCCGAATCCCCAGATAAAACACATTTTTGACTGAGGATGAACTGGGATTTCTGGAAGTTGACCAAGAGTCCCAGCGAACTTGTCAAATCCAACGTCTTTTGAAGGTCCTCCAGACAACGTTCCTTCGATCTGGCTCTTATAAGCCAATCGTCCAGATAAAGGGATATTCTCACTCCTTCCAAGTGAAGCCACTGCGCGACATTCCTCATGATCCCCGTGAAAACCTGAGGGGCTGTCGAGAGGCCAAAGCACAAGGCCCTGAACTGATAAACCTTCCCTAGCATCATGAACCTTAGATACGTCCTTGAAGAGGGATGGATCGGCACATGGAAGTAAGCGTCCTGCAGATCCAGGGACACCATCCAGTCCCCTGGACGAAGAGCAGCCAACACCAATGATGTGGTTTCCATCGAGAACTTCTTTTTCTCCACAAAGAAGTTCAGGGCGCTTACATCCAGAACCGGTCTCCATCCCCGAGGATTTCGGAACTAGGAAGAGGCGGTTGTAGAAGCCTGCCGAGTGAAGGTCTGATACTAGTTCTATCGCCTCCTTTTCTAGCATCTGGTCTACTGCTAGAACAAGGGCTTGGTTCATGATGGGGTCCTTGTATTTGGCTGTCAACTCCCTTGGAGTTGTCGTTAAGGGAGGTCTTGAAGCGAAAGGAATGAGATATCCCTTTTTGACTATTGAGAGGGTCCAGGTGTCCGCCCCTCTCTGGGCCCAGACATCTGCAGAACTTCGGAGTCTGGCGCCTACTGTCGTCTGAAGGACTTGCTTGTTATTTCGGTGTCTTGATGGACTTAGAGAAGGTTTTACCTCTCCTGCTGGGTCTTCGCCCTCTAAAAGAAGAAGATCTGGAGGATGGACCCCCTCGAAAGGGCTCCTGCGCTGCGGGTTTCTCCTTCTTGGTCTTCACAGAGAAGGCAGGTCGAGGCTTCCTCGTCGACTGTCCCAGCAGTCCGGAGTCGCCTTGGCCGAGAGAGAGCTCGAAATGTCTTGAACTATCTTCTTGGGGAAGAGCTGTGACGAGAGCTGTGAGTATAACAGCGAAGACCTCTGGGCGTGAGAGACCGACTTCGTCAAGAAGGAGCAGTACACCGCCCTCTTCTTGACTACTCCTGCACCGAACAATGATGTAACCTCGGTCGCGCCATCTCTCACGGACTTATCCATGCAGGACAAAACACAGTGGAGGTCTTCTGGAGAAAGGGCGTCCGGCGTCTGAGTCTTCCTGGCCAAGACTCCCAAGGACCAATCCAGGAAGTTGAATACCTCGAGAACTCGGAACATCCCCTTCAAAAGATGATCGAGCTCATTCATAGCCCACGACGTCTTGGCGGAATTAAGGGCTGATTGTCTGGTGGCGTCCACAACGCAGAGAAGTCTGAATCGGCAGAGGAAGGGAGACCCAGGCCCAAGGGCTCTCCCATTTCATACCAAAACCCTGTACATCCTGTCAGCTTAGATGGAGGGAAGGAAAAAACCGTCTTCCCCGCTTCTTCCTTGGAAAGAAGCCACGAACCAAATCCCCTTAGGGCCTTCTTCACAGATAACGTAGGCTTCATCCTGACGCACGAGGATCCTTTCGTAGTCTTGGAGGTTGAAAAAAGCGAATGTGGAGACGGAGGAGCGGCAGGGCTGAGGGAATCTCTGAACTCCTGGAGAAGCAAGGCTGTTAGCTTCTTGTAAACAGAAACCGAGGCAGTCTTGGCGGAATCATCGTCAGAGCCTTCCTGGTCTTCTTCCACCGACGAACGAGAAGGGTCCTTAGAAGAGGAGGCGGTCCTATCAGGAGAAGGGCGCCTAAAAGGAGATGAGCGCCTACGAGAAGCTTGTCGCCTGTCAGGAGTGGCAAAAGCATCAGGAGAGCGACAAGCAGAAGCAGACGAGCGCCTGCTGGATACGAGGAGTCTGGGGGAAGACTCGCGCTTCGAAGTTGATGAAAACTTGGACAAAGGAGAGTGCTTATCAGCAGAAGGACGTCTCCCATGACGAGGGCGCCAACGAGGCTCTTGTAACTTGTCAAGAGGCGAACGGCTTCCCGGAGAAGAGCGCCTACTAGGGGAGTGCGCCTGCGAGGTTCTTGGCGCCTGTCACGAGGAGAGCGGCTACTAGGTGAAGAGCGCCTACTAGGAGAGAGGCGAAGAGGAGAGCGGCTACTAGGCGAAGAGCACCTACCAGGAGAGAGGCGCTTGCGAGGCTCTTGGCGCCTGTCCGGAGGAGAGCAGCTGCCAAGCGAAGAACGTCTACCAGGAGAAGAGCGCCTGCTGGGACTAGTAGACTGGCGCCTGTCCTGTAAAAAGCGCCTGTCCAGAGAATGGCGTACGCTCGGGGATGAACGCCTGACAGAAGAAGAGCGTCTGCAAGGCGATTGGAGCCTGTCCAGCGAAGAGCGAACGTCAGCCGAAGAGCGCCTGCCAGCAGCCTGGCGCCTGGATGAGGAGGGGAGCCAGCCAGGAGAGGGGCGCTTCTCTCGAGAAACCCCTCGCTCGGGAGAAGCTGCAACATCCGGAGAAGAGCGCCTACGTAGAGGAGAGCGTAAGTCGAGTGACGGGCACCTGGACTTCTTGACTGGAAGAGAAACGTCCTTCCTTCGACGAGAACAACCGGCCAGGGAGTCAGCGAGGGCCGAAATCTGCGCTTGGAGCCTGGAGAAGTAGAGTGAGGCGCACAAGGAGAAGAGCAGTCAAGAGATCTCCTGGGCCTCTTAACATCCAGAGAAGGCTCCTCTGGAAAGACTTCTGGACTGGAAGCCAGGGAGCTGCAGGGCACCTTCCAGGCTCTCTTCAAGGGGCGCGAAGCTTCCGGGGAGCTCCATCCACGCTTCGGCGATGGCGAAGCAGACGAGGAGAAGCACCGGCGAAGAATGTCCTTGATGCAGTCCGAGGCAGCCTGGGAACGCACATCAGGATCTGCCGAAGGGACGCCTGACCGGTGGGGGCTCTCCCTAACCTTCCTGTGGCTGTCGACTTTCCTCCTCCACAGGTCTGGGAGTCTGGAAGAGGTCTAGGCCTGGAAACGCTACGGAGCCGGTCAGACGCCCCCTCCACAACACTGGGGGCACTGCACAAATCACTTTCACTACCACTCTTACCTTTCTCCAAGGAGCAGATCTTGAGCTCCATGCTGCGAATCGTGGCTTTCATCGCAGCCACCTCCGAAGACGTATCCTCGGGTTCGACGCAGGGAGCAGGGGCTGAAACAGGGCAAGAAGGATCTGCTTCTACGAGAGGGTTAGGTTCTAAATCTAGCTCGCTAATGCAAGACCTACTCGAGCTTCGAGAGGAAGCTTTACGCACTCTGTCTCTCTCCAACTTCCTCAAGTAGGAAGAAAGAGACTTCCACTCATCTTCATTCAAACCCTCACATTCCTTACATGGGTTATTAAATGCACAATCATTCCCCCTACACCTCATACATACAGTGTGAGGGTCGACCAAAGCTTTCGGCAACCTCACCTTACATACATCCACTGAACATACTCTAAACATAGCAGGTGTCTTAACAACAGAATCCAAATCAGACATATTCAAAGAAAAATCCAGAGCAAAATCAAAACAGTCCACAAAAAAGCGTATGCCAAGCCAAAAAGATCCAGTACGTCACCAAAAATCCATCCAAAAAAGATCCCAGGCAAGTGAGAGCGAAATCAACTATCAGGAGGAACCCACAACAGGTGTTGCCGGTCCCAGCGACAGAGAAAATCTGATTAGAAAACGGGATTGGTTCATACACCCGCCTCCCAGCGGCGGGGAGGGTAGACCACCCGACCTACCTGTCGCGTTTGCTGCGAGATTTGAAATTCTGTCGGGAACGTCGGAGACTATAGCTACGTATATATCTGACAGGAAAGTTCATGTACAAAATAATGGCTTATGAGGGTGAGGAAGATGAATCCAGTGTCCCAAAAATTAAATAGCTACAACTCACACTTGACCTTAGGCAACTACTAGGCCTAGAGAATACGATATTTAAGCAATTACAGAGTCAACCATTCAAAGGTGAAATGACATTAACTTTCTTTGGAATGAAAATGAAGTCTGTGGAGCACTTGATCTCATTTGCATAAACACTGAATAAAGATAACTCTGAGCCTTTGAGACTTCTCAAAGGCTATGAAGATGACTTACTGAGCCATAAAAAGGCTGTTCTTTAACCCTTTGCAGCTGGCACTCATCATATGATGAGCTATACTGGAAAAGGTTCCTGAATGCATCAAATGAAAATTACAGTCACCTCTCAATTAACGCGTTTAATCAACGCACTTTCGATTTATTGCGAGCTAGAAAATATTTTAAAATGTTTAAAAAGCAAAAATTTCTACTTGATGTGAATTGCCGCCCGTTGTTTTCAAATCAACCACACATCAGCATCACAGACTAAACTGGAGCAATTTTTCAAGAAAACCCAAGACCACAAGAGGAAAAAAAAAACAAGAAAAAGAATCAGATAAAGAAGACGAGTGAGCAAGGAAGTAAAAGACGATGAGTGAGGGGGTGAGAAGGGAGAGCCAAGGCGTAGAGTGGTGTGTGCTGCAGACAATGGCCATCGACATAATCAAAGACAGCACAGTGCACTGTATGTATTTACTAATAAAGTGAAAGATGTCGTTTATTTATTAATAAAGCGAAAGATTTTGTTGTTTTTCTTTTTTGTCTGACCCACATAGTATTATATTAATAATGCAGTATAGATTTCCCCAAGTCCAGGAACGTAACCCCCCTTATTACTGTTATTTCTTATAGGAAAAATGTTTAAATAATGCGTTTTTAATAACACACTCTCCGGGAACTTTACCCTCGCTTTAATTGAGAGGTGACTATAATTCACACAATGATATTTGATTGAATTTTGTGATAAACCATTCAAATTGCTTGAAGGAGTAAAGAGACCAGAATTTGGCCTCTTCAAAACTCAGCTCAGTGCAGAGGTGGAACAACACTTATTCCTAAGATTTTGTAATAGAAGTGGAAGGTGCAACACAGATTTCCATCTTCCCAGCTACATTTTGCACCAATTCTGGTGAACCTGGCAACATCCAAGACTAGTGCTAGGCATAAAATATATACCCAAAAGATTGTTGACAAAATTAGAAACATCTCGCAGCTGGAATTTTATGAAATAGAAGATGATGATTTTGCAAACTCAGATAGTGAAAATGATGAGAGTAATAAACAATAATAAATTGGAGGGCTTAGGGTAGTTACGTAATAATAATGATGAAATTGATGATCCAAGTCACCAAAAGGAAGAGCACAGTGATGCAAAAAGTGATTTACGTACACATCATGAAGCAGTGCGATTCGTGATATTTGGATGCATAGTGGCACATCAGCTGGAGCTTCAGAAAACGATGACTGGACTTACGGAAGAAACCATATACCTAGTAATTACAATTTTACTGGGATAACCAGGGTGATGAGTTTGAACTGAATAATGCTAGTGATATATCAAGGTTATTTTAGGCTTTTTGTAGATGAAACAAACCATTATCTTGGACATCATGCTGCTGATTAACTGACTGGCTATGGCTAGATGAAGAATTGGGGAAATGCAAGTTCCTTGCAGTAACATTACTCATGTTTTGTGTGTAAACATAATTTCAAAGATCATTGGCCGGTTGCTATGCTTGTCCATGTACCAGTATTTCCCAAGCTTATTCCCTGTCATTGGTAGTAGGTGCTCTACAGATTTGAGAGTCTCGACTCTCATGTCAACGAGACTGGAAAATATGGAACATTAAGGCAAACATACATGAACAATTTACAGACTTATCATTCATTCCAAAATCTTGTGGTTGATGAAAGTCCTGTTTTGTTCGAAGGGTGTCCTATTTTCAAACCATACATTAGATCAAAGAGGCGCACAATGATAATATTGAACTGGTTGGTACTATTTAAAAAATAACAAATTTTCAATCAATTTGTATTTTTCATGGGTAATGAACCTGAGGTCTTAACAAAAGGATAATCTTTGAGCGCCACCTGGAAACCAATTAAAAAATATTCAAAGATTGTAAAGCAAGGAATCTGTGGCATCTGGCAACTCATGTGTATACAATGTGGATGCTGGTCACCGACCAGGCTTGGAACCTCGTGACGCACCAGTCTTTCTTCCAACCCAGGATATGAGAGGGGCAGCAAGAGGTGGGCAGTAAACATTAAGACCTCAAGTTTGTTAGCTATGAAAAATACATATTGATTAAAAATTTGTCTTTTGTTCATATGCAGAACAAACCTTCAGTCTTAACAATAGGATAGACTTAGTACACTTGGAGGGAGGTACAAGTACCCTGAATCAGCTGGGGGTTCAGCCCACCTGACCACCCTTCCTAGAAGATCGAGTTATAAAGAAGGGGTGTGAACCCGTGAGAGAATGGATAAGCATGTATCTAAAAACTCAACCTGCTGGGATTAAACACAATGAGACTTGTCCAGATTTACTGCATTTGTGGAAAGTAAAGAGAACTGTCTGTCTGTTCAAGCAACAAACCATGTAGGCCACAGTAATTTGTTACCACTCCTCCCTCCCCTTGTCAAAGAGGAGTAAGTGCTACTGAGAAACAGATGTGATTTTCATACAGGAACAAACCAAAGAACTGCAACCGGTATGGCTACCACTCTCACCTGTATCAGACCAGTTCCAGCTTATGACGTGTCTTATTCTTCAACCCGCCTGTAGTAAGAAAGGAAAAAAAAGAGAAAGGAGGAGACCAGACATCTCACCCATTCTCTCTTCCACACTGGATGAGCTACACAACTTGCTGGGTAGCCACCACCGGACCCAAGGAAAAGTGTCCAAAAGGAAGTGAGCATGGTCTGCTGAAGCAGGAACCAGCATTCAAAATCCTATGAACAGACAAGTTCTTCTTAAATACCAGAGAGGAACTCATTCCTCTGATGTCACCTGCTCCAGCCTGCACAGACTCTGTAACAGAACTATAAGGTGAGGAGTATGCCTGCTTAATCACCTCACACAGCCAGAATGAAATGGTTCTTGGAAACTTCCATTCTGCAACGGGTGGTGCAAACAAAAAGTCTACGACAACTAGGCCTTAGGTGATGAGACCTTTTTAGATAGCGGTGCAAAGCTCTGACAGGACAAAACAAAAACTCCTGCGAATCGCTGTCCACAAACTCATTAAGGGAGGAAATTGAAGACGAGGCAAATCTGCCATCCTGAACAGAGGGATTTTGAGTTTTAGCTATAAATTCTGGGACAAATTCGAAGGCCACAGACCTCCAACCCCTGGTGTTTTCAATGTCATAACTCAGGCCATGAAGCTCTCCAACTCTCTTTGAGGAAGCCAAGACCAACAGGAAAACTGTCTTTAGAGTCAGATTCATGACTGATGATTGATGTAGTGGCTTGAATGGAGCTTGAGTGACACTACTCAGGATCAGAGTAAGATCCTACATCACAGGCATGAGTTCTCTTGGTGAACAGGATTGTTCGAAACTCCTGAACAACATCCAGATTTCCCAGGATAAGGCCATGTCCATGCCCTTCAGGGCAGGACCAACTACAAGGCAGCCCTGTAGCCTCTGACAGCTGAGACAGAAAGGCCTTTCTCGTTTCTGAGAAAGATTAGAAAATCACGATAGAGATCCTACTGACTGGTGGAACCTTTCCACATGAAGCTGGCAAAGGAGGTTGTGCCATGGGAGAATTCCTCTCGGATATGCTGACAGAAGATACAGGAGGTCTAGGAACCATTCTGCCTGTGGCCACAGAGGTGCCACCAAGGCCATCCTGAGATTCCTGGAACTCTTTACTGTGTTCAGGACCTGACAGATCAGGCAAAACGGAGGGAAGACATACACCTTGAGATTGTCCCAAGGATGCTGTAGAGCGTCCTCTGCCAGAGGAAGAGGTTCCGGGACCATCAAGAAGTGGACCTCCAGCTTCTTGTTGAAGCAAGCGGCAAAGAGGTCTAACACCGGTCTTCTTCAAAAGTGAAATGGCCTGTCCGCTACATCCTCATGCAGAGACCACTCCATACTTAGGACTTTAGTCTGACAACTCAGCTTGCTGGCCACCACATTCCTCCTGCCTGGAATGTATCTGGCCATGAACTCCACAAGTTGTTGATCACCCACTGGTGCATCTTGACTGTTAACGAGTGGAGCTGGTGGTAGACAGGAATCGTCTTCTCCAACAAACAAGTCTGGGACCATGAATAGAAGACCTTTAGCTTCTGTCGCAGAGAAGAGATCTAACATAGGTCTTTCCAAGCAGGCAGACAGAACAGTCAATAGGATACCCCAAGGGGATTGACAAAATACTCAGCACAGATAGTATGTTCTAAATATCCTACAGTCAACTTGTGCATTGTCAAGGTAATTGCACTGCACATTGGGGAGAAGTCCTTGAGCTGCCCAGGAAACATGCATCTTCAATAGAGGAGACATCCTATGAGGTGATCCCTTATACATACAATCAGTATGCTACTCATCAGAGGAGACATCCTATGATGATAGGAACACCCACCCCCACCCCCACCCCCCACCCAAATCTTGTGAAGTTTACTGAAAACATCCAAGTACCAGAACTTTGTGTTTTCTACCATCACGTGAAAAGATTAATGATAATGATACAGTTCAGATTTATTTCTTCCAGCTTATGAAGTTTGTCATTACCATCTGTAATCTTCTGTGATATTCTCTTCATTTTAAGTGGTAACCGATGTGAACATTTTTGTGCATATCACAATCTACATACCAGCTTTTGAACACATACATAAATCTCTACAACAGTTTTTAAATGTATTTTATGAATCCACAAAACTAACAAGAGAAGGTTACTTAACCCTACCTGAGTACTGACAAACTTCTTTGAATATCGATTCCATTTGTGTAAAGCTTTCTTCTTTCTTTGATTCACATCATCATCATCAAGCATATCTAAGGTTGCCTGATCTGTATCCTTATGAAAACCTGACTGGAGAGAATATCTGAAAGATTAAAAGAAATTTTAGTCTGTATGTACTTACACAACTACATACAAAAGTATCTGATGTGTGTACACCTAACCTAGTAGAAGACTTCAACTTATAACATATCACTACCAATTACTGTACAAGCTATGATGTTGTAACTGTAAAGCATAGTTATTTACAGCTTATTAAATCAAGAAAACTTACAACTGAACATGCATGTTCTTCCTCATATCACAATAAAAAAAAAAGTATTTTTGTAAAAACCAAATTAATTTTTTTACATACAAAAAAACAAATTACATGGTACTTCAAATAACGAACTTCAACTTGTCAAATTTCATTACTTACCAAAAAAAAATTTATTTTCAAACTTAATGATAAAATCTGATAAGAACATTCAACTTAATGGACACTAAAATGAATGCAACCGATTACTTCCCACTCTATCTTTCATCCAATTTGCTTGAGCATTTTTGATACTGGCAAGATTTATATTTTGAAATACCATGACTACCAGTTTTTTATTTGAATACCAAACTTAATCACTTATAGGGTCATATGCTCACAATTTTCTACATTTGCAAATACTATTTGTATGAATACCAAAGGCTTTGTATAATACAATTGTTAATTATTTGTTAATAAACTATGAAATACAATATGGATAAATAAAACTAATAAATAAATTCTAATATAAGAAATTTTAAAACTTCAGTAAATGTAATTTCAGAGTAAGTTAGATTGACTCATTCATTTTTTTAATATAAAACAAATTTATATTGCCCTGCCCCCATGCATATAAGGTATATAATGTATGTAAATGATTTAACTGACATGACCAATACAAATTTGCCAAAGGGAGCTGATTAAACCTAGAGATCACCATCAACTGCTGTCAGTGGTGTAAAAGACAAGGGAAATGCTCGTGGCATCAATTTCATCAGGCAACAGTGTGACTATTGATTGGACACTGTAACCAGCTGGGGGTCCAGCCCACCTGACCACCCTTCCTAGAAGATCGAGTTTATCTAAAAACTCAACCTTCTGGGATTAAACACAATGAGACATGTCCAGATTCACTGCATTCATGAAAGGTACAAAGAACTTTGTCTGTTCAAGCAACAAACCACATAGGTCAAAAGGATCTGTTACCACTCCTCTCTCCCCTTGTTAGAGCAAGGAGTAAGTGCTACTGAGAAGCAGATTTGTTTATTGTATAGGAACAAATCAAATAACTGCAACCAACAGGGACCACACGACCTGGAAGGTGGTTATCTTTACCAAAGGAAGAGTGTGAGGATAGATGGAACAAGCTTCAGTGATAGTGATGAATTCCATATTTACAGTTTCCTTTGAGAAAGCATATACCTCTTCCTGGACTACATAAGCATCAGAACTCAAATGAAAAATTACTCAATGTCTGGAGCAAAGCGATGCAAAGTCTTCAAACCTGGGAGGAAGCAGCAGCAATTCAATGAGACGACAGATCTTCACCACTATTTATGGAAGTAGTCAAAACCAAGCCAAGAATAAGAAATAAAGCAGGCTTATTAGGGGGCAGCCAGCATAGCAGAGACAGCATTAGCAGCTGAGAATGTCAGTAAAACTGAAACAAAAGACACAAAATATAGCAAGCACCACAGGCTTGGGAGCTGCTGGTGCAAGAGAAGTGTAAGAAAGAGCTGTGCTGTCCATAGCAGGCATCACAGGCCTGAAAGTTGCTTGTGCAACAGAAGTGCAAGAAACACCTGTCACAGAGACAACAACCTAAGTAACAGCAAGCAGTGTGTGAATAGCCTGAACAGAAGTCTGAACATGAAGATACATTACAAAAGAAGGTATATTGTAGCAGAAAAGTGGTAACAGTTGATAAAGTAGAAGCAACCATCTGTTCAGAAGGAACAGTAGGTGGAATCTATAAATTAGGTACAAAAAAGCAGCCAACACACAGATATAACAGGGAGAGCTGACCATGCAAGACTAGCAAGTAAAAAGGCAAGAGCAACCATTGGTATCCAAGAAACAGCAGGCAGAGCAGCTAACACCAGAGTTAGTTATACAGCAAACATAGAAATAGAAAGTGCAGAATTTCCCCTGTCCAGATACATAAATGGGCTAAGTGACATCTAGTCAGCACAGATTATCAAATACTGCTGAAAGACTGTGACTCTTCATCCCTAATAAGGTAAAAACCTAAATCTACCATAACACTAAACAATTCAACAAAGGAGTAGCAGTAACATTGGTAAAGAAATGCAAACTCTCCTTCCCAATATAGTATACTTATTATAATAGTGACACCACTGGTCAGCAAACAAGACCAGCTAGCATTACAAATGAGAGCAGGTGGATAGAACTGGATTTCAAAGGTACTATAGTAATGAACAACTGTTGGCAACATAAAAAATGACTTGGGAGACCCTACTTGTTTTTCTCGTATCTTCACTTCTCATACTTGTGGTGAGCGAGACAAAAAAGCATTACATGCATTGCAGGCAAACATTTATTCACAAAACCACACAGGAGCTAAAATATAAAATACACTTTTTTATAGCTGGAAGGTAGAAAAATATTATTCAGCCTTATCTGTGGTGGAGCAAATTGGCATCATCTATCTTTGGGTCAGAATCATCTTTTATTCCTCCAGTACTAATAGCTGATGGTAGATTGGTTACTGACCCTAAGGAAAACGCTGAACTGCTTCATTGAACTTTTGAAGCTAAGCAATCAGTTGAGGATGTCCCTCTCACTGATACTTGTCACTCTGAACCTATTCTCTGAATGAAATTAGTTGGTCTATCTTTGAGGAATCACAGCGGCTACCAAAAATAGGTTTTTCCTATGTCAAAATGACAAATTTTTAACCAATTTGTATTTTTCATAACTAACAAACCTGATAATACTAGTGCCAAGCTGGAAAATGGTAGAATTAATAACAAAATTGTGAGATCCAGGAACTATTGGCATCTATACCACGTCAGGGGGTATTGTAGTACCCAGAATGCCCTTGGCGTTCCATGACCCATCAGTTACTTTCCTACCGCTTTTAAGATAGGACGTGATTACTTTCTATGTTTTAAAGCCGGTTTAGTTTGCCCGATTTTATTTATTTATTTTTTTTCTCTGGGTGTTCTCAGTGTTGGTGTGATCTGCTAGGTGTGTGTACGTTGTGAGATGGAGAATTTTGCTTCACCAACGGGAATTTCTTCGGGTTCTTGAAAGAGACAAAGGAAATGCCCAGGAGGGAAGTTAAGAAAATTCTGGATAATCTTGATAGCATGGGTGGAGAATATCCTGAAAGTTTCTTCCCTTTGTTTTTCAAAAAGGTTTATAGTTTATAGTGTGTTGTCTACCAAGATTAGTACATTTTATACATTTTTATTTCAACATTGTACCTTTGTAGATGAGCACAAGCTCAGCAATACAGTGCCAGTTCCAAAAAATTACATATCTCTGGACTGCAGTAACTAGAGGCCAATTTCTAGTCTCCCTGTGCTTTCCAAAGTAACAGAAAAACTTGTTTTTAAACAATTATATAAATAATTATGTGGGATCTAAGGACTGTTTGCTGATAGTCAATTTACACATTGGATGCGGTTAGATAGTTGCGATGCCCTTCTTAGGTTTGACATGCCATTGCAAGAGAACCTTGATAAGGGTTTTGAGTGTAAAGTAACTGAAATAAGATTTTAGTGCTGCTTAGGATTTAGTAAATGACCAGGCACTTATTTAAAAACTTCAGAATCTTGGAGTGGGTGGACATGTTTTAAGTATATTTCAAGATTTCTTTACAAATAGGCAGCAACGAGTTACTGTTCATGGAATCTTTACTAAACCAAGACCTATTGTGTCTGGTGTTGACAGGGCAGTGTTTTTGGGCGACTGTTATTTTTAGACAATACAGATGATATGGTTGTTGGTTTGGCACACAAGATCATTCAGTATACTATTGATGCATCACTTGAGGTGTCATAGTTTCCAAACAAGAGAAATGAAGCTGCCCGTACTCTCAATCAGGACATGGAGCAGATTAGTGAATGGTGTAGTCAGTGGGGTATGAGGCTGAACTCCAGTAAAATGGAAAAAATTGCATTTTTATAAAAGGGATTTTGACGTAAGGAAAAATCTATTTCTGGGCGATTGGCTCGTGTCGCCAGCGAAATATCCTTTAATCTATTATTTCTAGGGTAAATGTACTAACACATACCAGAGAATAAATAAAATAAAGAAAAAGGTCAGTATAACTGACTCGCTCACCCTCCAGGAGGGTGTCGGTATGAACACTAGGCGAGTGAGACCACTACCACGAGCCAAATGCCAATAGAAATCTCCCACTACAAAATCCCTCCAAGAGGGGAGCCGACCCACAGAGTGAGCAGCTCGTACTACTACTACTCCATCCCATGCTGCCGACTGCTGCGCCTCTGGTGGCCATCCTGAAGTTAGCAGACAATCTTGGGCGAAGGGATGGGTAGGGTGGGATTTCGCTGGCGACACGAGCCAATCGCCCAGAAATAGATTTTTCCTTACGTCAAAATCCCTTTTCTGGGCTCCAGCTCGTGTCGCTGCGCGAAATCGTACCAGAGAAATAGCACAAGATTGTAAACAAAAGTAATAAAATGAGAATAAAAATAAAATAAATCAGAATAGGTCTCAAATAAAAGATAAAATATATAAGAATAGACTATAATTGCTAAAAGATACATATACACAGGGGTATAAAAATAGAAATATGCTTAAATTACCCTTAAATCTAATCATGTTTGTAAACAAGGTAATTACATATGTACAGGTAAAATTATTTACATGTATCAATGTTATCTGTGTAACAGCATGTATCAAAAGTATAATAGCAATTAATAAAAACAATCAACAATAATAATATATAAAGGAATGTATATGACTTAATATACAAAACCCGTAATCATTATAATATGATGTATCCCTAGCATAAAAATAAGGGGAAACATCCATGAGATCAATGTGTATAAATCATTTGTGAGTGTCCCTAACCAGACAATAAGGGGCACCCACTACACTATCACAAAAGCAGCTAAGACACAAGGTGAATGCAAATGAACCAGGTAGGAATAGACGAACTTTTGGGTGAGGCAGGTAGAAAGGAGGACTGAATCTTCTACTACAAACTAGCTAGAGTCAGGGGAAACTATGTTACCCGCTGCTACTGCTGGGAATTTCAGAGCTTCCAAGGACTTAAGGTAGTGACGTTTGAACACTGTCGGCGATTTCCATCCAGTATACTTTTCAACTCATCGAAGTTCATATGTTGGAAATAATTAATTGAGGTGGCTACTGCCCTGACATCATGTGCTTTCGGAAAGAGTCAGGATTGGCTTGCTTAATAAAGTACAGGATTTGTTGCCTGATGCCTTTAATGGATAAAGTTCCACCTTTTTCCCTCCTAAAGAGGGGACCCGACGAAGATGAGGAGGTCCTAGACAGAAAGGCTCGTAAGGTTGTAACTGGGCAAAGAGATACATCTTGTGGAAGGGGTAGTACCTTCCAAGGTTCCCACCTCATCAAAGGATCTTCATTCTTTGCTAAAAAGCTACGTTCCGGAGAAAGTAGGACTTCTCCTGTGGGAAGGAACTGAATATGATTCGGGTCTCTGGATAGAGCCGACAGTTCTGAAGTTCTTGCTCCGGAAGCTAAGCTTAATAAGAATAGGGTTTTTCTTAAGAGCATTATAAACGAGCATGTGTCATTATCGGTTTCGGAAGCCAGTTTTTAGAACATCGTTTAAGAACCATGAAACTGACGTAGGCCTTACAGAAGGCCTAAGCCTAGCACATGCCTTAGGAATAGACGAGAAGTAGGAATCCGTCAAGTCTATGTTAAATCCAAATTGAAATATCTTTTTCAAAGCTGACTTGTTTGTCGTAATCGTGCTAGCTGCTAAACCTTTTTCAAATAAGGATCTGAAAAAGGATATAGCTGAATTAACTGTCATGATTCTAATATCCGAATCTCTCAGGAAGGTTGCTACTTTTTGACAGCAGCATCATACTGCCTCAAAGTCGAATCCCTTTTATCGGATTCCAAGAATAGAATATTCTGAGGGTCAATATTCGCATCTCTTTTTGCCGCAAACTTCATGAAATCCATAAAGTTAGGTTTGAGAATCCCTGAGGAAGCGAACACAGTCTTCATTTGTACTGACTGGGAGAGCTTGGGACTGGGATCTGAAGAGGACGAAGGCCCAGCTCCAAAATTAGAGGATACCAGTTGCTCTTCGGCCAGTCTGGGGCTACTAGAGCCACTTGACCCTTGAAAGTCCTGAGTTTGTTCAATACTTTCATGAGGAGATTCACTGGAGGGAAGACGTAAATCTTCTCCCAGTTGTTCCAGTCTAGAGCCAGGGCGTCCGTGGCATAGGCCAGAGGGTCCAGGTTGGGGGCTACATAACACGGTAGTTTGTGGTTCGCTTGTGATGCGAAGAGGTCCACCTGTAGCCCTGGGACTCTTTGAAGGATCCATTGGAACGAACTGTTGTCCAGTGACCATTCCGAAACCTCTAGGGGTACTGATCGGGATAGGGCGTCTGCTATGACGTTTCTTACTCCAGCTATGTGAGTGGAGGAAAGATGCCAACTGAACTTGTCTGCCAGGGAGAAGATGGCTATCATGACGTGATTTAGATGACGTGACTTGGAGCCTCCTCTGTTTATACAATGTACTACCCACTGCGCTGTCCAGGACTAGCTTTATGTGGGGGGAGTACTTGGGTGGGGCGTAACCTTTTTAGAGTCAAGAACACTGCCATTGCCTCCAGTACGTTTATATGGAACTGACGGAACTGAGGTGACCAAGTCCCTTGAACCTTTTGACCTGGGAATACCCTCCCAGCCGCTTAAGGACGCGTCTGTGTGGATGGTGACCCCTGGTGGAGGGAACTGAAGGGGTACTGACATTGATAAATTCTTGACTCTCGCCCATGGCCGAAGTCGATTCTTTAGAATCAGAGGCACTGAGGATAGTTTGTCCCTGGACCTGACGTTTGCTCGCGAGCGCCAGATTCTGGTTAGGTCTTTCAGTTTGGCTTTCATTAAGACGTTTGTCACTGATGCAAACTGGAGAGAACCCAGGATCCTTTCCTGGGCTCTCCTTGACGCTAGTTTGTGACTTAGAAATTGCTTGACTGACTTTGCTATTTCTTTCCTTTTGGTTGATGGAATCGACAGAGTGTGGGATGATAGATTCCATTGAATGCCCCAGCCACTGAAAGTTTGACTCTGGAGTGAGTCTTGATTTGGTCCTGTTTATTTTGAAGCCTAGATATTCCAGGAACTGAATCACTTTCAGAGTAGCTCTGTTGCATTCCTCGACTGATGGGGCCCAGATCAACCAATCGTCGAGATACGCTACTACCATGATCCCTTGCGATCTGAGTTGTTGCACTACCACTTCCGCTAGCTTCGTGAACACTCTGGGTGCCACGTTGAGTCCGAATGGAACTACCTTGAAGGAGAATGTCTGGTCTCCTATCTTGAAACCCAGATACGGACGGAAGTGTCTTGCAATAGGGATATGATAGTAAGCGTCTGTAAGATCGATAGAGGTGGTGACGGCCCCACTGGGGAAGTAGGGTCCGCACCTGTGAGATCGTGAGCATCTTGAACTTGTCGCAGCGGATGGCTAAGTTTAAGCGGGACAAGTCTAAGATTACCCTTCTTTTTGTGAGCCTTTCTTTGGCACGCTGAACAAGCGACCTTGAAATTTTAATCTCTTGACTCTCGCTATAGCTCCTTTTTGAAGGAGATCGTCTGCGTACTCTGTCAATTCCTTGGAAGGAAGTTGACGGAAAGGTCTGGATGGAGGTGGGTTCGTCAACCAGCTCCAACCCAGACCTTTTGACACTATGCTCTGAGCCCATTGGCTGAAGTTCCACCGGTGGCGAAAGTGAAACAGCCTCCCCCTACCTGAAGTTCTTCATTGGTTCTGGTAACCGCCTCGGCCTCCTCTGAAGTGCTTTCCCTGTTAAAGGGGCCTCCCGATCCTCTCCCATGAAAGGAACGCTTACCTCTACCTCCCTTACCCGAGCGGTCATACTTCTGAGAAGCTTGACTCTCGAAGGCTTGATTGTAAGCTGGAGAGATGGCGTAAGAGGTGGAGGGCTGAGGCTGAGGGGATATCACATAAATTGGCTGTGATTGACCTTTAGAAGTGGAGGGTTGGGCTGTCTGCACTAATGGTACTGTTGGAACTTGTTGAGGAAAGCGTAGTTGCTTCTTCTGGTAAGGTTGGAAACGCCTGGGTTTCTTTTGTCCCTTACCTTTAGGAGTCAGGTCTTGCCTCCTCTTAGCCGAAAGGCCGCAACGATCCTTAAGGCTCTGGTTTAACTTGGTAGCCTCTGACTGGACCTCCTTAACCATAGCTTCTGGGAAGAGATCTGCTCCCCAGATGCTAGACGAGAGTAACCTATTCGGTTCATGCCGAATGGTTGCCTCTTGTAGGACATGCTTCCTACAATTCGTCCGAGCAGTGGCAAACTCAAACATATCTGACTGTACCGTTTGAGTCAGGGCTTTGGTCATGAGCTTAAAAATCGGTTTCTGATCCATAAGCCATGGTAGCTACCTCAGACATAGCCATAGAATTGATGGATCTGGCTAGACGCGATTTTGCATCAAACTCAGCCTGAATAAGGCTATCTGGGAGCCTGGGTAGCTTTTCACCAAACTGCTCCATAGCACAGTCCGGTTTGAGTTTGCCAGCTGAGAAAGTATTCGGCAAGTCTTCCCACAATTCTCCAACTGAGGGGAGCAACGGAGAAGTGGGATCCGCTTCCTTCAACTGCGGTATAGGTTCCCCCTTCTGGGCCGCTGGGATGGTCGACCTCGCGATCTTGGTTAGGAACGGGAGCGGGGTACTCTCATCCATTGTAAAAATGGTAAAGGGACTCTTAAATGGTTGTATCTTGGTGTTAGAACAATCCATGTCCTCTAAACACCTGAGCCATTCTCTCTGAGCCTGGTCTCGTGAGTAGAGGACTGTCTCCTTAGGTACCTTATCGTCCCGCACCATAGCCGACGGCGTAAGCCTTGCGTAGCCTATGAACGGAGGCTGGAGGTCTTCCGGGAAGAACTCGAAGTCCTCTATTCTTCGAGTCCCAAATTCCGGTATAGAGATGAGACCGTCCTGGAAGGGGGCGTATGACGCTACTCTCCACGGATTGTTCATAGAGAACTGAGGTAGTGAGTCATACGGAGGAAGTTGGGATCCACTCGTGTTGGACAGTGGAGGAGAGGCTAGAGGAGCTTCTCTCAGCCCGGCTATAATGGAGTCCTGGGAAGTAATCCTGTCCGACAGACGAGAGATCATTTGCTCCATGCTACTCTTTAAGGACCCAACCAGGTCCCCCACCTGTTGCAACAGGCCAGCATTGGAGTCCAAAGCCGGAGCTGCTGCGGAGGTGGAGGGGAGGCTCTGAATCGGAACCAAAGGTAGCGGAACTGGTGATTCTGCCGGAGTGCGAGATCTCTCTCTGGAGGATTTACTCCTCGAGGACTTAGAGCCGGAGCAGAAGCTTTAGACCTGGATGCTCCGGGATTCCCAGCCGGAGACTTACGGGAGGAGGATGAAGCCGAAGTCGTCTTCTTAGACGACGACGACGTCTTAGTCAAAGTCATCACCTTAGACTTGACCTTAGGTCTAACCGAAGCACCAGGAGGAGAATATATTTCGTCACCCGTAAAGCCTTGGAAGGATGGAGAGGTTGCAGGAGTAGAAGAAACAGTTACGCCCAAGGGTGACCCTTGGGTGTCCACCGTACCTACCTCGACCAACAGGTCGTCTATACCTACCGTAGGTTCAACATTAATATCTAGGGTCGCGACATCCGTAGAGATATCCTGGTCCTGATCAGTTAATGAGGTGGCCAGCTGTTGTTGGATGAAGGCGATAGTCGGATCCGCTTCTATCGGGGTCGACGTATCCTGTCGCCTTGCCTCCGGGGAAGATTAGTAATGCCAACCGCTTCTCTAGGATGTAGGGCTGTCCCTTGGCGGCGTTTTTCCCAAAACCGCCGACCCAGGCCCGCAGGGTAGCCAGTGCGGTATCTCTTACCGCCGGAGCCTGGAAGAGAGGGCGTAGTTTAGATTTAAGAATCACTTAAACTAAAACTTAAAGTATAACTTAAATTAATTGCCTTAAGTTAATATGATGAAAACTTAAGCGCTAAAAAAGAAGCGGAGCAGCTACTGGAGATGTAAAAACTTACCCCTTCCAAAAGCTGGCTCACCAGATCGTAACATATGGTACACGTCTCATGGTACCAGACCTGGATGTCCCCGAGCGGAGTCGCGCATGGAGCATGGGACCGGCAAAACTTCGTGTCCACAAGGGTCCTGAAGTGTGGCGGAACATCCCGGATGCTCACAGTTGGTGGCCTGTAAGTGGGGAGACACATGAGTATCTTAAAAAACATCACTTACAGTCTAAAGGACAGAAGAGCTCCGATGCATGCCGGAGCTCGGAAAAAATTTGTGCGTAACCCCTCCCTGCATCGCCTGAATAGGCTATAATCCCGGAGAGATCCGGTAAGATATGTAAGGGAGGGGGATGGTTTAAGGTTCTTAAGATAAACTTAAAGATAACTTAAACCTAACACACAAGCAAACCGGACTAAGTCCAGTGCGTAGCGGAGTGTAGTAACTCAGCAAAACGGTAAGGTTAGTAGAGACCCACTGTATGCTCCGGTCCACCCTACTGGGTGGACTAACAACTTTCCGCTGGATACCAGGACTCCGATCAGGAAGGAGCCCTAGTAAGATGGGAAAGAGCGAGAAGACATACAGGCTCAAGCTAGCCCGGAGCGACAAGGTAGCGCGGAGGGTGGGCAAGGCCAGTACCCCCCACTCCGTACCAACCGGCCGGACCGAGAAGCCGGAGAGGTCGAGACCAGTCTGGTCTGTCCCGACTCCCTAGCCCCTCCGCCTGAGGGGAGAGAGGGAGGCAGGCTCGGGTATGAGGAGCGAGCATGGGCAGACCGACCCGCCCCCGCCCGACTCTATGGAAGAGCGGGAGGGGGGGGAAGAATGACTGGACAGGCGTCTGGCTGGCCCGTGATCACGAAGTGACCACGAGGCGGTAAGACCAAATACGACAACTAAGCCTAGGACAACCACTGATCAGGGAGATGCTATCGGGAAGCATACTGAACTGAAAAGCGGAGGCAAATAAGCCCACTGGGCCGAACCAACTGATCAGAGAGATGCTATAGGGAAGCAACCGAACTGATGAGCGGTAGTATAGGCTCAAAGAGCCAGGACCTAGGCTAAGCCAGACGCCTAACTAACCTAACAATAATAAAATATACAGTTATATAAATAAATAAATGAAAGAAAGAAAACAATATAGCAGGAGAAAAAATCCAGGAGTGTACGACTAACCCGAAGGCAAGTCTACCACTCAAAGCTAGTCAGAGGCCGATACTAAGAACCTGGACTAGGGTCTGGATAGAAGAAGCCTACGTAAGGTAAAATACATGCATGCATGACAAACCTGAGTAGACCGTACCCTAAGTAAAGCGGATAATCATAAAGAGCGAAGATAAATAAGGGGATGTTCTAGGTATGGGAGACCAAGAACGAACCCATCACGAGGCAGAACCATGCTGCCATGCTTCCGACCCCGAGGTCGTATTTATACCTAAAAAACGGCAAATACTGTCTCAGGGCCGGAAAAAACCAACTAACCGTAAATACTGAGTACTTAACTTAGCTGCTGCGATAGCTGCACGCTCCATAATAGAAAATCCAATGAAAGGGTACAAAAAACACAGAGAGAAAAATATCACAACCGCTCGTGTGCGCTAACTTGAAAGGATGTCCACCAGAGGCGCAGCAGTCGGCAGCATGGGATGGAGTAGTAGTAGTACGAGCTGCTCACTCTGTGGGTCGGCTCCCCTCTTGGAGGGATTTTGTAGTGGGAGATTTCTATTGGCATTTGGCTCGTGGTAGTGGTCTCACTCGCCTAGTGTTCATACCGACACCCCTCCTGGAGGGTGAGCGAGTCAGTTATACTGACCTTTTTCTTTATTTTATTTATTCTCTGGTATGTGTTAGTACATTTACCCTAGAAATAATAGATTAAAGGATATTTCGCGCAGCGACACGAGCTGAGCCCAGAAAATTAGATTTTACACATACTTACCAAGTAATTACTTGTAGCTGGAAGCTCACTACCGCAGCAGTCAAATCTTACAAATTTCGTGATGGAGCCACCATCACTAGTGTAGGTGTTAGGACCCACCCACTTTCTGGACTGATAGGTTCAAAAGTGCAAAGAAAACCAATTTGTTTAGCCTGCTGTGTCCATGTGTGGGGAGGAGGGAAGGACTTTAATCAGGTAATTACTTTGTAAGTATATGTAAAATCTAATTTTATTATAAAAATGTCATTTTTACATATGTAACTTACCAAGTAATTACCTGTAGCTGATTCCAGTCTGAAGACATTTTATATATATATATATATATATATATATATATATATATATATATATATATATATATATATATATATATATATATATATATATATATATATATATTAATGACTCAATATATAAATACTGCAAGCATTTATCAAATACTTATTGTACCTTACCTGGTAAGAGATCGTTGCAGATTAATACTGCCTCTGGACGTCACTCTCTTGACCTGTTTGTTTGGCAGTTTGGCCAATGCTCGCCCTTATTTTGGTGGGCAATAACTTCTCAGCCATGGAGGTTCACCAATGACTGGAGGAAGCTATTTATTGATGCCCTTGCCCTGGGCTTAGACCAGATAAAACACAACAAACACCTACACCATAAAAAACATCCAGTGATACCCTACCATAAGACTGGTGAGTACTTCGGGTAACAGGTACCCCCAGGCTTCCCAAAACTCAACACCAATAACCAAGACAACAGAGGATAGTCAAGGAACAGCTAGCTCCTTATGCTTCCTTCCCCAACACCATGCCAGCCACCGACAAAAGACCCAACGTGGAGCAATTCTCATTTCCAAAATGTAGAGTTCATAATAGCTTCTAAGGACATATTTTGCCTAAAAGCTAGAGACATAGCCACGGCTCTCACTTCACGAGCTTTAGCGTTAATGGAGGGTAACACTTCTTTCTGGAGTTGAGTATGTGCCTCCATTATCAAGTTCCTTAGGTAAAAGGAAATGGCGTTCTTAGACATCGGTCGAGACGGAGACTTCACCAAACACCATAAATTACTTGCAGGTCCTCTATTCAAATATAATAGCATAACGCTCTCACTGGACAAAGGAGATGCTCCTCCTCCTCTGGTCCTATGATATCCACAACATTCATAATCGTAAAAGAATGTGACCAAGGCTTGTTCACATCCTCGTTCTTTGCCAGAAAAACCAAACCTTACAGACCTTACATCTTGTTCGGGTTGCCCCAGGTCCCTCAGTGTGAGGCACCTCTAATGTCTACCAGAGAGTTGCTAGTGCATCTTCCGGTATATTTTGCATCTTCCAATCTTGGATGGTCTGGGATGCGGCTTAGATATTTGTCGAGCTTATTCTTAAACATATCTACGCTCACTCCTGATATATTCCTCATATGAGCTGGCAACGCATTGAATAGACGCTGCATTGATGCAGGTGCGTAGTGGATTAATGTCCTGTGTGCTTTCCTTATTTTTCCTGGTATAGTTTTGGGCACTATTAATCTACTTCTGCTTGCTCCTTCTGATATTTTTAGCTCCATGATGTTTTCGGCAATTCCTTCTATCTGTTTCCATGCCTGAATTATCATGTAGTATTCTCTTCTCCTTTCTAGACTATATAATTTTAAGGATTGTAGTCTTTCCTAGTAGTCAAGATCCTTAACTTCTTCTATTCTAGCTGTAAAGGACCTTTGTACACACTCTATTTGTGAAATATCCTTTTGATAGTGTGGGTACCATATATTGCAATATTTTGCCAATAGAATTGCTATTTGATCATTGCATAACATGTTCCTATTCAACATCACACCAAGGTCTTTTGCATAACATGTTTCATTTCCGCTTTTCATATTTTTATATATGTTCTAACGGTGGACTAACAGTTGGGTTTGTGTACTTTTTCTGGGTACAAAACCATGTTGTCCTATATTAAACAAATTATTTTTCATTAAATGTTTCATAATATTTTTCTTCATTACCCTTTCATACACTTTCATAATATGTGATGTTAGACTCACAGGCCTATAATTACTTAACTCTAGTCTTGATCCACTTTTGAAAGTAGGGGTAATATATGCTAATTTGTGCTCATCATAAATCTTGCCTGTATCTACACTTTGTCTTAATAATATTCTGAGTGGCTTTGCGATAGAATGAACTACTTTCTTTAACAAAATAGCAGGGACACCATCAGGCCCTGCTGCAGCTCCATTTTTAATTTCATTAATAGCCTACACAATATCAGCTTCATTAATATCTATGTCTGCTAAATATTCACTATTTTCATCCCTTACTTCTGTATCATTATCTTCATTATCAATTCTAGGGGTGAATTCTCTCTTATATCTTTCTGCCAATATGTTGCATATTTCTTTTTTTTTCATTCGTTAATCTCCTTTCAATTCTTAGAGGGCCTATTTCTATTAGTCTTTTATTCATCTTTTTCGCACACGAGTACAATAGTTTAGGGTTTTGCTTGATATCAACTAGGGTTTTTTCTTCCAAGTCCCATTTTTCATTTTCTTTTGATTGTATAATCTTTTGTTCTGCATTTTCTTTCTTACTTTTTAGTTTGATCACTTTCCATGCATTTTTTTCTTTTGCAAGACCTTTTTTCCACTTTCTGATTTTCTGGAACAAGATCCTCCTGTCTCTTGGTATGCATGACTAATGTTTACTTTTCTTCTTTGGTATATTTTTATCCACTATTTTCTCTAATATTTTATATAATATCTCCGTATTTACCTTTATATCATCACTTACGAAAATATTATCCCAATCTTTGTTTAATTCTTCATTTATTTCTGACCATTTTATATTTTTACTGTAGAAGTTGTATTTTCCATATCCTTCCCACTTTTCCATTTCTTGCTTATCTCTGTTTTCACTTGCTTTGGAATGGACTGTTAATTCTATGACATTATGGTCTGAAATACTTGCATTATAAACTATTATTTCTTTAACATAATTCACTTCATTCACAAATACTAGGTCTAAAGGACAGAGAGCAGACTGCATCACCTTGAGAAAACCCTACTCACTTGTCTATAGTTTGTAATTCACTGACCCTTTTGGCTGTTGCCAGAGCTAACAGGAAAAGGGTCTTTTTAGAGAGGTTCCTTAGCAAAACTAAGCAGAGGGGTTCATAAGAGTCCCCAGACAGCCATTTCAGAACTACGTTCAAATTCCAAAAAAATTCCTACAGACTTAACTGTCTTGGAAGTATCCATGGATCTAATAAGATCACTAACGTCGTTGTTGTGCCCACATCTATACGTACCTCTATGTTTGAACACAGAGTATAGCATAGCTCTGTACCCTTTAATAGTACTGGACGCTAACTTCCTAAAGGACCTCAAGAATAGCAGAAAATCTGCTATCTGTGTAATAGTGGTTTGAGAAGAAGAGACGTTATGTCTTCTACACTAGTTTCTAAAAATTGACCACTTCTACAGGTAGAGCTTGGTAGTAGAAGCTCTGCGACATCTAGCAATGGCTTGCTTCTGCAGCTTGTCTTGAAAAGCCTTTCAATCTAACCAGTCCCTTGACAGTTGAAATACTGTCAGAGACAGAGTGAACAATCCCTGATGGAACCTGTACAGGTGAGGCAGTAGTGACCTCTTCTGAGGGAGAAGTCTTGAAAAGTCTATAATTAGATGAAGGAAGTCCGGAAACCACTCCTTCCTCGGCCAGAATGGAGCTATGAGAGTCATGGAGACATTTTGATGACACAAACTTGTTGATCACTGTTACGGGCTTGAAAAGGGCAGAGCCTACCAGCGAACGTCACAGACTCCCGAGTCGACAGGAACTTTTTAGAGGGATCTAGACGATTATCATAATACACTGCATTTCTAGCGACGTGACGGCACATGCAGAGTTCTAATAACACACCTGGGAAATTCTCGAACAATCATGAGAACAGGCGCCTCCAACACGTGCACGAATGCCTCCTCACTGCAGACCTTCTTGAAGAATATGCATTTTCCTCTCCTTTAACTTATAATTCTTTGCTATAAAGCAATTACCATGAAAATCACCTCTCGAATCATTGTGAACAGTGGAAACGCGTATAGGTCCAGCCCCATCCAATCTTGCAGCATAGCGTCTGTCGCCCATGCACAGGGCTTCGGCACTGGCGAACAGAAGATTGGCAGACGATGGTTCTTTGCTGTCACAAAGAGATCTATAGTCGGTTGTCCCCAAAGACTCCACAGATCCTTATAACATCTGGAGCTCTAGTGTCCACTCTGCTGAGAGCACTTGGTTCCGTCTGCTGAGTTCGTCTGCCAAGACGTTCATTCTGTCCTGAACAAAGCGAGTAGGAATTGTTACTCTTCACTGTTCCGCCCACATCAGGAGTTCTTTTGCTGTCTGATAAAGAGAGAAGGAGAGCGTGGCTCCTTGTTTGCGAATGTATGACAGTGCGGTTGTGTTCTCCGCAAATACTGCCACTATCTTTCCCGAAACCTGTTGAGCAAAGTGTTGCAGACCGAGGAAGATCGCCAACAGTTCCTTCACGTTAAATGTGTACAGTTCTTTGCTCTACCGACCAGATACCCAATGTCTTTTGAGACTCCAGGATGGCTCCCCATCCTAGGTCCGATGCGTCGGAGTATAATTTCAGGTCTGGGTTCTTCGGTCGGAGCTATTTTCCTTCCAGTAACCTGTCCTCGGACAACCACCATTGGAGATCCAACTTTATATCCTCAGAGATGGGGAAAACAAACGAGTCTTCCTGCGTCTTTCCGGACCAGATGACCTTCAAATAAAATTGCAGAGGGTGCATGTGTCGCCTGCCTAACTTGACAAATGGTTCCACTAAAGAAAGAGTTCCTAGAAGGCTCATCCACTTTAGAGCTGACCAGGACCTCCGATTCATGAATTCTTGTACCGTGTGTAGGCAAGATTCGACCCTTTTGGGCGATAGAAAAGTCCGAGAGTCCAGAATTATACCCAAATAATGAATTCTCTGAGATGGAACCAGCTGGGATTTTTGGGCATTTATTAGTATTCCCAGGTCCTGAGTCAGAGCAAAAAGGTTCCTTAAGTCTCCCGTGCACTGTTCCTTTGAGGGAAAGCGTAGAAGCCAGTCGTCTAGGTAAAAAGAGGCTTTATATCCCAATCACGTGTAGCCACTTTGCTAGAGGGGCCAAGACCCTTATGAAGACTTGGGGCTCAGTCGTCAGAGCGAAACAGGGCTGTGAATTTATATAAATTATCTTCGAACACAAAGCGGAGAAGTTTCCTTGACTGGGTGTATGGGGATATGGAAGTATGCTTCTTCCATATCCAGAGTCACCATCCAAGCCTCTGGATGAAGAGAAGGTAGGATAGAAGCATTTGTCTCCATAAGAAACATTGTTTTTACAATACATTAGTTCAGAGCGCTGACGTCTATAGGACAGGCCTCCATCCCCCCGATTACTTGGGGACTACAAAGAGTAGGTTGTAGAAACCCTCTGAGCCACGTTTTAACTACTAATTCTACTGCTCTTTTGTGGATAAGATACTGAGCCTCTTGAGAGAGGGGTAAACGCCTCTCGGATCCTGCCGAGCACTCTGTTAACATTATTGGAAAACTGGACAACTGCGGCTTTTGTAGGAGAGGGATGAAATAGCCTTCCCTTAACACCTAAACCACCCAAGGATCTGCACTTTTGCTGCTCCATTCCCTCCAGAAATAATGGAGCCTTGCTCTTATGGGAACACAGGAGACACACCACTCATTACTTGTTGGTAGTTTTGATATTGGTCTTCCTAACTGATCTGTAGCCTGGCCGCAAGTTCGATCTATGCCTAGATCGATGACCAGTTTTGCCTCCATGAAAGGGGTGAGGCTGAAGGGGAGAGACCAACTTATTAGCCGAGGTTACTGGCTCCTTCTGTTTCTTTGCTGACTGAGTCAACAAATCTGTCGTGGACTTACTCTGAAGATCTGTCAGAATGTCTCTTACTGTTGACTGCAGAAAAAAGATACATCTTGTCCAAAGGAGAAAACAACAGTGCAGACTTCTGCGTGGACGTAACTCCCTTAGAGATAAACGAGCACCACAGCTCCCTCTTCTTCAGAAGGCCCATAGCAAAAAGAGAAGCTACTTCACTGGAAGCGTCTCTTACTGCCTTGTCTTCACATGAAAGCACTCCCAACCAATCAGCTGACAGGTCTTCTTGCAATGAAGAACAGCTTTCTATCTTCATTGCCAAACCGCCCACCGTCCAGTCTAAGAAACTAAATACCTCCAAAATCTTGAAAATGTTCTTCACCAGATGTTCTATTTCTGGCGAAGTGAAAAATACTTTGGCTGCTCAGAACGCTGAACGTCTGGCCGAGTCCACTAAGGCTGAGAATCTCCCTGGGAGGAGCCAGATACTCCAAGGGAAGGAGTCTCACCTGTTACATAATATCTGTAGCATTTCTTAAGTCTCGACAGAGGAAACGTGAACGCAGCCTTGCCAAGATCCTTCTTATTAGCCAACCAATCTTCTTACTCTTGTAACGCTATCTTGAAAGCAGAGGACAAAACAATCTGAGGAAGTTCTTCTACTGGCGCTTTCCGCTTGAGAAACGTGGAGGCCAGAGTCGCTGTCTTCCCTGGAGAGAAGAAATCTGAATAATTCTCCAAGAAGAACACCATAGAGAAGTGTAAGCAGAATGAGGTTGGGTCTCTTCCTCTACTGCTTTGTCCTCTTACGAAATAGGAGAGAACACTTTATTGCCTAAAGAAGCTTCCTTTTTCATGAAACCCATAAGCTCATCCAACTTATGTTTAATAGGAGCCAAAAACTCATCTACATAAGTCAAAGTAGAATCAGGAGTAAAGTCCGGAACTGATACTGTAGCCATAGGCGTCGAACGCCCAAGATTGGGCATAAATCCAGGTGTTGAGCAAGCTGAAGTGGGCACCGAACAGGCCGTCGTGGGCTCCGAGTGGGAAGCCTAGTGCGTCAAGCTGCCAGAGAGGGGAGTCGGGCGCTCGGGTGCGGAAGCTACTTGGTCCGACACGAGCACTACCTGGTCTGCTAAGGACACTACTGGACACGGAGAAGCTGAGCGATGTATGTCAGCAGTCACTACGAATTCTTGATGTGACGGGCATTCGGGCAATGGAGAACGCCTGGTAGCCAAAAAGGGACGACTAGGCAAAACCTGGAAGCTACAAGATGGTTGAGGGATGATACCAACCTCTCTTTTATTTCTTAACAGGAGGAGTAGAGCTGTCAGAGATCGAGGAATGTCTCTTTAGTGGCCTACAGGCTGACAATCTGTGCTGCCTACATCTCTTTTCTGGTGACACCACTGAAGAATACGATGACAGACATGAAACACTGAATGAGACATCTTTCCAATGGCACTCTGTCGCTCCCTGTGAACTTCCAAAAGGTGTGAGAGAGGGGGCAACTGTCCTTGGGCAAACCCCTCCGGCCTCCCTTGGACTTTCGGTATGTCTTCTCCCGTGTGCAGGGGAGCAGGACAGTGACCTTCGTCTAGGAGAACCGGTGGGCCGAACAGCCACCTCCTCAGATAGCACAACACTATCACTAATAACCCCGCCAACTTTTTCCAAGAGGGCTCCACTTCTCCACAAACGACCTGAAAGACGAGCCAAGATCTACTATCCCCTTAGCAAGAAAATGATATTGTTATAATACAATAAAGTTTCATACATACTTACCTGGCAGATATATACATAGCTAAGACTCCGTCGTCCCGACAGAAATTCAAATTTCGCGCCACTCGCTACAGGTAGGTCAGGTGATCTACCGGCCTGCCCTGGGTGGCAGGACTAGGAACCAATCCCGTTTTCTACTCATATATTTTCTCTTCCACCTGTCTCCTTGCGGGGAGGCTGGGTGGGCCCTAATCGTATATATCTGCCAGGGTAAGTATGTATGAAACTTATTGTATTAACAAATATCATTTTCATACAATCAACTTACCTGTCAGATATATACATAGCTGATTGGCACCCTTCGGTGGAGGGTAAGAGACAGCTACTACTAGAATAGACAGGTAAACAACATCTGTTGTAGGTATAAATTAAAAACCTTGGTTCCTACCTGATAGGTGGTAGACTCCGTGGGGTGTTTTTTTTTTCCCCCGTAGTCTGCATCACCTCAAGAACTTTAGCGAGATATGTGATCTATGGCCAAGAATTCTTGTGGGGTCTGCGAAGGGGTCTTATCCACTTACTCGGCAGAGCCTGAAAGGACTTTGTCAATGGGTGCTGATCCACTTACATGACAACACACCTTATTAAGGAGCAAACAATCAATCCCGACCACCTGATCCTAACCACCATGTTAGTATTAAAAATTGCTCAGAGTTATCCCCAACTCTTCGCAACAACCGTAACTCAAACCACAATGCACAAGTACACAATAATTTAAAAAAAAAAAATTTTCTATTACAAGATATCACAAGAGTTCCTTACTGAACTGAAGTGACTGGACGCTTGTGCGACAACTGCACTTGTTCAGAAGAAAGTCTAGAACATATCTATATTTAAGGTTTCTATTACAAGATATCACAAGAGTTCCTTACTGAACTGAAGTGACTGGACGCTTGTGCGACAACTGCACTTGTTCAGAAGAAAGTTCTAGAACATATCTATATTTAAGGATTGTTGTAAGCTCCTGTACCCAGGATTGTGCCCGCAGACACAAATGGACCTAATGAAAACATTTTTCATATGTCACAAACGCACGTCCTTCAAATAGTGAGCCGCAAACACAGAATTACATCTCCAATATGTCGCTTCCAAGCCCATATTCTTCAGCGACATATTTCTCTGAAAAGAGAGAGACGTTGCCACTGCTCTCACTTCATGAGCTCTTACTCTTAGGAGTTTTAAGGAATCGTCCGTGCAAGCCTTATGAGCGTCCATAATTACGCTCCTGACAAAAAAGGCTAATGCATTCTTAGACATAGGTCTTGATGGATCCTTCACTGAGCACCACAGGCCTTGTCTAGAACCTCCCAACTGTTCCTTTTTCTTTAAGTAAAAACTTTAATGCCCTTACTGGGCAAAGAGACCTCTCCGGTTCCCTGCCGACGAGACCCGATAATCCTTTTACTTCGAAAGTTTCTCGGCCAGGGTTTCGAAGGATTTTCATTCTTCGCTAAGAATAATTCCTTGAAAGAACAGATGGCTGAATCTATATTGAACCCGACTTTGTCACTAAGGGCGTGCAGTTCGCTAACCCTTTTTGCCGTTGCCAGTGGACAAAAGGAATAAACATTTTCTCGTTATATCACGAAACGAGGCCAAATGTAGGGGTTCAAATCTCTCTGAAGTCAAGAACTTCAGTACTACGTCTAGATTCCAGTTAGGGGGAGAGTCATTCTATACTTCTTGGTCTCAAATGACCCTAATCAGATCATGCAGGTCCTTATTGTTTCCCAAATCTAGGCCTCTATTCCTAAAGACGGCCGATAGCATACTCCTATAGCCCTTTATCGTGGCTACGGAGAGCTGCGACTCTTCCCTCAGAAATAACAGAAAATCAGCTATTTCTGCTACAGAGGTACTGGGAGGAGGACAACTTCTTCTTGTTGACTTACACCACCTTCTAAAAACTTCCCACTTGGATTGATAAACCCGGATAGTGGAAGTTCTCCGGGCTCTAGCGATCGAGCTTGCTGCTTTACTAGAAAAGCATCTCGCTCTGACAAGTCTTTCGATAGTCGAAAGGCAGTCAGAGCGAGAGCGGGGAGGTTTGATGAAACCTCTCGAAGTGTGGTTGTCTGAGAAGATCCCTCCTTTGTGGAAGGGATCTGGGGAAGTCTACTATCCACTCCAGTACCTCTGGAAACCATTCTTGAGCTGGCCAAAAGGGGGCTATCAGGGTCATTCTTGTCCCCTTTGAAGTCACAAAACTTCCTGAGTACTTGCCCCAGAATCTTTGAATGGGGGAAATGCGTAAACGTCTACCTGAGACCAATCTAGAAGGAAGGCGTCTAACTGCTAGAGCTCTGGGGGATCTTCTAAACCACTGAACAGAAGACTTCCAGTCTCTCCGAGAGGAACGTGGCAAAGAGGTCGACATGAGGAGTTCCCCAAAGAGACCAGAGCTTTGAGCAAACTTCTGAGTGGAGGGTCCACTCGTATGAAGGACCTGGTTCCTCTGCTCAGCCTGTCCGCTCGTACGTTCCTTACTCCCTGAAACGAACCTCGTCAAGAGAGAGATGTTCCTCTGGGATGTCCACAACAGAAGTTCTCTCGTGAGTTCGTAAAGGGCATACGAGTGAGTACCTCCTTGCTTCCGAATGTATGCTAGAGCGGTTTGTATTGTCCGCATTCACTTGAACTATTTTGTTGCAAACTAACGGTTCGAAGCTCTTTAGAGCTAGGTGTACCGCTAGCAGTTCTTTGCAGTTTATGTGCCAGGACACTTGAAGAGCATTCCAAGTGCCTGACACTTCTCTCTTTCCCAAAGTTGCTCCCCAACCTTTTTCCGACGCGTCGGAAAACAATACAAGGTTTGGGCTCTGTATTTCCAGGGAAGTACCTTTGTTTTCCCTCAGTGGGAGTAACCACCATTCTAGATGTCGTTTTATCCGAGTGTTTGGAATGGGAAAAAAAAAGTCGAGAGTAGTCCTGTCTTCATGTTCCACGAACTTCTGAGGAAGAACTGAAGAGAGGACGGAGATGAACGTTTCCTAGGTGAAAGAACTGTTCGAGCGAGGAAAGGGTCCCTAAAAGGCTCAACCATTCCCTCGCCGAAGTCCGTTCCTTCCTTAGGGAAGAGAGAGACTTTTTCTAAACCTCTTGCTAGTCTCTCTTGAGAAGGAAATACTCGAAAACCCGAGAATCCATCCGAATCCCCAGATAGACCACGTTCTGGCTGGGGATCAGTTGGGACTTCTCGAGGTTCACGAGTAATCCTAAAGTCTTTATAAGGTTTAGTGTCACATTCAGGTCCTCCAAACACTGTTCCTCTGACTTTGCTCTGATAAGCCAGTGTCTAGATAAAGAGATATACTGATTCCTTTCAGATGAAGCCATCTCGCCACATTTTTGGTTTTTCAAAAAGGTTCGTGAAAACCTGAGGCGCCGTCGACAGGCCGAAGCACAAGGCTCTGAATTGGAAGATCCTTCCCCCCGTCATGAAACGGAGGTACTTCTTCGACGAAAGGATGGATCGGGACGTGAAAATATGCGTCCTGGAGATCCAGAGACACCATCCAATCCCTTGGCGAAGAGCCGCCAGGACTGAAGCAGAGGTTTCCATGGAGAACTTCTGTTTTGAAACAACAAAACTTGTTCAGAGCGCTGACATTCCAGAACTGGTCTCCTCCCCCCGAGGCTTTCGCAACCAAGAAAGACGATTGTAAAACCCCGGGGAGCTTTGATCCAGCACAAGTTCTATAGCTCTCTTGTCCCACATCTGATCCACCATTTGTTGAAGAGTATCTTTCAACACAGGGTCCTTGTAATTGGCGGACAATTCCCTCGGAGTTGACGTCAGGGGGAGGATTGTTCCAGGAAAAGGAATGAGATATCCCTTCTGAAGAACCGACATCGACCAAGGATCTGTGTCGATGCGAGTCCAGGCTTCCGCAAATCCCCGGAGCCTGGCACCTACTGGTGTTTTGGAGGAGCGCCACTTCACTTTCCCCTTTAATTTTAAAGGGGCGGAACGAGGCTCCGACCTCTCTTCTCGGTCGTTTTCCTTTTAGCGGTAACTCTAGTTGGAGGGCCGCCTCGAAAGGGCCGAACAGGAGTAGACGCCACTTTCTTTTCACCCACCATTACTGGTCTCTTCTTCCTGGACGATTGCAGGAGAAGATCTTGAGTCGCTTTCTCCGTCAGCGATCGGGAAATATCTTTCACCAACTGTGACGGGAACAGAAAATCAGACCTAGGGGCGAATAACAAAGCTGCTCTTTGTGAGTGTGATACTGCTTTCGTCAAGAAAGCGCTAAACACAGATCTCTTCTTCAAGAGACCTGCTCCAAACAAGGAAGAAACTTCCCCCCCCCCTGAGCCGTTTCTTGCACCGCCTTGTCAATACATGGACAGAATTGCAAGGAGAACATCCGGTTCTAGCCCTTCCTTCAGGGGCATGAGCCTTCTTGGACATCAACCCCAAGGGACCAATCTAGGAAGTTAAAGACTTCTAGAATGTGAAAAAGTCCCTTGAGGAGATGATCCAACTCTGAAAGGCCCCAAGTAATCTTAGCCGTGTGAAGGCTATGTCTCCTGGATGCGTTCTACCAGACTGGAAAAGTCAGCTTCAGCTGAAGCAGGGGAGAGTGAGACCCATATTTTCCCCAGTCTGGTACCAAATCCCTCTCTTGCCGGTCAGTCTAGGGGAGGCATGCAAAAGACTGTCCTTACAAGCTCCTTCTTAGTAAGCATCCAGTTATCAAGCGATTGCAGAGCTCTCTTCATAGAAATCGTCGGTCTCATCTTCACGAAAGCCGACGATTTCGGAGTCTTCGAGCATGAAAACAGAGAACGAGGCGAAGGAGGAGCGGCAGGGATCAATGCGTCTCCGTATTCCTGGAGAAGGAGAGCTGTCAAGACTTTGTAGTTCGACAGTCCTTCCTTACTGTGAGACTCGTCCTCTGATTCCTCTTCCATAATCGGATCAGCAGGAGAGACCACTTCTCGTTCCTGGTCTTCTTGTCCAACCATTCTCTCTACTGGGGACAAACTCCTAATAGGAGAGGGGCTAAGAGAGTGTAAAGAGCTCCTATGTTCGACTGCTCTTCGTACTTGGCTGGCGCCTCGCGCCTGGCTGGCGCCTCGCGCTTGTCTGGCGCTTCGCGCTTGGCTGGCGTCTCGCGCCTGGCTGATTCCTCGCGCTTGGCTGGCGCCTCGCGCCTGGCAAGATCCTCGCGCTTGGTTAGTGTCTCGCGCCTGACTGACTCTTCGCGCTTGGCTGGCGCCTCGCGCCTGACTGGTGTCTCGCGCCTCTGAACCGTCTCGGGAGCGCCTGACTGACACCTCGTGCCTTGTTGAAGACTCGCGTCTTCCTGAAGTCCCCTCCTTGCGTGACAGATGTTCTTCTTGAGCCTCACGCTTTTTTGTAACTCCCGCGCTCGGCTTGAAGCTACTGGATCTGTTCAGAACGTTATCCCATCTGGGAGAATCCTCTCGTCTGCAATGCGTTTTTCTCGCTTGTCTGACTCTCTCTTAGAGGACGCTTCTCGTCCGTAGGACGCCTCGCGCTTAGCTGTTGCTACGCGCTTGTCTGGCGGATCCATATCTTCCCACGAGTCTCTATCTGAGATCTCAAAAGACTCACGTTTCGCAGGAGCCTCACTCCTGGTGGGAGAAGGAAGACGAGTCCTTCTTGACCGGCAGTCTGAACGTCTTTCTTACGAGGAGGATCCTTCGAAAGGACTCCTACTAGGGCGGAAAGCTGTTCCCTGTACCGCCAAAAAATGATCCTTTTGGATTCGACGCTTCTCCTGCGTCTTCTTGAACGGGAGAGGAAGACCTCGAAAGCGTGTTGCCCCGATCATGGAACGGCGAAACCCTCTTCGCCTTCTTGATAGAAGGAGGTTCTTCTTCCGAAAAGCGTTCCGGGCTTGAATCCAAACCAGGATCTCTCCAGTGGCCTTTTCAGGGGCCTGGACAAGTCCGAATCCTTTAACCACCCCTCGGTTTAGAGAGGAAGGGAGAAGCGGACGAAGAGAAGCACTCTCTGAGGACGCTTTTTCGATAGCGGTCCTGAGCAGGCTGTCTATGCACAGCACCTGCTGAAGGGACGCCTGACCGGGGGGAATTCTCCACAACCTCCGTACGGCTTTCGACTTTCCTTCTCCTCTGGGCTTGGGAGCTTGGAAGAGGTCTAGGCCTGGGAGCGTCGCCAGGAAGACGGTCAGACGCCCCCCCCTCCACAACACTGGGGACACTCACTTCACTAAAGTCACTTTCCACCATCCTTACCTTTTATGGTAGCTTTCGGCTTTCATCCTGAGAATGGTAGCCTTCAGTTCAGCAATTTCCGAAGCTGAATCTGATGTACAGTCAGTGAAGGGTCTGATAGAGAATCATAATTAAGAGAAGAGTTAGAATTGTCTAAAGGCTCAATAGGCCTTGTACAACTACCCGCCATCTTAGATGCCGCCCTTCTTACTCTATCCCTTTCTAACTTCTTCAAGTAAGAAGTTAGAGTCTTCCATTCCTCAACATTCAACCTTTCACACTCATGACAGGTGTTAGAAATAGAACAATCAAAACCCCTACATTTGCGACATACAGTGTGAGGATCAACCGAAGCTTTCGGTATCCTCACCTTGCAGCCTACATTCACACACATTCTAACACAACACTTGAATCAGAATTCTGGAGAAAAATTCAAAAGCAAGTCCAAATCCAGTCCACAGTAGAGCGAATGCCAAAACAACGATCCAGGTACTTCACCAAAAGTCCACAAAAAGATGATCAATTGCTTAGAAAAGCGAATTCCAGTCAAGAGGAGGCAGCAACGATGTTGATACCACCGGCGACAGAAAATATATGTATAGAAAACGGGATTGGTTCCTAGTCCTGCCACCCAGGGCAGGCCGGTAGATCACCTGACCTACCTGTAGCGAGTGGCGCGAAATTTGAATTTCTGTCGGGGACGACGGAGTCTTAGCTATGTATATATCTGACAGGTAAGTTGATTGTATGAAAATAAATTTTTTCTCAAACTTACTATCGAGGCTGGCAATGGTGTTGGGCCTGGAAACACAGGAGCCTGGAGAAGGAGACACTGGTAAAGGAGTAGGAGGGCTAATTATCGGGGACGATATAGGAGGTTGAGCAGGAGAAAGAAATTCCCCTCCTAATGAAGGAGAACTCTTTTAAGATAGCCTTACTTTCGGCTCTTAAGAGCCACCTTCCTTTTCCTATCCCTTGCTAACCTATCTAAAATAACAATTTGTCGAAAATTGTATTTTTCCTAACTATACAACCTGAGGTCCTTTAAGAATAGGAAGGTACTTAGCGGCAGCTGAACAGGTCGTAAGCTTCAAACAAGGGGGTTCGGTAGTTAACTACTTGTCCGGCAGTTGGCGGTCAGCTCGACTGCGAGGAGAGGAGTCACTTTGCTTTAGGCCCAGGAAATGCAGTGAGGAGTGGCATGAGGTGGGACCATGTGTAAAGGACCCCTCAGGTCTGTAATGTTAGGAAAAATACAATTTTCGGCAAAATTATATTGTTAAACTACAATATATACTTAGCTAGTCTCCGATGTTCCCGACAGAATTTCAAATCTCGCGGCACACGCGACAGGTAGGTCAGGTGGTCTACCTTACCCGCCGCTGGGTGGCGGGAGTATGAACTAATCCCATCTTCTATTCAGATTTTCTCTCCCACCTGTCTCCTGAGGGGAGGCTGGGTGGGCCATTAACCGTATATATCTGCCAGGTAAGTATGTACAAAACTTTATTGTAGTTTAACAATATCATTTTTGTACATGAACTTTCTTGTCAGATATATACTTAGCTGATTAGCACCCTTGGTGGAGGGTAAGAGACAGCTAAATAATATAGAAAAGGGAAACAACTGGTGTTGTAGGATATAAAAACCTTGGTTCTTACCTGTTCAGGCAGAAGACTTCATTGATACTGTCTCTGAGTCTGCATTGCCTGGAGAGCTACAGCGAGGACGTGACCTGTTGCTGAAAGACTCTCGGATCTACCACCGGGATATCTGATCCACTTATATGGTAGAATCCAAGTAGGATCTTGTCAAAGGGAACTCGTCCGCTTACTTGACAGATCCTAACCACTAGTACTACCACAAGGAGCCAAAACCATCCGACCACCTAACCAAACTAACTAGGGTTCAGTATTATGACTAGAAAGAGATGCCAACCTGCATCCTCTTTCAGACAACCATAACCAACAAAAACAAAACAAAGGGTAAAAATAAAAATGCCTAACAAGGATAAGTTCCAGCTCCCTGCCCCAGCACCGAATCCGCCGATACGTAAGGGCTTAAGGCGAAGCATTTGTCATATGTAATCTTCACATCCCGCAAGTAGTGGTTTGCAAATACCGATTGGCATCTCCAGAAGGTGGCCTCCATAAGGTTTCGCACAGACATATTTTTGCTAAAAGCCAGCGAAGTGGCAATGGCCCTCACTTCGTGGGCCTTCACTTTAAGAAGCTTAAAATGTTCCTCATTGCATGCCACATGCGCTTCTTTGATAAGGCTTCTTAAGAAGAAGGACAGAGCATTCTTCGATAAAGGTCGACTGGGGTCCCTCACGGAGCACCAAAGTACATCTTGATTGCCCTTAAGTTGTTCTTTCCTCTTCAAATAATATTTCAACATTCTCACCGGGCAAAGAGTCCTCTCAGGCTCTTCCCCTACGAGAGAAGATAATCCTCGAATCTCGAAACTCCTGGGCCACGGATTTGATGGGTTCTCATTCTTTGCTACGAATGAGGGGAGGAAAGAACAAACCATTGACTGTTCTTTAAAGCCAACATTACCTTCAATGGCTTGAAGCTCACTCATCCTCTTGGTGGATGCAAGAGCCATAAGGAAAAATGACTTCTTGGTCAGATCCTTGAAAGAGGCTGAACTAGGAGGTTCAAATCTAGACGAGCTGAGAAACTGAAGTACCATGTCCAGATTCCAATTAGGTGTTCTCGATGACGGCTTTTTTGTCGTTTCAAAAGACCCAATCAGGTCATGAAGGTCTTTATCTTCCGATATATTGAGGCCTCTGTGTCTAAAAACTACCGCCAACATACTGCGGTATCCCTTAATTGTAGATACCGCCAGACCAAATTCTTCCTTAAGAAAAAGGAAGAAATCAGCAATTTGGGTCACAGAGGTACTGGAAGAGGAAACTTTCTTCCTCTTGCACCAACGTCTGAAGACATCCCACTTCGACTGGTATACTCGCAAGGTGGAAGACCTCCTAGCTCTTGCGATTGCTTTAGCAGTTGACGATGAAAAGCCTTTCGCTCTGACCAGACTTTGGACAGTCTGAAGCCAGTCAGACTGAGAGCGAGGAGGTTTTTGTGATACCTGTCAAAGTGGGGTTGTCTGAGTAAATCGTTCCTTAGAGGGAGCGATCTTGGGAGGTCCACTAACCATTCCAGTACCTCTGTGAACCATTCTTGGGCCAGCCAGAAAGGAGCGATTAATGTCATCCTTGTTGAATCTGACTCCGCGAATTACTTGAGCGTTATTCCCAGAATCTTGAAGGGAGGAAACGCGTATACATCGAGCCCCTTCCAATCTAGAAGAAGCGCATCGATCCCTATCGCCCCTGGATCCGAAATGGGAGAGTAGTATAGATCCAGTCTTGCATTTCTTGAGGTGGCGAAGAGGTCTATGTGCGGCCTGCCCCACAACTTCCACAGGCTCTGGCATACATCCTGATGATGTGTCCACTCCGTGGGAAGGACCTGCTCTTTCCTGCTGAGGAGATCTGCTCTTACATTCCTCACCCCCCAGTACGAATCTGGTGAGAACCCTGACTCTCCTTTCTTCGGCCCACAGAAGAAGGTCTCTTGCTGTTTCGTACAGAGAGAAGGAATGCGTCCCCCCCTGTTTCCTGATGTATGCCAGAGCTGTGGTGTTGTCCGAGTTGATCTGAACGATGGAGTCTCGGACGTTGGACTGGAAGGCTTTCAGAGCCAACCACACAGCCATCAATTCTTTTCTGTTGATATGCCAGGTCACCTGGTCCCCCACCCAGGTACCTGACACTTCTAGAGTTCCCAGAGTCGCCCCCAACTCCGTCTCCGACGCGTCGGAGAACAACACTAGGTTGGGGTTGGGGTTCTGGGATTGCAGAGACAGACCCTGAGCAAACCTGTTGGGATCTGTCCACCACACGAGTTTCTCCTTGATCTGTTGAGATATGGACAGGGAGAACGTCAAATCCTGAGAACGACGACTCCAATTCTGATGAAGAAAGAATTGGAGCGGTCTCAGGTGCAGCCTTCCTAGGGAAACGAATTGCTCCAGCGAGGAGAGCACCCCCAACAGACTCATCCACTCCCTCGCCGTGCATACTTCTTTCCCTAAGAAGGCTGTTACTTTCTCGAGGCCTTGGGCTATCCTTTCCGGAGACGGGAAAGCCCGAAAACTGATAGTTCATCCGGATCCCCAGATAAATGCACTCTTGTTTAGGGATTAAGCTTGATTTTTGGAAATTGACTAAAAGTCCCAAAGAACTCGTCAATTCCAAGGTTTTCTGTAAGTCCTCCAGACAACGATCTTTCGAATTGGCCCTTATAAGCCAATCGTCTAGGTACAGGGATATCCTCACCCCTTCCAAATGAAGCCATTGAGCTACATTCCTAAGATTCCCGTGAACACTTGGGGGGCCATCGAGAGGCCGAAGCACAGAGCCCTGAATTGATATACTCTTCCCCCCCATCATGAACCTGAGAAACTTCCTCGAAGAAGGATGGATCGGTACATGGAAGTAAGCGTCCTGTAAGTCCAAGGACACCATCCAGTCCCCTGGACGAAGAGCTGCCAACACCGATGACGGGGTCTCCATCGTAAACTTCTTTTTCTCTACAAAGAATTCAGGGCCCTTACATCCAAAACCGGTCTCCATCCCCCCGAGGATTTCGGAACTAGGAAAAGGCGGTTGTAAAAGCCTGCTGAATGAAGGTCCGACACTAGTTCTATTGCCTCCTTTTCTAGCATCTGATCTACCGCTAGACGGAGGGCCTGGTTCATGATGGGGTCCCTGTACATGGCCGTCAACTCCCTTGGAGTGGTCGTTAAGGGAGGTCTTGAGGTGAAAGGGATGAGGTAACCCCTTTTTACGATTGAGAGGGTCCAGGAGTCCGCACCTCTCTGGGCCCAGACTTCTGCAAACCTTAACAGTCTGGCACCCACCGTTGTTTGAAGGACTTGTTCCCTATTTTGAAGTCTTGACAGACTTAGAGAAAGTCTTCCCTCTCCTGCTGGTTCGTCGTCCTCTAAACGAAGAGGGTCTGGAGGAAGAACCCCCTCGAAAGGGTTCCTGAACAACTGTCTTTTCCTTTCTCGTCTTGACAGGGAAGGAGGGACGAGGCTTCCTCGCCGACTGAGCCAGAAGGTCCTGTGTAGCCTTGGCTGAAAGCGATATTGAAATATCCTGTACTAGCTTTTTGGGAAAAAGCTGAGCGGAGAGTTTGGAAAAAAGCAAAGAAGACCTCTGAGCGTGCGAGACAGACTTCGTCAAGAAGGAGCAATATACGGATCTCTTCTTGACCACTCCCGCACCAAACAAGGAAGCGATTTCGCTCGCTCCGTCCCTTACTGACTTATCCATACAGGATAAAACGCAATGAAGGTCTTCCGGCGAGAAAGACTCTGGAGCCTGTTTCTTCCTAGCCAAGACTCCCAGAGACCAATCTAGGAAGTTGAAAACTTCGAGCACCTTGAACATTCCTTTTAGAATGTGATCGATCTCGTTCATGGCCCAAGTCGTCTTAGCCGAGTTAAGAGCCGATCTCCTTGTAGCATCTACTAATGCCGAAAAGTTCGCATCAGCCGAAGACGGGAGACCCAGACCCAAGGGTTCTCCTATCTCGTACCAAAAGCCAGTACGTCCAGACAGTCTCGACGGTGGGAAGGCAAACACCGTTTTCCCCACTTCTTCTTTGGAGAGCAGCCAGGAACCGAAGCTCCTAAGCGCCTTCTTCATGGACAGGGTTGGCTTCATTCTAACACACGATGATCCCTTCGTTGCCTCGGACGTCGAAAACAACGAGTGCGGAGAAGGAGGGGCAGTAGGGCTAAGGGAATCTCCAAATTCCTGAAGTAAAAGCTCTGTGAGTTTCTTATAAGAAGAAACCGCTGCCGTTCTGTTAGCTTCTTCGTCCGAGCCATCCTGGCCTTCTTGCAGAGGTGAGCGAGGAGGATCCTTTGAAGAAGAGGCGGTCCTTACAGGAGAAGAGCGTCTAGTCGAAGAATGATGTCGCACAGGAGAAGTCAAGTCCACAGGTGATCGGCGAGTCGAAAAAGAAGAATGCCTATCAGACCTGGACTGTCTGAGATTGGACTCCCGCTTCGAGGTAGTAGATATCTTGAAAGAAGGAGAGACTGGGCTCCTACCATGGGAAGAACCGTGTCCAGAAACAGGGCGCTTACGAGGGGGAGAGCGCCTGCTAGAATCCTGACGCCTGTCGCGAGGAGAGCGGCTACTAGGCGCCGAGTGCCTATCAGGAGTGGGGCGCTTGAGAGGCTCTTGGCGCCTCTCTAGCGGAGAGCAGCTGTCAGGAGTAGGGCGCCTCGCAAGTGACGAGCGCCTACCAGGTGAAAGGTGGACAGGAGAGCGGCTGCCAGGAGAAGAGCGCCTACCAGGCGTATGGCGCCTGCCAGACTCTTGACGTCTGTAAGGAGAAGAGCGCCTAACAGGAGATAGGCGCCTACGAGTTTCTTGGTCCATAACGAGAGGAGAGCGGCTGCAAGGCGACGAGCGCCTACCAAGAGACAGGCGCCTACGAGGTTCTCGGAGTTGATGACGAGAAGATCGTCTTGAAGGAGTCGAAGAACGGAGCCTGTTCTGCACGGAGCGTCTCTCTCCAAAAGGGCGCACACTAGAGGACAATTGCTTGACAGGAGAAGAGCGCCTACCGGAAGAGGGGAGTCTATCCGGTGAAAAGTCGTCGCCATTCAAGGAGCGCCTGCCCGAAGTCTGGCGTCTGGACGATGCGGAGAGGGAGCCAGGAGAGTGGGGCCACTCCCGCAAGCTCCTTCGCTCGGCCGAATCCGCCCTATACGAAGAAGATAGCATACGTCGAGGAGAGCGAGCCTCTGAAGAGGGGCGTCTAGATCTCTTGACTGGAAGTGACACGTCCTTCCTCCTACGAGATCTACTAGCCAGAGAGTCCACCAGGGCCGAGATCTGCGCCTGGAGTCCCGCAAGGACTCTAGTAGGCGAATTCACAGGATCTTCATCCGAAGAAGCAGAGCGAGGCGCACGCGTAGACGAGCGATCACGGGATCTTCTGGGACTCTTCACTTCCAAAGAAGGCTCCTCAGGGAAGACTTCCGGACTGGAAGCCAAAGAACTGCAGGGCGCCTTCCAAGCTCTCTTCAACGGGCGCGAAGCATCTGGGGAGTTCCAGCCGCGCTTCGGTGAGGGCGAAGAAGAAGAGGAGAAACACTGACGCAGGATCTCCTTCTTGATACGATCCAAGGCAGCCTGGGAGCGTACTTCAGGATCTGCCGAGGGGACGCCTGACCAGTGGGGGCTATCCCTAGCCCTCCTGCGGCTTTCGACTTTCCTCCTCCACTGGAACTGGGAGTCTGGAAGAGGTCTAGGCCTGGAGGCACTATGGAGCCAGTCAGACGCACCCTCCACAACACTGGGGGCACTTCACTGATCACTAACACTCCCAATCTTACCTTGCTCTAATAAGCGAATCTTCAACTCCATAGAATGAATCTTAGCCTTCAAAGCCGCCGCCTCCGAAGACGAATCTTCGGCTTCGGCGCGGGGAGCAGGGGCTGCAACCTGGGAAGGAGGTTCTATTTCTACATTGAGGTTAAGGTCAGATTCTAACTCGCTAACTCTAGACCTACTTACTAGAGCTTCTAGAGGAAGCTTTGCAAACTCTAAAGAGCCTTATATTCATCCTCATTCACCCCCTCACATTCCTTACAAGGGTTACTAAACGAGCACTCATTCCCCCTGCATTTCATACACAGTGTGAGGGTCAACCGAAGCTTTCGGCAACCTCACCTTACACCCTTCAACCGAACATACCCTAAACATAACAAGAGTCTTAACTACTGTATCCAAATCAGACATGATTCAAGCAAAATCCAGTGCAAATCAAAAAACGGTCCACAAACAGCGTATGCCAAGCCAAACAGAACGAATACGTCACCAAAAAATCCAAAATGATCTCCAGGCAAACGAGAATCGAAAATATCTATCGAGAGGAAACCACAACAGTTGTTGTCGTTCCCGGCGACAGAGAAAATCTGAATAAAAGATGGGAATGGTTCATACTCCCGCCACCCAGCGGCGGGTAAGGTAGACCACCTGACCTACCTGTCGCGTGTGCCGCGAGATTTGAAATTCTGTCGGGAACGTCGGAGACTATAGCTAAGTATATATCTGACAGGAAAGTTCATGTACAAAATTGTTATTTGTTCCGATACATATACAAACCCTCGGTCCTTTAACCCCTTCAGCACTGGGACGTACACATGTACGTCTTTTACGGTACAGTAATAAAAGACCGGGACGTACGCGTGTACGTCTTTCATCCCTCCTCGAAAAGCAAAGCGTTTTCTTTAGCTTGGATGGTTTCCAAACACAGATTGTGTACGAGAGAGGTGCTGAAGCTCCACCCACAATTCATTCTAACCAATGAGCGTCCGATGGACGTCGTGACGTCATTTCATATGTGATATTAGGAGGGGTACTGGCCAACATATACCAGTGCGCCTCAGGCTATTATCTGAGAAGGATGATTACGATTTTGTCCGTAAACCATGTAGATTTGAATTCCAAATCTTTTTCCCCTTTTGATTGCAGTTATTTTATGTTTTTTTTTTTTTCAGTATCATGTCAGATGATAGTGTTTCAGAGTCAGGGTCTGAGTACCTGCCAAATCTATCAGATGATGATTATAGTGATAATTTTTTTAGAGGTTGACAGTGACAACGAGTGTTTGGAAGACATTGAACCTCTTGTCGATGAAGGCTGGCAGTTCATAACTGATCCATCTTGTGACTTGCGCCCAGACCCACCCCCCCCTGATTCACGGAGGGTGGCAATGGGATTCCTGCTTATACACCAGATTTCATCTGCTTACGTGATGCATTTTTTTCCTTTTTTGTGGTGATGTAATTGACAAATTGTGTGAATGGATGAATGCTCGGGCAGAGTAGTTAACTTTCATTCAACAGGAAAGCGTAAGGTGAAAGGACTTCTATGGAGGCCTGTTACTTGTGATGAGATGTGTTTTTTATAGCTTGCAGATGATAATGGGGGTGAATAAACTGCCCCATATGTATATACGTATTGGTCACGAGATGCTGTTGCTTTTTTTATCATTATTATTATTATTATTACTATTATTACTGTTTTATTATTATTATTATTATTACCAGCTGCCTAAACATTCATTGATGTATATGCTGTTTCTGTATGAAACCTAGGAATAACTGTTTCAGTAAGAAAACTAGTACTGCTATTACACTACTACTATTTTACTACTACTTTACTACTTTTTCTGCTACTTTATTTCTATTACTTTCACTTGCTATTTTCTACTACCTTTATAACAGTTCCTACTTCTGCAATTACTTTTTCTACTAAATATTCCCTATTTTTTCTTTTTTCCGATATTCTTACTATATTTTTTGTAATTTTTTTGACAATGGGGTAAAAAATATTCATTGATAATCCATACACACAATGTTTTCACATAAGAATATGAAGGAAAAATATGAACAACATAAAATTTAGTGGGAGCAAGTAATGATTGATACTCTGCGGTCGCACAGGGGGTCTCATGCGGTATGCAAGCATTAGCAGCAATGTAGCAGGCCAGTGGCGAAGGGGGGGTTAACAATAGGAAGACTCAATTATTGGTGGGTGGAATCTGAGTCTTATGAACAGACTGGTGTTCATCCTACCTTGGTTCCCTCCCTGGTCGTAAGAGCAGAGGGAGGGATCCTAGCCTCTGCCCAGCTGATCAGGGTGTGCACCGCAGGATCAGTGGTCAGACTTCTGGACCAAATTTATAAGAGGGAGGCAAGCATACCTCTTATAAATAGCAAAAGGCAAGAACTAGTTCCTACTTCAAGAGGCAAAATGAAGTCATGGGTTTGTCTCTTGTTGGCTTCCACTCACCCCCCTTGATGGGGAGTGGCGGATAAATACTCCTATCCCTACTGAAAGGGATAGGATGGAGCTCAGTTGTGTAGCTTACCTGCATCGGCCTCCTGTTCAGCGTAGTGACGACCGCGGCCCTCTGCCCACAGGTAGAGGAGGAGAACGAAGGAGGAAGAGAAGCCAGTCACACACTCTTTCACTCATCCATTTATGCCGCTCGGGTGCTGGGTAGACTTCACAACATGCTGAGCAGCCACCATGGGTCCCAAGGAAAAAGTGTCCAAGGACCTGTGGGTAATATCCCAAAGGTAGAATGAAGTGAAGGTGGTCTGGTTGGCCCAAACCCCTGCCTTCAGAACCTGCGCCAGGGAGAAGTTCTTGCGGAACACAAAGGTTGGACCAATACCTCTGACTTCGAGAGCTCTCGGATGAAGGGTACAGGTGTCATCACTACCATCCGTGTCGTACGCCCTCCTGATCACCTCACGCAGCCAGAAAGAAAGTGTGTTCTTGGAAACTTCTTTCTTGGTAACCCCGGTGCTAACGAAGAGGCGTCGACACTCAGGCCTGAGGTGTCGAGTTCTCTTCAGATAGCGCCGTAGCGCCCTCACAGGACAAAGCAGCATCTCATCCACATACTATTGGTGAAATCCTTCAGGGAGGGGATCGTGAAAAACTCGAACCGGTCGTCAGGGACCAAAGGATTCTGAGTCTTCGCTACGAAGTTCAGGACGAAATCGAGCGTCACGGATCCCCATCCCCTGGAATGCTTGACGTCGAAGGAAAGACCATGAAGTTCCCCTACTCTCCCCGCCCATGCCAGGGCCAGCAGGAAGAGGGTCTTGAAGGTCAGATCCCTGTCTGACGACTCTCGGAGTGGCTCGAAGGGTCTGCGATTTAAACTACTAAAGAGGCACTCCTCTTACGAGGTTCCTGTCATCCAGCCACCAGGCTAGGTCCTGCCTCACCTCCTCCGTAAGGGACACGGGGAAGAAAGGAGGGTCCCTTGCCTGTGACCAACACTCCTTTACTCTCCATTGAAGAGACCGCAGGTGAAGACGCCCGTGAGGGACTAGCTTCTCGAGAGACGACAGGTGACCGATCACGACCTGCCACTGCTGAGCTGGTTGCTCCTGTAGAGACAGGAACTTTCTTGCTGCCTCCCTGAACCTGCTGATCCGCGAATCTGCGGGGAAGACTCACCCTGCTACTGTGTCAATCAGCATGCCCAGGTACTTCATCCTCTGCTTTGGGCTCAAGGTCTGACTTCTCGTAATTCACTATGATCCCCAGATCAAGGCAGAATTCAAGGAGTCGATCTCTATCCTGCAGCAACTGTGAGTGGGAACTCGCCAGGACTAACCAATCGTCAAAATACCTCAGAAGACGTATCCCTACCGAGTGGGCCCAAGCAGACACCAGCGTGAACACCTGTGGGGCGGTTGAGAGACCGAAACAAAGTGCCCTGAATTGGTACACCGTCCCGTCGAGGATGAAGCGGAGGTACTTCCTGGAGGATTGATGGATGGGTATCTGGAAATACGCGTCCTTCAGATCCACCGAAAGCATGAAGTCGTTTTCCCTGATGGAATCGAGCACTGAACGTGCTGTTTCCATCGTGAACCGAGTCTGGCGAACGAATCGGTTCAAGGGAGAGAGATCTATCACCGGGCGCCAGCTCCCCGAGGACTTCTCCACCAGGAAAAGTTGACTGTAGAAGCCCGGTGAATGATCCCATATAATCTCCACAGCACGTTTGCTCAGCATGGCTTCTACTTCCTGCCGAAGCGTCACGTCCTTGTTCGAACCAGGAATGTACGTTTGCAGATGGACCGGGTTGGAGGTGATGGGTGGCCAAGACTTGAAGGGTAGTAAATATCCCTCCCGAAGGACGTTCATTATCCAGGTCTCTGCTCCGTAGCGCTGCCATGTTGCCCAATGGCTCACCAGGCACCCCCCCGACTTCCGGCAGCAGGTGAGGAGGAACGCCGTCCCTAGCGTTTCCCTCCTCTCTTTGACTTCTTCTTCCCGGTCCCTCCTTGAGAGAAGGAGGACTGGGAGGAGGGCTGGTTACGGTCGCTCCTTACAGAAGAAGTCGAAGGCAGAGTCTTTCCTCTCGGCTTCGACAAGGCGATCGTCTTAGCCGCAGAGGAAGCACTAGCTAAACTCTTGGGCTTAGCCGCAGTCGTCCGAGGTTGCCCAGCCACCTTCGAGACTGCCTGGTGGACAAGACAGTCACTGTCGTCAGTGCGCCGCTGTTCCACCGCAGCGTCCACCATCTCTCTGGGGAAGAGAGAGGAGGAACTCTGCACCGGTCCGTTGCAAAGACCCAAGGCCACCTCACGCCCAGCCGCCCTGGTCACTCGGGCGAGAACAGCGTCTCTACGCTGGAGAACCAGGTTGGCCCACAGGTTAGCCATCTGGTGGGCCAGGTAGGAGATGGCCCTACCTCCAGACTGGCACAGTCTCACTAAAGCAGGGTCCCCTTCAGGAGTGATGTTCCCCAAGAATGCTGCGGCTTTCGACACTGAGGGACCACAGGTCGATCCAGGAGACTGCTTGGAATGCTGCCATAGCGGTGGATTCCAAGGCAAGTGCCTCTTGCTGCGAGAACCAGAGGTTCTCCAACAGGAGCTGTTGCAGAGACACCCCCGGAGTTAGCCTAGCTAGCTCTGGGTTAACCTGTTTGGGTGGCAGAGGGTCTTCTGAAGGCACGTAGAAAAGCCTCTGTCGCGATAGAGGTGGGGGAAGGAGCTTGGAAGACCTACCGGACCGAAGCGAACCCTCCTGTCCGGAGACGAGACCGTCCACTTGGCTCAGTACGCTGTCAGCCAAGGCCGATCGCGGCAGACCCACCGTCGTCCTGGGTTCCTTTTTGGGTCCCCAGAACAACTCCAAACCCAATGTGGGCTCGGACGACGACACCTTCCTCCTCTTCTTCTTCTTCTTCTTCGTCAGCTTCCTCAGGACCACCGTTAGGTCTTCCATCCAGGACGGAGCCGGGGCAGTTGCCGAAGCAACAGGGCCCGACTGCACTTGTCCGGAAGGACCTGGGGTGGGGGCAGCAACACCGCGGGCAGGAACGACGGAGGCAGGAACTGATACCGGCACTGGAGCAGCAGCATACTCAGGAACAAGAGGCGGGGCAGGAACCAGCGGCATCCTCTGCACATGAGGCAGGTCCAGGGGAGAGCTCTTGGGACACCAGAAGTCAGGGACTGAAGCAAGAGCAGCAAAACCAGGTGGCAGCGTCACAGCGGGCATCATCACCTCCGGCAGCGGCGCCTGCACAGCAGCTGTTGGGGTCACCATGGCTACGTGCTGGGTGTACACCAGGTGCGGTGGAGCAGCATAGCCAGGCGTGGACACTGTCGGGGTAGTCGTGGTGGTCGGGCCGTGGGTTACCGGCGTGGCCCCCCCCCCCGCCAGGTGACTCAGCAGCCCCTGAACCGTCGGTGTCCCTTGGAGCCCCAGCGAGTACCAGGCCTGTCCGAGATCGTCCCCCGTGGCAAGCAGATCTGAGGAAGGAAAAGTCAGGTGAGTCAGTGGGGGAGTTTCCCCTCGCCTTGGGGGGGAGGACAGTTCCCACCCCGAGTGAACGGTCAACCCCGAGTACAACTGGACATTGGGGTACCTCGCCCCCCCCCATCCACGCTCGACTGATCGAGAGAAGGAGCGAGATACCTCCCCCGAAGGGGAAGGAGCCATACGAGGGAGCCGAGATGGAGGGAGAAAAGAAGAAGACGTGTCCGTAACCAAGGGCGTAGCCGGAAAACCCTCCGACGACTCCCTGGCCGGCTTACACGGCTTCTTCCTCCCCCTATAGCGCTCCCACTGCTCCTCCGACCGACACTTACACCATCACATGTCTCGGTGCGAGAGCATTCACAGCTCTCGACACTTTTCCGAGTACAAAACTCATGAGGGTCAACCTCAACAGAGGACGAAAGGCCCCACACTTACGGCCCTCCACACCAGGGCACAATCTGCGGCTGATGGGGAGGGCGAGGGGGTCTCTCCGGCTCTCGGGATTCCATTTCGAATCACAATAATCACTGTATGATATACAAAAACACACACGTACTTAGTACATGTTTAAGTCTCATCGCTTGGCGATAGACTTTTTTTTTGTGTTCGCCTTACGACTGTCATTCGTAAGTATTTCTGGTTCCTCCCATCTCCTTGGGATATCTTAGTAGAGTGGTTCTTCAGCACAGCCAGGGGACATATGAATTTTTGCGTATGCCTTTTGGGTTTACGTTGTGCTCCTATAACTTTTACTCGTATGATAAACATCGTGTTTGGAGACTTGTTAGGAGATATCCTACATGCCTACATGGACGAACCTAGTAATCTTTTTCCAAACACATTAGAAGAACATTTTACGTAAATTAGAGTTAGTGCTACAAAGACTAAGGCAGCATAATTTAAGGGTAAAGATAAGTAAGTGTGAATTTTTTAAAACAGAACTAGTCTATTTAGGTTTCACGGTTTCTAGTGAAGGTCTTAAAGTCGTCCATGATAAGGTGTCGGCTATCCGTAACTTTCCGATTACCTACTAACGTCAAGGGAATACAGCAATTTTAGGCTGTAGGCGGCTACTATCGCCGCTTTATACGCAATACTCAATCATAGCCGCTCCCCTAACCGATCTTATAAAAAAAGGGCGTAGATTTCGTATGGTCTGAAATGCATCAACAGGCGTTCGATAAAATTGAAAGATGAACTGTGTAGTTCTCCTATCTTGAAATTTCCTGACTTCGGTAAGGAATTTTCATAGCAACAGACGCCTCAGACCTAGGAGTAGGTGGGGTATTGCTTCAACAATATGATAAACAGTTTTTCCCTATAGCTTTTTATTCACGTAAACTGAAGACCTTCCGAAAGTAAATATGCAGTAAATAGACAAGGAAGGGCTCGCTATTGTTAATTCACATGTCGTGCATTTAAATTCATAATATACGGTTATCCCGTCAAGGTTCTCACTGATCATAAGCCCTCTAACCGACTTCTTTAAAGGCTTTAGTCACAGCCCAAGCGAACTCGGTGGCACATGATCATTCAGGACTTTGGCGCGAGGATCGGTATTTACCTGGAAAGCAAATATCATTGCTGACGCATTATCACGCAACCCCTCTTCATCTTGTACCGAGCCATTAGCTGAATTAATAGATATCTCAACCTCCACGCCCATGTTAAAACTATATCTGAACAGGAAGATCTGGGCTGGAGTGCTGAACTATTACAGACAGAACAAAGAAAAGATCCGCAAATAGAAAAAATCATCATTGCGTTAAACGGAAAATCCGAAGGAAAAGGAATACCTAAAGTATAAGCAGCGAATTATATCATACAGGACAATATCCTGTGTAGATCCGTGACGAGGAAAACCCCGCAACACACCGCAGTTGAATAACAACCAGGTGGTGGTGCCTATCTATCTCACTCATACCACATGTCTTAAATGGTTTGCATGAAAATCCACTGCATGGACACCCGGGTTATTCCTTGATGTCACAGAAAGCAAACCAAATCCTTATTTTATTGGCATACGATGCTTACAGATATAAAAAAGCACATAGCAAATTGTCGCACTTGTCAAGAATACAAAGGGCACACGAAGACACCTGTCAGCCTAGGGGCTTACCCCGTGCCAAATCAACCCTTTGAAAGAGTACATTTAGATTTATTAACAGGATTTTATGAGTCAGACAGAGGAAATAAGCACCTCCTAGTAATTATAGACGCTTTGACTCGATATACAGAACTTATAGCGCTTAAAACAAAACAAAAAACCGCGGTCGAGTGCGCTAGGAAGTTTTACGAGTGCTACATTTGTAACATGGAATTCCACACATCATTATCTGCAGACTCGGGCGGGGAGTTCAATAATCATTTCCTTAACTCCTTGTGCGAATTCCTTTGTATAAAGAAAATCAATACCATGATCTATCACCCAGGAGTCTAATGGGCTAGTGGAAAGGGCAAATCGTAAGGTTTTAAACATTCTAAGGGTCACCTTAGGGGGGGCAGACCCCAACTGGGACATTGCCATACCTGCGGTACTAAGCACACTTAATCACTCGTATCATGTGTCTATTAAAATGACACCCGCACGAGGCACTGTACGGTATCCGGCTAGAAACGCCTTTCCACATCTTAAAGCCTACAACTAATTTATCAAATCCTCTAAAGGATGTTTATGGATGCAAGCATAAGTCGATATAATATACTTCGTAAGAATCTAGAAGAAGCACAAATAATAATGAAAAAAAATCATGATAAAATAGCTAAGCCCAACTAGAACATATGCCGTGGGCGATCAGGTATACATACAAGTATACGTACGTAAAGGTTTAAATTATAAACTGACACCTAAGTTGAAGGCCCGTCGTTTAACATTTTAGAAAATTTAAACGGCCAATAGATTTAGGGTTCAAAATGTATCCAAACCACTGGATGTGAGAATAGTCCCATTGGCCATATCAGAAATAAGGTAGATGGAGTGAGGGAAAAATGGTTGTATTTTATGAAACTTGTATAATAATTTATATATATATCTATTAATCATATTGTATGTAAACCTATTCTTTTACGCGAGTTATTACATATGTTTTTACTCATTGCAGGTTTCAAAAATGAACTCTGTTATTGTTAGGAGTGATATTGTGTATTCAGACATCTTTGTTGTATGGGAAAGAGCGCTAGGACGAAGAAATAGAATTTTAATCATGGCTCGATTATCGGAAGAGAATAGATGATGTATTCATCGTGTCAAGTAATATTGTTATAGAAGTAGATATGCATCGATTTTATCTTGCCTGAAGATGACGTCCTTAACTTAAAGAATGAACCTGATGAGGTTTGCTATTTCGCTTAAGGAAATGCACGAACTTAAATTTTCATGCTAAACTCAGAGGATTTCGCTAGCTCAAACACTAAGCGTCGCGGAAATTGTTGTCTTTTGACATACAAATAAACCGCTGAGGCGGAAGAACTCGCTCGACCTGCTGATGTAGTCTGTGCGGCACAATACTCTTCAACGAACGCCGCAACCCGCTTATTCTGGCTGGACTAAACATCTTAGGATCAGTTGCGAATCTAGGCTTAGGAATTTCAAATCGCCTTAAGATAAATAATCAAATCAAGGAATTGAGTTCTTGCAACACAAAACCGATTGGCTTTGTCTGAACTTCGCAGCCAGTTATCTTCAATCAATCAATAATGAGTATCGTTAATGAACATTCAAATAATATCGATCAGGTCATGGAAGTTCAACATTTGCTGGCTACGTTAGCTTACTATAGTTCGAAAAATAGATCAATATCCGTGTGAAAAATGATATTGTCATGTTACAATAAAGTTTTATACATACTTACCTGACAGATATATACTTAGCTATAGACTCCGTCGTCTCCGACAGAATTTCAATTTCGCGGCACACGCTACCGGTAGGTCAGGTGTATCTACCGCCCTGCCCTGGGGTGGCAGGACTAGGAACCATTCCCGTTTTCTAATCAGAATTCTTCTCTTCCACCTGTCTCCTGCGGGGAGGCTTGGGGTGGCCATTAATCGTTTATATATCTGTTTTTCAGGTAAGTATGTATAAAACTTTATTGTAACATGACAATATCATTTTTATACATTCAACTTCCCTGCCAGATATACTTAGCTGAATTAGCACCCATTGGTGGTGGGTAAGAGGACAGCTAACTACTGAAATAGACAGGTAAACAACATATGTTGTAGGTATTAATAAACCTTTGGTTCCTACCTTATTAGGCTGAGACTTTCGCGGCTACTGCCTTGGAGTCTGCTTAGCCTCAAGAGCCTCAGCGAGATATTGATCTATGGCTAAGAGTTCTTGTGGTCTGCCAAATGGGGGTTTTTTTCTTTATCCCCCCCAAAAAAAAAAAAACTTACTCGGCAGAGCCCCTTAAAGGGGGGGGGGACCCCTTTGTCCCAATTGGGGGGGTGCTATTCCACTAACATGACAATACACCTTGTTCAAGGAGCACAACACCGCTCCCGATCACCTGATCCTGAACATCCATGTTAGTTCTAAGATTGCAAGGAGTTATCCCCGAACTCCTTTTACAAACAACCAAAAACTCGAAACATAAATTACACTTTTCATTACAAATATACAAAAAAAAAAAACAAAAAAAAAAAAAAAAAAATTTGTACTCCCCTACTAGCCATAAAACATACCCTGATTCCCTACCAGCAATGACACTATGCTCCCGTGCGACATCAGTGAGCTTGCTAATAGAAAACCAAAACAGCATATCTGACAAGAGGGTTTATGTGGCGATAAAACACAATCATTAAGATCAGTCTTTGCTCCAAGACCCAAAACTGTATCTGCTTGTACAAATGGACTAGTGAGAAGCATTCTCATAGGTCACTCTCACATCCTTCAGATAATGAGATGCAAACACTGATTGCCCTCCAATATGTAGTCTCAATGATATTTTTTAGAGACATATTCTTTTGGAACGCCAAGGACGTTGCTACTGCTCTCACCTCATGGGTCTTTGACCTTTAGAAGACGAAGGATTCCTCCGAGCAGTTCTTGTGAGCGTCCGTAATTACCGGCTTCTCACAAAGAAAGCCAAGGCGTTCTTGGACATGAGTCTTTTGGGGTTTTTCTCACCGCACACCAAAGACCTGTTTGACAAGCTCCCATCTGTCTCTATTCCTCTCTAAATAATATTTAAGAGCTCTCACTGGACAGAGAGACCTCTCTATCTCTCTGCCTACGAGGGTTAGATAGGCCTTTTACCTCAAACTTCTGGCCACGGTTTTTTTGACGGGTTTTCGTTCTTTGCAGAAACATTGTCTGGAAAGAACAGATGGCAGCATCTCCTTTGAACCCCACTGTGGGAATCTAGAGCGTGCAATTCGCATCAGTCCTCTTGGCTGTAGCGGAGACACCAGGAATAAGCATTTCCTAGTGACGTCGCGGAAGGAAGCCAGATGTAAAGGCTCAAAATTTATCCGATGAAAGGAATTTTCAGTACCACGTCTAGACTCCAACTAGGTGTTTTCTAGGAGTAGTCTGCCTTTGAGTTTCAAAGGATCTAATTAGATTTGTGTAGATCTTTGTTGCTTGCAATATCTAACCCTCGATTCCTAAATACTGAAACAGCATGCTTCTGTATCCTTTTATTGTTGAGACAGAAAGGTGGTGATTCCTCTCTCAGAAAGAGGAGAAAATCGGGCATATTCACTATAGAGGGTACTGGAGGAGGCAGCTTCTGACTCTTACACCACCTCCTAAAGACTTCCCACTTTGATTGGTATACTCTTCTCCGTCGAAGCTCTGCGGGCTCTAGCGATAGAGCCCGCAGCCTTGCGAGAAAAGCTCGCTCTGACAAGTCTTTCGATAAGTCAAAGGCAGTCAGAGCGAGACCTGGGAGGCGTTGTGATAGAAAACCTCTCGAAGTGGGGTTGTCTGAGTAGATCTGGTCTGTTTGGAAGAGATCTGGGGAAGTCCACTATCCACTCCAGTACCTCTGTGAACCATTCCTGGGCTGGCCAAAATGGGGCTATTAGCGTCAACTTCGTGTTCTTCGAAGCTACGAAACTTCCTGAGCACTTCACCCATTGGATCTTGAACGGGGGAAAGGCGTATGCGTCCACAACCCGACCAATCCCAGGAGGAGAAACGCGTCTATTGCGAAGCTCTCGGATCTTTCTAGAGAGCAAAAGATCTCTATTCTTTTGGAGATGAAAACGTCGCACAGGTCTATGTGAGTCTCCCCACAGGGAACCAAAGACTTTCGACACACTTCTTCGTGTAGGAGTCCATTCTGTTGGGAAGGACCCTGATTCCTCCTGGCTCAGTCTGTCCGCTCTCACATTCTTGATGCCTTGAACAAATCTTGTTTTGAGGAGAGTTATTGCCTCTTTCTTCTGTCCAGGTTAACAGGTGTCTTGTTAACTGGAAGAGGGAGGAAAGAGTGCGTGCCTCTTTGCTTTGCGTATGTAAGCCAGAGCCGTGGTGTTGTTTCGAGTTTATCTGTATCACCTCGCTCTGCTATCTCTTCGAAGAACTTTAAGGCTAGGATGTATGGCCGACTAGTTCCTTGCAATTGATGTGCCAGGACACCTGTTCCTTTGTCCAGGTGCCTGACACCTCCCTTGCTCCTAACGTCGCTCCCCATCCCGACTCCGAAGCGTCGGCTATAACACTTGGGTCTGGGTTCTGCAGGGCAAAGCGATACGCCTTCGTTTCTTTTGAAGAGGAAGGATCCACCACTTCAAATGATCTTTTACCTCTTGTGGGAAGCGGGAAGATGTCCGAGAGTTGTCCCGTCTTCCAACTCCACACCCCTTTCAGGAAAAAACTGAAGAGGGCGAAAAGGTGAAGCCTCCCCAGAGAGAAGAACTTTTCTAGTGAGGACAGGGTCCCTAAGAGGCTCAGATAATCCCTCGCTGAACCTGTTCTTTTTCTCTAAGAAGCTCGAGATTTTCGACAACCTCGAGTGATTTCTTTCTCGCGAAGGAATTACTCGAAAAACCCCCGAGATCCATCTGAATCCCCAGATAGACCAAGCTCTGGCTGGGGGGATCAGCTGCGACTTCTCGAGGTTCACGGAGTAATTCCCCAGCGATCTATCATGTTCCTTGTTTACTGATAAGTTCCCTCCAAGCACTGAATCTCCGACTTGGCCCTGATCAGCCAGTCGTCCAGTAGAGAGGGGAGATGTTTATTCCCTTTTTTCTCTAGGTGAAGCCATCTTGCCACATTCGCCATCAGGTTGGTGATACTTGCGGAGCTGTAGACAGACCGAAGCACAGAGCCCTGAATTGAAACGATCTTGTCTCTATTACAAAACGAAGATTATTTCTTTGACAAATGGTGAATGGGAACGTGGAAATATGCGTCTTGCAAGTCCAGAGAGACCATCCAATCTCCTGGACGAAGAGCTGACATTACTGAGGCGGACGTTTCCATGCGAAACTTCTTTTCTGAACAAAGCGATTCAGAGCGCTTACGTCCAGAACTGGTCTCCACCCCCCCCGATGCCTTTGGTACTAGAAAAAGGCGATTGTAAAATCCCGGGGAGTGGATCCTGCACAGTTCGATGGCCCTCTTTTTCCCACATTTGTTTTTTCCACCATTTGAAGGAGAGTCTTTCTCATTACCGGGTCTCTTGTACCTCGCTGACAGTTCCCGAGGCGTAGATGTTAGGGGAGGGCTGTTCTCGAAGGGGATTACATATCCCTTCTTTAGGACCGACACTGACCAAGGGTCGCCTCCCCCTTTTGCCCATACTCTGCAAAGTTCAGGGAGTTCTGGCGCCCACTGGTGCTTGAAGGAGCAACAAGTCATTTTGGATTTCTTGAAGGGCCTAAGGAAGACCTTCCTCTCTTTATCAGAGCTCTTCTTTTCTGGCAGGGGGACGAGCCGCTGTACCTCCACGAAAGGGCTGCTGAGGAGGACGAGAGTCCCTTCTTAATCGCCGACACTAACAGGGTCGTCCTTTCTTGGACGTTTGTGTTAGTAGTCTTGTGTCGCCTTCTCAGTTAACGAGCGAGATATATCCCCCCCCCCCCCTTCACTAACTGAGAAGGAAACAGATGATCCGATAGAGGGGCGAATAATAAAGCAGTCCCTCTGGCTCGGAGAAACCCCTTTTTGATAAAGAGGGGATCCATAAACTGATCTCTTTTTCAGACCAGCACCAAAAGGGAAGCCACTTCACCCGAACCGTCTTGTACTAGCCTTGTCCATGCAAGACAGGACGCTATGGAGAATCTCTGGATTTTTTAAGAAACTCCGATCTTAGATTTGTTGGCCAGAACTCCGAGTGACCAATCCAGAAAGTTGAACACCTCTAAAGTGACAAAAAATCCCTTAGAAATGTGTTTCAACTCTGAAGTGCTCCACGTCGCTCTGACCGATCCTAAGGAGTGACGTCTAAGAGGCCTCCACTAAACTGGAAAAGTCCGCATCTGCAGAGGCAGGCAGAAAAGACCCCATAGTCTCTCCTGTCCCATACCAAATACCTCTCTTTCCATGGTAGTTTGGAAGGAGGCATGCAGAATACAGTCTTTCCTAACTCTTTCTTCTTGTCCATCCAAGAATCTAAAGAATGAGAGCCTTCTTCATCGATATTGCAGGCTTAATTTTCAAAAGGCCGAAGATTTTTGCCGTAGCCGAGCTCGAAAAGAGAGACCGAGGAGAAGGAAAAAAAAAAAAAAAAAAAAAAGGACCGCCCGACTAAGAGAATCTCAAACTCGCTTGAAGCAATAATGAGGCTAAAGACCTTATAACTCGAGAGTCCCTCCTATAGCAGAGGTTCGTCATCGACAACTCGTCTAAACTCGATCAGACGAAGGAAAAGTTCACGTTTGGAGGAAGAGTCCTTCCAAGACCTCCTACGCTCTGAATGAGAGGAGCTCCTATTTGGAGAGAGTCATAAATTCCAGGAACGAGTCTCCGACTCCTGCCTCCTGGCTCTTGGCACTTTCTTCTCCTGACTCCTGCCTCCTGGCTCCCTGACTCCTGCCTCCCCGCCTCCTGACTCCGGACTCCCTGCCTCCTGCCTCCGGACTCCGACTCCGGACTCCTGGCTCCTGCCCTCTGACTCCTGCCTCTTGGCTCCTGGCTCCTGCCTCTTGACTCCTGACTCCTGCCTCTTGCCTCCTGGCTCTTGCCTCCTGGCTCCTGCTTCCTGCCTGGATGACTCCACACTCCTGGCTCTTGGCTCCTGCCTCCTGGTTGACTCCTCACTCCTGGCTCTTGGCTCCTGCCTCCGGTGCCAGACGTCTGATAGGTTCATCCAGGTTCGTACCGGAAACCTCACCTCGAGTAGGAGTATCGATCCTGGCGGCAGATACCTCCATACGTCTGGAGGATCTTTTGATCGGAAGGGAAGAGTCTTTCCTTCTGGGAGGCTCCCTTTTGACAGACTCCTACAAAAAGACGAAAATCTGCTCTTTGCATCGCCATCATGAATCTCTTCGTAAAACCTCCTCTTTATCCTCTTCGGGAGGAGGGGAAGGAGGAGGGGAGGAGTCCATCGCCTCCACCTCCTGCCTCCTTCTCACTCTGGTTGAAAGAATGGCTCTTCTTGCCTTCTTCACTCTCGAGGGAGACTCCTCAGGGAAGTTTTCTGGGCTCGAATCAATAGTCGGAGCCTTCCAACTCCTCTTGAGTGGCCGAGATCGATCTGAATCTCTCCAATCACGTCTCGGAGATGAAGATCCCGACGACGAAAAACACTCACGCAGGACGCTTTTACAATAGCGATCCTTTGGCAGTCCTGGGGGTGTCACAGAAACCGCCCAAGGGACACCTGATCGGCGTGGGGATTCTCCACAAACCTCCTTTCGGTTTTCGACATTCCTCTCTCTGGGGCATGTGAGCTTGGAAGAGTCTAGACCTAGGGAGCGTTGCTGAGCCGACCAGATGCCCCCTCCACTACACTGGGGACACTTCTATCACTGTCCACTGAATAATCACTAGCCTCACCTTGTATGGCAGCCATTTTGTTTTCCATCAACTTGAAGGCTGCTTTTAGATCCGCAAGTTCTTTCGCTGAATCTACAGGTTCTGCAATAGGAGAAGGGGCTGCAATGGAAGGAGAAGTAGCAATACTTACCCTTGGGGAAGATCCCAAGCTAGGAATTAGTTCAGATCTAGAACTACTTAACTTCTATAAGAAGCCTTGCCTCACTCTTTCTCTCTCTAACTTTTTTAAATAATTAGTTAGATTCTTCCATTCGTTCTCACTCAAATTCTCACATTCCTTACAAGTATTAGTAAAAGAACATTCATACTCCCTGCAACCCTTGCATACCGTGTGAGGGTCTACCGAAGCTTTCGGCAACCTCACCTTACAGCCTACATTCACACAACGTCTCACAACCATTCCAGAGTCAGACATTTTTAAAGAAAATTCCAAAATCAAGTCCACAAAACAGTCCACAAAAGCGTATGCCAATCCAACAATCCAGATACGTCACCAAAAGTCGGTCAAGAAGATCAATTGCCGGTGAAAAAAGAAAAAAAAAAAAACCAATCGAGAGGAACCTACAACAATGTTGATGGTCGGGCGACAGAAGAATTCTGATTAGAAAACGGGAATGTTCCTAGTCCTGCCACCCAGGGCAGGGCGGTAGATCACCTGACCTACCGGTAGCGTGTGCCGCGAAATTTGAAATTCTGTCGGAGACGACGGAGTCTATAGCTAAGTATATATCTGGCAGGGAAGTTGAATGTATAAAATATCACATTTTATTGAGAAGTCAAAAGATTACGTAGAAGCGATTACGTTAGCAACAAAGGGTGTGTTATCTCCTCACCTCATGCCTATTAAAGATCTGACGTTAACTTTGGAAAACGGACGGGAGGGGAAACTAGGTTATATTCCTTTATTAGACGCCCATTAAAGTAGAGTTCTATTATAGCCTAATATCAGTCAGCGTTGAAAATTATAGAATTATGATCACAATTCCTTTTGATTCTTCCGATGCTTGGCAATCAATACAAAATAGCACCGTTTTCCTACTTTCATGCGATAACTCAAATCCAGTATCCAATAATTTACGGGGCATGTACTGATTTCTTCTGATAAGAAATCATTACAGTCATTAAAGACTTAGATAAACTCACTCACTGTTCAGAAGCCATGAATAATAAAATTTGTACAGCTGACTCTTTTGAATTCTATCCTATATCAACGGATTCATGTGAGTTAGGCATAGTGCTGAACGGCGGTCTCTCTCTCATACAAGCGAAGGTTGTCTGGGGGAAACTTTATCCCTTTTACGGTAATAAATTCAATTACAGGATGAATAATGGTTCCTGGATCCGTTATGATAAAGCCGGATTCGATGTAGTGTGTCCGGACGGTACCACCGCCCATGCCCCTTTCTTCGTAGCAGCCGATGGTTGTACGGGAACATCTACAAACTACACCGTCAGAGGGGTCAACACGATAATACGTGAGAAGGCGTATTTTGCGAACTACACTTGGGCATCCACAATCATCCCGTCACTACCTCTCCCATACAACGCGCGAGTGGCTCATCGTTTGACGCAACTGGCTGAGATGACCCACGCGTCACCGACTTATGCAGGTGGAGAAAATCTTTGCTACTACATTCTGCTAGCCGTGTTCAGCGTGACGGCCATATTGGTTATCGCCGTCAACATCTTTGCTTGGCGTAGGCTGAGGCGTAAACAGAAGGATCTCCAAGGGAACGTATTGGCCCGTCTAGATGACGTACCCGTTAAACTCAAGTCGTTTGAGTTTAGGGCCGCCTGAACCTGGCCACTTCAGTTTGTGCCTAGGGAATTGTCTGGAATTGTATTGTGTTAAAAAGCTAATGCCTGACAGTACGAAACTAGGTGTGTATAAACAAATAAAAAAACACATGTCTAAATGTACCGACCTAGATCCTTCGCTCATTCAAGTTTTGCAAAAAATGAGAACAAGCCACAACAAGTAAATGTGGTACATAATAATAATCAAGTTGCAGGGATGGTTTGTTATAACTGTAAACGACCAGGTCACATGATTTCAGACTGTCGGACGCGTTTTTGTTCAATACACAATAGTTTCAACTCATTCATATACCGTTGCTACTCGAGGAATCAACAGCAGAATGCCACAAACACGCAACCAGTTGCCAGTGCAAATAAAAAAGGAAGGGTCCTCAGTACTATAAGAAGAAACAACCAAACGGAAATTCTGCACAACAGCAGAAACAAACAAATCGTGCTTCAGGTACCTCTGTTCCTGGGCCGTCTAGCCAGAACTCGCAATGGCAAGCGAATTTCAAGGTGTGATAACAAAACAAATACCACGTAGTTTCACCTCCAAGGGGGGAGAGGGCGATGTGTTGTCATCAATATACAACATCTTTTGTATCAAATAATCAGTTTAATCATTTATCAGATCATTGTGAGGCAATTGATTTTCCTATGAAACACACGGCCGAATCAAAAAAATCTGTGCAGGTTTCCCGTAGATTTGCAACAAATTCATGCAATTATTAGTCAAGACGGAGTTTCGACCAACCTTACATGCAGTAAATTTGGACCATAAGTCATTCACTTTGTTCTTTGATTCTGGTAGTCCACGTAATATCATGGATTTTAAGGACTCATCATTTACTCTTTTCAAATTCCCTATAGAAAAAGTCCGGAATAAGGCTCTCAGGCATAGGGAATAATGAATTAAATGTTGTGGGCGTAACCCATGTACAGTACAAGGTCGGTAAGCGCACGTTTGCTGATACCTTTGTCGTCGTGTACAAAACATTAATATGTATCCCGCAGTAATTATCGGATACCCGTCTATGGGCACTCAAAATATTATCTTAGCACCTGCAAACACGGCGTATATCAAAGGGAAATTCTATAGGTCTTCTAATACCCTAAAATCAGTTTTAGATAATAAAGAGACGACAGAGTTGTCACTTACATTACGGAACAATCACCTGTCTCATGAACCAAGAAATAATACAGGCAACCCAACAACAAACTCTCGCTCACCCGTAATATCAGCTTGCACGCAAACTCTCGAGCCTAACGTAACTTCAAACATATTAGTGCGTGTAAAGAGATCCTTGCCAGGATCTGAAACATTATATCCTTTCCGAAACTCTGAAAACACACGGATTATCCGTCACACAAGCCATTTATACAGTCGGCTCACAACAACAATGTAACATCGAAGTCTGTAATCATTTGAATACCACTTTAGTAATCCACAAAAATCAACATATCTTGGATGCGAAGTTTATAAACATCGCATTCTTACCGTAGCTGAGATAAATCACGCTCAATCAGTTGCGGATGAATCCCTTTTGCAATCTATAAAGAACAAAATCAATAAGGACATTCAAGAAGAGGAAATTCAGCAGAAATTCTTGAATCTTTAACTAAATATCATGATGTTTTTTTTTCCACTACGGATGGAACCTTAGGAAAAACGGATGTCATCGAGCACCAAATAAGGCTCAAGGACAAACAGAAAGTAATCTATGTACCTTCGTACCGCACTACCCTATGAAATTTCAGAATGAGATAACAGAGGAAGTAGGTAAAATGTTAAAAAGAAGGAGTCATTAGGAATCAAACAGCCCTTATAATTTTCCGTTAATAGTAGTACCGAAAAAAGATCGAACTTGGCGGATATGCGTAGATTTTCGTCGTTTAAATGAAGAAACAATCCCTGACAGATTCCCAGTACCATGTACTGATGATATCCTATCTCTACTAGGTCAGAACAAATATTTCACAAGCTTAGACTTACTAAAAGGATTTCATCAGATTCCGTTGGAACAGAGAGTATCCCACCGCTGCCACCACATTTAAGTCTCATCGCTTGCGATAACTTTTTTTTTTGTGTTCTCCTTACGACTGTCATTCGTAAGTATTTCTGGTTCCTCCCATCTCCTTGGGATATCTTAGTAGAGTGGTTCTTCTTAACTAAAGGAGATGATTCAAACAGACAAGTTGAACAAAGATAACAACTTTATTCTGTAACTCCATACTAGGAGATGCAGCTCGGTCGGAAGACCGATATGTTTGATGGTTGGCGCGGAACTGCCATTCTAAAGCATCGCGTCGATAGCGGAACATTAGCTATCTCAGCAATTCATATAAAAACATACGTAGTCCGCCGGCTCGGAAGTTTACAAGTTTCCGGCGTAGGTTAACAGTCAACCGCTTCCCATGGAATTTTGTTGTGCAAAGTTATCATAAACATAAAATGTTGACAAAGCTCTGAGCTAGACCAGGCTACTGCAGACAGCGCATAGCGTAATCTAGATCTGCTTTGGTCACGTAGGACCCTCCTAATGCCATGACCTCAGGTCATGGGTTTATATTTACAGAGTTTGTAAATTGAATAAATGTATTTATTACACATGTATCCTTGTACAAATACACACAGTAAGAGAGAAAGACAAAAGTTTTCACACAGTGAAGTACACAAAGCATACGACAAGAAGCGGGCAGAGAGATGAACAACACGTCCATCCACCAACACGGCCGAAAGCAAAGTGGCTTCTCTCCTCGCAGTCGAGCTGACCGCCAACTGCCGCTAAGTACCTTCCTATTGTTAAAGGACCGAGGGTTTGTATACGTATCGGAACAATGAGAATTTAAGGTTTTCCATTTAGTTTCATCCCAATTTGTACACTCTGGACACAATAGGTCCTTAAAACAAATCTGCCCCCTACATTTGATACACTTAGTACGTGAATCATAAAAATTTTTTGTTAATTTAGCTCTACATTCCTACGAGCAATACCTAATGCTCAAGGTGCTAGAATCTGACATAATGATTATAGCTAATTACCAATCACAAAATATTCAAGTACATCACCAATAACACCAACAATGACTAAATAATTGACCACCAAAACCACTGATGTTAGTCGGAAGCCAGCAGAAAACGAATTGATTCTCACTGCACTTTTGTACCTATCGGTCACGAAAGTGGGCGGATCCTAACACCTACACCAGCGATGGTGGGTCCATCACGAAATTTGTAAGATTTGACTGCTCCGGTAGTGAGCTTTCAGCTACAGGTAATTACTTGGTAAGTATGTGTAAAACTGTTGATTAGCAAATCTCGTACAGATTTCCCACCCTGTCCTCCCCTCCAAGTTGATGGGGGTCTGCTGAATGAGTCTGAAGCTTTAACTATTCTAGGTGTAACTTTTGACTCATATCTTACTTTTGAGAAACATTTAACGATAGTATCAGCAAATGCTGCATGAAAGTTAGATATATTGTACGACGAGCCTCATAGTATATGTATAACATTGATTAAATCAATAAAACTTGTGTCAGGTCATATGTCCTTCCTTTACTAGAATAATACTGTTCCCCAATATGGATGTCTGCTTCTCCCAGAGGTTCATCTCTTTCAGATAGAGTGGTTCATGGTGGTAGGTTTCTGTTTCCTAATACTAGTAGTAGTTATGACTTGGACCATCAACAGATAGTCTTTTGTTTGCCAAATTTCCATAAGTTGTATTTTAACAAAGATTGTTCACATTCTCAACTGATCCCTGATCTCCTGTTCCTGCTGAGAGAAACCAAATTTGTTGAACAGCAGCACCGATATGCAGTAAATGTAGAAATTTTCAGTTCCAGAGGTCCTTTATTCCTCATACCATCGGACTGTGGAACAGTTTCCTTGAGGATGCAGTGCAATTGGAACTTCAAAAATTCAAGTGAAGATGCAATGCACTACTACCCTGATATATTCTCCCTGCATTTTAATACACTTTTATCTTTCAATTAAGTAATTTATTCATTTTTTCTTTTTTGATAAGCGAGATCTCTTCTTTCTGTATTTTCCTTTACCTCCGCTTACTTTTTAACATGAACACCATTTTCTTTGGAGCTTGAATTTCCCATTAATTGTCCTTGTAGGCTTGTTCCTTATGCATAAGGTTCACCTTCTGAACAATAATAATAATAACACTACATACCCCAACTGTATGATGTAAGACAAGACATATACTGAAAGCAAAATATACATTTACAAGAAAGCTAAGTAAAAATACCTGCATTAATAATTGGCACTAAATAAAAAAAAAAAAAAGTTTTCAAGCAACTAACTACTGTCCACCACGTTTAGTGAGACCACCATCAGAATGAGTAATGTATAAAAAAAAATTATGAGGAGACCGCACAGAAATGACAAAACAAGATTGGAATTCACATCAAAATGGTACTCACAAAATAATTTTCCTAAATTATAAATATTAATCAGTCATTATTACTAACCCTTCTTCAGTGTGTCTACCCTCATGTGCATAGGGAATGTAAAATTCTTCATCTTTGAAAACTTGGTCTGCATTCTGATTTTTCTTTTTCTTTGGCTTTGGTTCGCCGCCTGAAGCTCCTTTCCTTTTCAAATTATCACCATTTTGACGATCAACTCCATTAAACTCTTTTGTAGATTCACTTTTCTTATTCTTATCACTAGTCACTACGGAAGAAAATGCATCACTTATCTCTTCTTCTGTGCTCTGTTGCAGTTTACATATATCCTCTCTTGCCTGAAATATTTGAAAAATAAATAACAGAGAAGCATACTAATGCAATTCATAATCTTTAACAAAGTTGTTTCTGTTATGGTATAGATTAAGTTTCAGTTTCAAGAAGCCACTTATTTTTAGATTAATGTTAGCTCTCGGATCCCCTTTGAAAGGTGTAATTATATTAACATTGGCAAATAACAAGTCTTTGGGTGTACCAGATACCTGAAATTGCTATTAGCTTTTGAGGCACTGTTTTTTGGCTAAAACTAAAGAATGAAGCATGGCTAAAGATTATATATTTCACTTTTAGTATGAACTGAACAAACAGTACCTTGGGAAGATCTTAGCAATGGCAGTGCTCAAAAAGGGTTGAAAATTTAATTTACGAGCAAAGAGCAAAACTTTGCCACTAAAACCAACAAGAGAACATGTACTAAATGTAATAATCTTCTGCTAATATCCTTAATCCACTTATTATCCTTATTTTTTGGTAAGTGTGTTAGACTCATTAAGACCTCAGGAATTTTTCAAATTGTAAACATTTTTATACACTTGTGTTATAACCCAAACTGACTACATAGTGCCTTCTGTTTCTATGTATTTTTCAAATGTAGTGCCACCCAAAGCTTACTCCCAGCTCTTTACAATTTAAATTGTCTCCCAGTAACCCCATAGCAACAGAATCCTCTATGATAAATTTCAATTCGATGTACAGCACAAAAGTCCATGGCACTCAACTTATAACATCCTTAATATTTCAATTTCAATGTACATGTCGACCATCACTAATCCAGCAGGGCAGGCAAAGTTTGAGGTCGGCCAATTTACGAAAAAACACATCAATGGAAAGAGAAAGATGAAGATATGCAAATGTACATGGTGAAAGAAAAAAAATTATAAAAAATTTTCCCTACCTTCCACGATTAGTTGAAAATGACTATTTACAGCCCCTTGTGGGGACTCTTTTTACAAGACAATCATAAATTTTACCAACTTATGTATGTTTTTTCTAATAAATTTGTTTTATTTTATAAAATTATAATTACTGCTCCCACAATTTCAAAACAGATAAGAAATAAAAGCAGGAACAAATTCTTAGCATATTTGTTGAAAAATATTTACATATATTTACCGAGAACGAAGATTCAGTTTCGTTCCAGTGACTTTTTTTTTACTTTAACATGTTTTTTTTTTACTTTAACATGTTTTCTCTAATATTTCTATGCAATTTTCTTTGTAAAATTACATTTACAACAGACATACTATCGTAAAAGACAAGAAAAAAGGGATCAAAATCACTCCCTAAATAGTGCCGAACAAAAAACCAGTACTTAACTTGGATGGGGAGACAGATTGACGATCCATAGCTAACAAACACAAGCCAGAAAGGCAGATAAAAACAGAACGCAAAGATAACGTGCAGCTCTCGGAATGGCTATCAAAGGAATGTCGACCCTGACGCTACCTTCGCGGTAGAAGGGAGTGAGCCGTAGCACGGCTCCCCTTTTCTAAGGGGTTTTGATGTGGAAAAGGCTAATTGGAGAGGCTGCTGTGGTAGTGTTTTTCACTCGCCCCAGATTCATACTGACACCCTTTTAAAAAGGGTGAGCGAGTCAGAATATTCTGGCATGTCCAATTTAGCAGTTCTCTGGTATTTTAGCAATAATTTACCTTAGAAATAGCACTAAAGGAACGTATTTCACGGAGCGACACGGCTGAGACCAGAAAGCAAATTTACAAAAAGATGTCATGTGAGAGAGAGATGCAAAACATTCACCCTTGAAGTCACAAGCACTACTGAAGTCCTGAGACTTGTGATCTTAGTCAGTATAAAAGTTGCCATAAGTGAATTTATGGGCTATACAAGTATTGGCACCTCTTTCCCGCCCAATTCTTTCTAAATAGATGGCGCATAATATTGTTTAACTACAGGATCAATCCATCCACCACCCCAAACCTGTTATTACTACTCCCGAGGATCAATCTGTCCATTAAGGGTTAATCTGGTTCCATCACTAATCCAGCTTTGATTTCAGGTAGTGTAATTTCAAATTTCTTGGGTCACTACATCAACCTGGCTCTACTGTTTGCTGGGGCTACTTGTACATACGTGTGTACCCTAAACATACGACAGTTTATCTTCCAAGGAGTAAAAAAATGAAAAACATAGTAATAATATAACAAAATCATGTGTAACAACAAAAATCAAAGGTGTAACAAGTTCTCCAATACCAGTGAATGAGTTTGTGCATTTGTACGTACCTATGCACACAATTGCATTTATCTTTTGGGTTGTATGTAAATATAAAAATGAGAAAATACAGCAAAATATAAATAAGAATGGCAAAAAGTAAAAATTTAAAATATCACACACATAACAACGCAAAACAAAACAAGCTGTAGCAAGTTCACCAATGCAAGCGATTGAGTTTGTGCATTTGTACGTACCTACACACACGATTGCGTTTATGTTTTGAGTTGTAAAAATAAACAATGAGAAAATACAGTGAAAATAAAATGAGAATAGAGTAAAATATAATTTTACAAAATTATAAGCATAATACAAAACAAAGCAACCTGTAGAAGTTCTCCGACGCCAACGAATACGCTCATGATTGCAGTTATCTCCTGGATTGTAAAAATGTAAAATATATAAAAAAGTTCCAAGATGAAGAAGTTGGGAATTCTGACAGCCCTTCACCTCAAGACATAAATGTGCTTAGTTGCAAATTCTAGCTCTTCATTTCGGAAGTGGCAGTGATGAACTTTCTTGTGTAAGTCAACAAAATTACCTGTACCATTTATTATGCCTGTGCTCCAGTAATATTTAACTTTATTTAACTGTTGGGTTTAGGTGTATTTTAACTAGTTTGTAACCCAACAAAATCACTAATCCAGCGGCCTGCTGGTCCTAATGATGCCGGATTAGTGATGGTTGACCTGTATACCATTTTTTTAACAGAAGTAGGAAATAAGTGGTGTTGAAAAGTATAAAGAAATCAAGCTGATATTATCTTTTTAACATTTACTTATGTTTTTTTGGGGCTTTTGGTTCTCGACCTATACTGTACCAGGTAAAAGAATATGTGTGCACATATGGATGGTGAATGAGGGCTGTTTATTACTGATGCTTTTTTATGAAAAGGACAAGATCCAGATGATTAACAAATGATTAATATTTTGAAATCAACTGTATTTGAAGTCTGCCACAATGAAAGTTGAATTTTTATAAGAAATCTTGTCCTTTTCATAAAAAAAGGCATCAATAATAAACAGCCCTCATTTACCATCCATATGTGCACACACACATTCTTTTACATGGTACACAGGAGCAGAAAAGCTAAGAGCTCCTGTTTATACATATGAATACATCTGACCCACCAATAGGTATCAACTTGAAAGTCTTAGCCTTAGAAAGGATATAATAAGTCCATGGAGTACTTGGGGGCACTGTTGCCAATTGGTATGTGTTTACCCTCCCAACTGGGGATAAGACTTATACAAAACCACAGAAGTAAGTAAGTGAATTTAGCCTGTATATTTGTAATATAAATACATACATATTAAAGCAATTTTATCATTGTTGCCTTACTATGGCAGCTAGAATACAAGGAAACAGTTTATAAAGGGCATTGGCGTTTATGTCAAGCTCCACTAAATTGGCAACGATGCTTGGGGGCAGTATAGTCAAGAACCAAATGCCCCAAAAAACATAAGTAAATGTTAAAAAGATACTACAGTGGTCCCCCCGTATTCGCGGAGGATGCATACCAGACCCCCCCCGTGAATAGTTAGAACCTGCGAATAATTGGAACCCCTATAAAAACATTGAAAACAGCCTATTTTGTTAGTTAAAACTCAAGAAAACCCCATACAAATTTTTATACCTGGTTTTTTAATAGTTTTATCACAAATAGTTCATTTTATGATGAAATTGACAAAAAAAACAGGAATATATGGATATTTCTCATAGAAACATATCGCGAATATGCAAATTTTCCACAAATAATGCGGGGAAACGTTCCCGAGAGAAATCCGCGAATGTGTGAGTCCGCGAATCGGGAGAACGCGAAAACAGGGGTCCACTGTACAAAGTAACCCTAGCCCCAATGTCACCTACCAACCAACACTAGTAAAGACCAAATCCCACCCATCCATCTCATACTCCTTCCATCCCATACCTGTAAGGGATAGCACCCTGTACGGTGACAGTGAGTGGCACAAGTATACCCAAACATTCTTATTGAAACTGAGAGCATCGTAAGATACAATCATCCCAACTGTTACTATTAAGGCAAGCCAGTAGACAAGACAGTAAGAGTCCAACCTATGGAAAGAGGGCCCCCTGAATCCTACAATCCACCCCTGGAAGTAGTTCCACCATAGTGGCTTTCTCTGCTAAAACTGTACTCATATTGCCAAGATTGATTGATTGATTTATTAATTCTTACTGGCGTCGCAACGACGAGGTTATTGACGCCGTATCATTAAAAAGAATTGCAAAGGAAAAAGTCAATTAAAATGCTATAAATATGTTTATATAAAATCTGTCAGAGAAACTACGAGAGAAAAACACACAAAATATCTATCTCACCTACACACCTATTTCAAATTAATTGTAAACAAAAAATATAAGCAACATAGGCACCCCGCAAACTTCCAAATTCTACAGAGTTCTGTCAAAATAAATAGATATTAAAAGTACTAAAACATTATATATGGTAATAGATATATCAATTGGAGGTAAATTTTATGTACATAAAAATTTCCTGATCTAAAAAGACTTAAAAGCAAATGATATACACTGACACATACTAACACATACACAAACTCAAACATCTTGACCAAACTAACCTAAATTTTTTCAAGAAGACCTGCTTCTCGAAAGTAACTAAAAAGCTTATCCTCATTAAAATCTCTGCCTATAATGGCATCTAGTTTAAGATCCATTCTTCCAACTACGTTAAAATGACGGTTCCTTGCTGATATTAAGCTGGGGCATTCTACTATTAAATGTTTTACTGTGAGGGGAACAAGACAATCCTCACAAAATGGTTCAGGGTCATTGTTCATTAAAAACCCATGAGTAATCCGTGTGTGGCCGATCCGTAACCTACATAATGCAGTCTCTTTCCGACGGTCTTCTAACATATAAAGCCATGGGGTTGATTACATCAGTGATTTCTTCATCATCCATTTTTTATTACTCTCTATTGTCCAATAGAATTGCCAAACTGATTCTACAGTCTTTTTAATTTCAGGAATGTAGTCTGAAACAGGGAATTGCTATACTTTTTGGATTTTTTGATGTACCTAACTTAGCCAATTCCATCAGGCTCGTTCATTTCCAACAATACCAACATGTGAAGGAACCCAGCAGAGGTTAACTACCTTCTGTTTTTGTTTTAATAAAAACAACCACTATGTTATTTCCAGTACCACAGGGTGTACTGGATTAAAAGATGCCAAAGCTTCCAAGGCACTCTTGGAATCACTAAAAAATGGTAAATTATCTCCTTCTAAAGTTACAATTTTCTTTAGGGCTGTTAAAATGCTAAAAAGTTCAGCAGTAAAAATAGAAGCACAACATGGTAATGCACCACTAACACTACTGTCAGGGTTATACCACTCCAAACCCAACGCCTGCACTGGATTTGGAGCCATCGGTAAAGAATTGCCTTGAGTTATCATGTTTTTCAGCATGGCAAAGGAATTTCTGCTTAAGAATATCACCTGAACAGTCTGCCTTGCAACCAGAAAACCATTTTACAATAAATTTCACAGAGGCAAACTTTCCATGGACGGGAATCTTGAAAATTTTGCTGGAATTACTTTTCCTTTTATTACATTGAGCTCCTCTAATGCACATTTTACCCTGTATCCAAAAGGCTTTGGATATGAAGCATATTTTTCATAAATACAAAAATTGCCTTTAAAAACAGTATTGTAAGCTAAGGACTCAGGAGTTCTCTGTATGCGGTACCATATGTCAACAGGTAAATTTTCTTATCAAATCTAAGGGCAGTTCACCTGCATCCACTAATAAACTAGATATTGGAGAGGATCTAAAGGCTCCTGTTGCAATTCTAATTCCCCCATGATGAACTGCATTCAAAGTATCCCAATCTCCTTGTCGTAGCTGATGAGTAGATTTCTGACCCATATGCCAATTTTGAAGCAACTATTGCTTTATAAACATGTAACAAATGCTTTCTATCAGCCCCCCAATTTGTATGACCTAAGACTTTTAAAACATCTAAGGCCTTCATGCATTTGACTTTGAGGCTCCTGAGATGAGCTTCCCATGTCAACCTGCTGTCAAAGATGAGGCCTAAAAACTTTGTTTCCTGTACGCATGCGAGTCTCTGTCCATTTAAAAACAGATCTGGGTCTGATGAACCCCTCTGATACGGCAAAAAATGCATAACAACTGTTTTGGCAGAGGAAAATTTAAAACCATGCTCAGCTGCCCAACTGTTAACTTTATTTATTACCACTGGAGTTTTCGCTCTGCAACAGACATTTAGATGCAGCACACGAAATAGATAAATCATCAACGAACATTGTTGACATTACATCTTTTGAATTTTTGACGCTATCCCATTTATGGCTAAGGCAAACAGAGTGACACTTAACACACTTCCCTGTGGTACTCCTTCCTCTTGTTCTTTCAAATTAGACAGAGTACTACCTACTCTGACTTTAAAATAACGGTTTTTTAAAAAGGACTTTAATAAAAAAGTGGTAGTTCTCCACGCAGACCAATTTCATGCAAGACTTTCATAATTCCATGCCTCCCAGGTAGTATCATAAGCCTTTTCTAGTCAAAGAAAACCGCCACATAATGCTGCTTGGAAGCAAATGCCTGACAAATTGCATTCTCCAAACGTATCAATACATCTGTGCAAGAATGCATACGGCGAAAGCCACACTGAGATGATGATATAATCTTCTTTGATTCTAAAAACCATACCAACCTAAAATTTACCATTTTTTCCATAAGTTTACAAAAACAGGAAGTTAAAGCTATTGGTCTATAGCTTGTAGGGACAGATGAATCTTTCCCTGGCTTGACAAAGGGTAAAACTGTTGCTATTTCCCAAACACTAGGGTAACCACTCTCCTTAAAAATTCTATTAATAATACTTAAAATAAAAAATTTAGTTTCCTTTGAAGTATTCTTGATCATTTCATATAAAATTTCATCAGGTCCAGGTGCAGTGTTTTTACTGTTACCAAGAGCAAATAAAAATTCCTCCATGGTAAAAGGCATATTATATGATTCAGATTTAAAAGAGGTAAAATCAAGTGTTTCAGACTCTGCTAACTCTCTCTCCCTGTAGAATGGAGAATTTTCATCCCTACTTGATATCATTGCAAAATGTTCTGCAAAAACATTGCTTACAGCCTTTGAGTCTGTTATAAAGTCACCGTTGACTTTTAAACTGGAAGGGGACTAGGATTGTACTTTCCTGCTATTTTCTTAATAACTGTCCAGATCTTGGTCATAGGTGTTTTCCAGGTAATTGTTGATATAAAAAGTGCCCATGATTCTCGTCTCGCATGCTTTATTTGCCATCTGAATTTGGCTCGAGCCTTTTTAAAGGAGATCAAGTAGCATTCACAGCGATGTCTTCTGTACCTAGTAAAAGCTGCTCTCATGGCTTTGTGTCTTATTTTGCATTGAACATTCCACCATGGAACAGGCTTCCGATGCAATTTTCCACTGGTTTTTGGGATTGCCTTTTCTGCTGCAAACATAAAAATCATTGTTAAATAGAACACTGCTTCTCCTATTGTTGGCATATCTTTTGCATCTAGTTCAGTATAACTGAGTTCCTCGAAAAGGGGCCAATTTGCTTTATTGGTACACCACCTAGGCATTCTGTATACTGGCTCATATTTCTCAGTTCTGATGACAATTGGAAAATGATCACTGCCGTATAGATCTTCCAATACCTCCCAGTTGAAGTCAATGAATGTATCAGAACTGGTGATAGATAAGTCAATACATGAAAATGCACCAGTCTGAATGGGAAAATGGGTGGGTTTTTCAGTATTCAAAAGGGTCATATCTGAATTTTCTATTGATGATAAGATAAGGTTTCCTCTTTGATTTGTTAAAATGTCACCCCAAAGTTCATGTCGACCATTAAAGTCTCCCAATATCAGAAATGGTCGGGGTAGCTGTTCATACAAGTGTGTTAACTGTCGTTCAAGTATTGGGTTATTAGGAGGGAGATACAATGAACAAATTGTGTAAGTCTTTTTTAAGTGAATTTTTGACAGCTACAGCTTGTAATTGAGTTTTGCAACTGTATTTTTGAGTGAGCAATATCTCGTCTTACAAGAAGAGCACTTCCACCCGAATTTCCCTGTATAGGGAATTGGGAGTGGAATGCAAAAAACTCTTTAGGAGTAAGCATTTTGTTGTTGCTTAGCATAGTCTCTTGTAGTGCTAAGCATACTGGATTATAAGTATTAATCAAACATAGTAGCTCTTCATATTTGGCGCGAAGTCCCTGGCAGTTCCATTGTAGTATAGCAGATGAAAGTAACTATTTCTAGAGGATGATCCCCTGTCCAAGATCGTTTTGTTATGTTTTTTCTTCGAAGATGATATCTGAGTTTTGTGACGGACTTTTGGTACAGTTCCAGATGTCGAAGGAGTACTTAGAGGGTCATTTGAATGTACCAAGTGATCACTTATGATGGTATTTGAAACATCTTCGATCCTTGCAGTATCTGGTTTATCATTTTCAGCTAGTCTAATTTATTATCTAAACCAAGCTGAATTGAGTTTAACATTTGTTTGCCTTAGGTTCTACATTTGTTGCTGCTGTGTTGTATGATAAGATAGTGGGATATGACTCATTATTTTCCATTAATTCCGATGTTCTATGAGGGTCAGCTGAACCACAGGATGGTGAAGGTTTACTCATTTTTTGTTTTGAATCAACTTTTTCTACGGATGTATCTCCTTTCTCAAGGTGCTTGACTTTTGATTCAGGCATTGTTACAGACTCTTACTTAAGTCCTCTTGTTGACAATTTTCCCAGCATCCATTTTTTCTTCTTTATCTTCATTATCACTTTTTGAGATTCAATTTCTTTTGTCTTTCCTCATTTCCTTTTACTGCATCTACAAATGACTTTTGTCTTTCCTCATTTCCTTTTACTGCATCTACAAATGACTTCTGGGTGTTGAATTTCTGCAAAGTCTTTTGTCTTGCTTCTTTAAAGGTAATGCGCTCTTGAGTCTTGATACAAAGTGTTTCTTTTTCAATGAGATACTTGATACATGATTTATGTGCTGCAGTATGGTCTCCCCCACAATTAGGGCAGCATGGAGTAAGTTCACAATTCCCATGCTCTTTTCTGCCACAGTTAAAGCATATGGCTGGTTCATTCCTTTCTTTTTTCCTACATGTTGTTATCAAATGGCCAAACATTTGGCAATGGAAACATCTTCTGGGAGCGGGAATATACTGTCTAACTGGCAGGTGAAGCCATGCAGCTTTCAGAAATTTAGGGAGTCTCAAACAATCAAAGGTGAGTATTAGAGTAGGTGTTGGATGTAATATTCCCAATACTTTTTTCTTGATTCGTCTCACATCAACCACCTTTTGATCAGCAAATTCTTTTTGGAGAGTGTCCTCAGAATAATGTAGGAGTTCAGTACTATACACTACTCCTTTAGACTGATTCATTGTTTTGTGAGGAGTGCATTTTGCTGTGCTTCCTTCTACAGCACTAATAGACAGTAATTTTCTACTTCATCTGGTGATGAAACTTCCACAAGCAAGCTTCCTTCACCTTGAGAGGCTATCTTTGGTTCTCTGCCAATGCATTTTACAATATCTCTATGGACATCAAATATATTCAGTTCTTTTATGCTTTTGTCGAGATCAAGAGAAAGGTATTTATTATAAGTCTCAGGTTCTTGAGATCCAAGTAAAATTCCAATATCAGGATTAGCATTCTTATATCTATTATTAAATCTGCTATTCTTTCCTCTGTTCTGAACTACATAAGGGCTTGTAGTAACAATCAAAGAATCTTTGATGTTTTCATTGGAGGAGGTTGGGGATGGCAAAGGGAGGTCCTTATCCAAGCCTAAGGTTGTCAACGGTGCCAAAGAGTCGGGGGATCCAGGGGACAATGTACTAGACATATTATCCATGATAGTTTGAAGGAAAAAAAAAAAAAATGGGGGGGGGGGGAGGGAAAATATACACACACACACACACACAACAACTGCTTGGGAAGACCAACAAGGTATCGCGGACTAGACAGGGTCCAACATTCTCCACCAATGGCACACGTAGAAGTTGCTTCCCCACGGTCTGCCCCATACCCTACCCTTTCGGGATAGCACCAATATGCTTGCAGTGGCCCAGGTATAAGCCAATCTGCCTGCTGGGAGTTCTACCCCCACTAATGGGAACAGACTCCCCACTCCAAACATATTGGTGGGCTTCCGGACAAAAGCCAGGAGTCCCATCCCAAAAACCAGCCCCCCCTGGATTCCGATGGGCTGATCCCTGGAGATGGTTCCGCCCTTAAGATAGCAATGGGAAAATCCCATCACCATCTCTTGGGTCCAAACCGTATTGGGTGGCGACTCACCACCACAACTTCCACAATTAGCTTCGAATGCAAATCCCCTCCAAACCACGAACCCCTCCCAGACTCACCCAAGTAGAAAATTTTTTCGAAAGTGGAAATGTCCACGCAAGTTAATGCCAAAAGTTTTGTAGGCGTTCCGTCAGGATCCGGCCTTCGCAAACTTGAAGGCAGAATCCCTTACCCCCTCACCACGTGAAGGAACCTACTCGAGGGGTATTGCCAAGAAGCTACTTTTGGAACTGAAGAAAGGATACAGATTCCCTGCAAAACAACTCAAAGGTGTCCCGCTCAGAAGAGGATAAGGTAACCAAGCCTACAGTAAAGGTGACAGGTTCCCTGGGTTGGACATTACAATCTGGATCTTGTAGAGTTGCCCTAACCTCAGATTAAGTACAGAAAACATTTGGTTGTAACTGAGAATGGATCCACATCATTTTATTCTCAATATCACATGCTTCAGAATAGCTGACACTGATTTTGCAATAAGAAGATCACAGCTTTAGCAACCTTATGAAGAAGCCAAGAGACTGAAGGTTCCCTGAGGGGTTGTGATGGGCATGGTAGGTTACAATGCTATATGCTATCTGGTCTGGAATCCCCACTAAAAATTACTTTTCTCACAAATCACACAGATATGCAGGTTCTGCATCAGAGTAATCACCTTGTATGACTTGGTCCAGAAAACAGCTAGACCCAAGTCTCCTTGGTTGAAGGTTAGGGATAGCCAGGAGAATTCGGGTATCCAAAGGAACTGAAGGTCCTGCTGGTGGCGTCATTGGAAAAGTAAGGAACAGCAACAGACTATAAAGTGAAGTTGGAAGAATCTCTGGCAATAGTAACCTCTTGATAAAACACCAAAATTTTTTCTGCTTGTGAGCCCTCATTAAAAATAAAATAAACTTAGTTATACATTAACAGTAATAATCTGTTAAAACATAAAGATTCAGGAAGACAATACCTTTTGGGCAGATACCTCCATTTCTTGTTTTGCCATTCGTCTCATTTCTAAATCTCTATGGAAAGACTTAATCTTGTGTTCATCATATTCCCTCTTTTCCTTCATATTACAATATACAATTGACTGCTTATCATGGCGATTCTTACTCATCTCAAACACAGTCTGAAAAAAAATGTGATGAATATGTTAGTCCCAAATTAAAATATTTATCAATGAACCTCATTGCAGAAAACAGTTCTGGTACGAAAAAGGTGACTGCACAACAACACACACATCATTACTCAGTCCAAAACCTGTTCTCAAATGAATTGGTAACCCATCAGTAAAAACACTATAAGTACGTACAGTCTCATGCGCTGTGAAAACCTAAAGTTCAAACTACCACAACAAACTTTGCAGTTTCTAAACAAAAAAAATTCCATTAAGTTTTATGAAATGAATATCTTACCATGTTTTATGAAATGAATATCTTGATCATGAGTTAAATATTATACTGTCATAAGAATAATGAAATATCAAGCAATGGGAAGTCTGGTAGGTGAACAGGATTCGCTGATGGGAACTTTTATAATATGACAAATTTTCTAAGACAATTTTGTATTTTTTACAGCTACAAACCTTCGGTCTTAACAATATGACAAATTTTTAACCAATTTGTATTTTTCATAACTTACAAACCTGAAGTCTTAACATTAGTATAAATACTCAGCGCCAGCTGGAAACCGGTAAAGTTTAAAATAATTGTGTACGCAAGGGACTACTATTGGCATCTGTGCTTGGTCACGAGACATGTGGAGCCACCCACATACCCCTCATTAACTCGTGACCCCGTTAGTTATTCTTCCAACCCAGGTTAGTTGATTGGAAGAATCGGATGCTGGATTATTGCTACGGAAAATTAAGAAAGTGCTGCAACCGTCTTGAACGGAAGCTTCAAGTCAAGCTAAAGAATCTTATTGCTGAAAGTGACTGGACTAAGCATGCCAACGTGGACTTCATGATTAATTTATCAGACAAACCAGTGGATAGTGCTACGACAGCGGCTTTGGGATATGGGTTAAGCTTTGGTGTATTTAATGGTAACCTAGACTGTGTCGACATTTTAAAATCGTTTTGTTATTTGGAAAAATTTAATCAAAACCTATGCCCTGACGATATCAATACTATTTGTAAAGGTATTGTGTATGGTGCTATGAGTAAACCTTCTCCCCCTAATGTACCCGTGAGATTTCTCCAGGCTTTTAACCCTCTTACGCCGACTGGACGTATTTTACGTCGACATTTTTTGTCTCCCGTGTGCTGACTGGACGTATTTTACGTCGACTTACAAGTTTTTTTTTAAATTCGAGGAAAAATACTTATAGGCCTACCAGCCTAAAACTTTTGAATCACGCGCCTTGGGGGATGCTTGGAGTTCACGGATCAAGGTGTTGTTTTGTTTACAATAGTTACGCAGGCGCGCAAGCGCGAATTTCTTTCTTGCCACACTAAAAAGTATCTGTGACACATCTCGGAAATTATTTCGTCACTTTGACATAATTTCTGGGCTCAGCTCGTGTCGCCAGCGAAATATCCTTTAATCTATTATTTCTAGGGTAAATGTACTAACACATACCAGAGAATAAATAAAATAAAGAAAAAGGTCAGTATGACGACTCGCTCACCCTCTAGGAGGGTGTCGGTATGAACACTAGGCGAGTGAGACCACTACCACGAGCCAAATGCCAAAGAAATCTCCCACTACAAAACCCTCCAAGAGGGGAGCCGTCCCACAGAGGGAGCAGCTCGTACTACTACTACACCATCCCATGCTTGCGACTGCTGCGCCTCTAGTGGCCATCCTTTTTCGTTAGCTCGCACGATCACAAGTGCTATTTTTCTCTCTGTGTATTTTGTGCCCTTTCTTCGGATTTTTCGATAATGGAGCGTGCAGCTATTGCAGCAGCTAAGTTAAGTACTCAGTATTTACGGTTAGCGAGTTTTTTTTCCGTCCCACCCCGAGACGGTATTTGCCGTTTTTTAGTATAGATACGTTCTCGGGGCTGGAAGCATGGCAGCATGGTCCTGCCGCATGTTGGGTTCGTTCTTGGTCTCCCATACCTAGAACATCCCTTATTATTTTACGCTCTATTTTGATTATCCGCGTTATTACGTCTACTCAAGTGGTTATACATGTATGTATTTCACCTTATGTAGGCTTTTTCTATCCAGACCCTAGTCCAGGTTCTTAGTATCGGCCCCTGACTAGCTTTGAGTGGTAGACTTGCCTTCGGGCTAGTCGCACACTCCTGGATTTTTTCTCCTGCTATTTTACCTTCTTTCTTTCTTTTTATTATATATTATATTTTTATGTTTTGTTATTGTTAGGTTAGTTGGCGTCTGGCTTAGCCTAGGTCCTGGCTCGTAGAGCCTAGTCTACCGTTGATCAGTTCGGTCGCTTCCTCATAGCTTCTCTCTGATCAGTTGGTTTTCGCCCTATGGGCCTATATGCTACCGCTTTTCAGTTCTGGTTGCTTCCCGATAGCTTCTCTCTGATCAGTTGGTTGGCCTAGGCTTGGTTACCGTATCTTAGTTTACCGCCTCGTGGTCACTACGTGATCACGAGTCAGCCAGGCGCCTGCCCAGTCCCCCTTCCCCCTCTCCCGCTCTCCCATAGAGTCGGGCGGGGGTGGGTCGGTCTGTCCTTGCTCGCCCAGCATGCCCGAGCCTGCCTCCCCCTTCCCCTCCACCGGAGGGGCCTGGGAGTCCGACAGTCCCTGACTGGTTCCGACCTCTCCGCTTCTCGGCTCGGCGGGTGGTACGTTGTGGGGGGCTCTGGCCTTCCCCCCCTCCGTTACTTCCTTGTCGCTCCGGGTTAGCGGGAGAGTCTGTATGTCATCTCGCCCTTCCCTCCTTATTAGAGCTCCTCCCTATCGGAGTCCTGATATCCAGCGGAAGGGTATAGTCCACCATAGTTGGACCGAGCATACAATAGGTCTTTACTAACCGTACCGTATTGCTGAGTTACTACACTCCGCTTCACTGGACCTAGTCCGGTTACTTGCATGTAGGTTTAAGTTATCTTTAAGTTTATCTTAAGTTTCTTAAACCATCCCCACCCCTCCCTTAGTATTTACCGGATCTCCCGGGATTATAGCCTATTCAGGCAATGCAGGGAGGGGTTATGCCCAAATTTTTTCCGAGCTCCGCCACGTAACGGAGTTCTTTTGTCCTTAGTCTGTAAGTGTTACCCCTTTAAGATACTCATGTGTCTTCCCACTTACAGGCCACCAACTGTGAGCATCCGGGATGTTCCGCTACACTTCAGGACCCCTGTGGACACGAAGTTTGCCGGTCCATGCTCCATGCGCGACTCCGCACGGGAATCCAGGTCTGGTACCATGAGACGTGTACCATATGTTACAGATCTGGTGGGAGTCCAGCCTTTTGGAAGGCGTAAGTAGACCATCTCCGCATGCCGCTCCGCTTCTTTTAGTTCTTAAGTTTTCATCATTACTTTAACTTAAGGCATCTAGTTTAAGTTATATCCTAAGTTTTAGTTTTAAGTGGTTCTTAAATCTAAAATATATCCTCTCTTACAGGCTCCGGCAGTAAGAGATACGGCATTGGCTACCCTGCGGGCCTGGGTCGGAGGTTTTGGCAAGAACGCCGCCAAGGGTCAGCCCTACATACTGGAGAAGCGTTTTAGCTTTGTTAATCTTCCCCGGAGGCAAGGCGACTGGGTACGTCGACCCGTAGAGGCGGACCCCTCTATTGCCTTTATCCAACAACAGCTGGCGGCCTCCTTGACTGAACAAGACCAGGATATCTCCACGGATGTCGCAACCCTGGATATAAATGTTGAACCTATGGTAGGTATAGACGACCTGTTTGGTCGAGGTAAGTAATGCAGGTACCCAAGGGTCCCCCTTGGGAGTGACTGTTTCTTCTACCCCTGCAACTTCACCATCCTTTCCCAGGCTTTACCGGTGATGAGTTATATACTCCTCCAGAGGCTTTCTTCGGTTAGGCCTAAGATCAAGTCTAAGCATATGACCTTGACTAAGACGTCATCGTCCTCGAAGAAGACGTCCTCGTCTTCTTCTTCGCGTAAGTCTCCGGCTCGTAATCCCGGCCAGACAGGTCTAAAGGGTCTAGCTCCGGCTCAAAGTCCTCAAAGAGTAAGCCTAAGGAGAAATCCCGCCACCCCGGCAGTATCACCAGTTCCACTACCTTTGTGCCTATTCAGAGTCTCCCTCCACCTCCGCAGCAGCTCCGGCTCTGGACACCAATGCTGGCCTGTTGCAACAGGTGGGCGACTTGGTAGGCTCCCTTAAGACGAGTATGGAACATATGATATCTCGCTGTCGGATAGGATAACTTCTCAGGATACTATTATAGCCGGCCTAAGAGAAGCCCCTCTTGCTCTCCCTCAACCTCTAACACTAGTGGATCTCAGCTTCCCCCGTATGACTCGCTGCCCGCTTTCTCCATGAACAATCCTTGGAGAGTAGCGTCATATGCTCCCTTCCAAGATGGTCTCATCTCCGTACCGGAGTTTTGGAACTCGAAGAATAGAGGACTTCGAGTTCTACCCGGTAAGGCCTACAGCCTCCCTTCATAGGCTACGCTAGGCTCACGCCTTCGGCTATGGTTAGAGATGACAGGGTACCAAGGAGACAGTCCTCTATTCTCGGGACCAGGCCCAACGAGAATGGCTTAGTATGTCTAGACGACAATGGACTGTTCGAATACCAAGATCCAACCATTCAAAAGTCCCTTTACCATTTTCACGATGGACGAAGGTACCCCGCTCCCTTTCCTTACCAAGATAGCGAGGTCGACCATCTCAGCAGCTCAGAAAGGGGAACCCATGCCTCAGCTGAAAGAAGCAGACCCCACTTCTCCGTTGCTCCCGTCAATTGGAGAATTATGGGAGGACTTGCCTAACACTTTCACAGCTGGCAAACTCAAACCTGACTGTGCTATGGAGCAGTTTGGTGAAAAGCTGCCCAGGCTCCTGATAGTCTTATTCAAGCGGAGTTTGACTCGAAAACACGACTAGCCAGGTCAATCAACCTGATGGCTATGTCTGAGGTAGCAACCATGGCTTATGGTTCAGAACCAATTTTTAAGCTTATGACCAAAGCCCTGACTCAAACGGTGCAGTCAGACATGTTCGAGTTTGCCACTGCTAGAACAAATTGCAGAAAGCATGTATTGCTAGAGGCAACCATTCGGCATGAACCGAATAGGTTACTTTCTTCTAACATCTGGGGCGCAGATCTCTTCCCAGAGGCTATGGTAAAGGAAGTACAAGCAGAGGCTACGAGGTTGAACCAAAGCCTTAAGGACCGTTGGGGTCTTACGGCTAGGAGAAGGCAAGACTTGACACCAAAAGGTAAGGGACAAAGGAAGCCTAGACGTTTCCAACCTTACCAAAAGAAGCAGCCGCGCTTCCCTCAACAAGTTCCTACAGTGCCGTTAGTGCGACAGCTCAGCCCTCCACGTCTAAAGGTCAATACAGCCTATTATGTGATATCCCCTCAGCCTCAAACCCTCCACCTCATACGCCATCTCTCCAGCTTACAATCCAGCCTTCGAGAGTCAAGCTTCTCAGAAGTATGACCGCTCGAACAAGGGAGGCAGAGGTAAGCGGTCCTTTCGTGGGAGAGGATCGGGAGGCCCCTTCAATAGGGGAAAGCACTTCAGAGGAGGTCGAGGGGGTTACCAGAACCAATGAGGAACTTCAGGTAGGAGGGAGGCTGTTTCACTTTCGCCACCAGGTGGAACTTCAGCCAGTGGGCTCAGAGCATAGTGTCAAAAGGGCTGGGTTTGGAGCTGGTTGACGAACCCACCTCCAGCCAGACCTTTCCGTCACTTCCTTCCAAGAATTGACAGAGTACGCAGAGGACCTCCTTCAGAAAGGAGCTATAGTCAAAGTCAAGAGATTAAAATTTCAAGGTCGCTTGTTCAGCGTCCCAAAGAAAGGCTCAAACAAAAGAAGGGTAATCTTAGACTTGTCCCGCTTAAACTTAGCCATCCGCTGCGACAAGTTCAAGATGCTCACGATCTCACAGGTGCGGACCTTACTTCCCCGTGGGGCCGTCACCACCTCTATCGATCTTACAGACGCCTACTATCATATCCCTATTGCAAGACACTTCCGTCCGTTTCTGGGATTCAAGATAGGAGACCAGACGTTCTCCTTCAAGGTAGTCCCGTTCGGGCTCAACGTGGCACCCAGGGTGTTCACGAAGCTAGCGGAAGTAGTAGTGCAACAGCTCAGAGCTCAAGGGATTATGGTAGTAGCGTATCTCGACGATTGGTTGATCTGGGGGGCCCCATCAGTCGAAGAATGCAACAAGGCCACACTGAAAGTGATCCAATTCCTAGAATATCTAGGATTCAAGATAAACAGATCCAAGTCCAGACTCACCCCAGAGTCAAACTTTCAGTGGCTAGGCATTCAATGGAATCTATCCTCACACACTCTGTCGATTCCATCCACCAAAAGGAAAGAAATAGCGAAGTCAGTCAAGCAATTTCTAAGTCACAAACTAGCATCGAGGAGAGCTCAGGAAAGAATCCTCGGCTCTCTCCAGTTTGCTTCAGTAACGAACATCTTAATGAAAGCCAAACTGAAAGATCTAACCAGGATCTGGCGCTCTCGAGCAAATGTCAGGTCCAGGGACAAGCTATCCTCAGTACCCTCTGATTCTAAGAACCGGCTTCGGCCGTGGGCAAAAGTCAAGAATCTGCAGTGTCAGTCCCTCTTCAGTTCCCTCCACCAGGGATTACCATCCACACAGACGCGTCCTTAAGCGGCTGGGGAGGTACTCCCAGGTCAAAAAGGTACAAGGAATTTGGTCACCCCAGTTCCGTCAGTTCCATATAAACGTACTGGAGGCAATGGCAGTCTTCTTGACTCTGAAAAGATTACGCGCCCACCAAGGTACTCCCACTAAAGCTAGTCTTGGACAGCGCAGTGGTAGTACATTGCATAAACAGAGGAGGCTCCAAGTCACGTCATCTAAATCACGTCATGATAGCCATCTTCTCCCTGGCAGACAAATTCAGTTGGCATCTTTCCTCCACCCACATAGCTGGAGTAAGAAACGTCATAGCAGACGCCCTATCCCGATCAGTACCCCTAGAGTCGGAATGGTCTCTAGACGAAAAAAGAGTTCGTTCCAATGGATCCTTCAAAGATCCCAGGGCTACAGTGGATCTCTTCGCATCACAAGCGAACCACAAACTACCGTGTTATGTAGCCCCCAACCTGGACCCTCTGGCTTACGCCACGGACGCCCTGGCTCTGGACTGGAACAACTGGGAGAAGGATTTTACGTCTTCCCTCCAGTGAATCTCCTTATGAAGGTCTTAGACAAACTCAGGACATTCAGGGGTCAAGTGGCTCTAGTAGCCCCAGACTGGCCGAAGAGCAATTGGTACCCCCTGATCCTGGAACTGGGTCTTCGTCCCTTCGGATCCCCAGTCCCAAGCTCTCCCAGTCAGTACAAACGAAGACTGTGTTCGCTTCCTCAGGGATTCTCAAACCCTAACTTTATGGATTTCATGAAGTTTGCGGCAAAAGAGATGCGAATATTGACCCTCAGAATATTCTTTTCCTGGAATCCGATAAAAGGGATTCAACTTTGAGGCAGTATGATGCTGCCGTCAAAAAGTTAGCAAATCTTCCTGAGAGAGTCAGATATCAGAATCATGACAGTTAATTCTGCTATATCCTTTTTCAGATCTTTATTTGAAAAGGGTTTAGCAGCTAGCACGATTACGACAAACAAGTCAGCATTGAAAAAGATATTTCAATTTGGATTTAACATAGACTTGACAGATACCTATTTCTCGTCTATTCCTAAAGCATGTGCTAGACTTAGGCCCTCTGTCAGGCCTACGTCAGTTTCATGGTTCTTAAACGATGTTCTAAAACTGGCTTCCGAACCGATAATGACACATGCTCGTTTATGATGCTCCTAAGAAAAAACTCTGTTTTTATTAAGCCTAGCTTCAGGAGCAAGAATTTCAGAACTGTCGGCTTTATCCAGAGATCCGGATCATATTCAATTCCTTCCCACGGGGGAAGTGCTACTTTCTCCGGAACGTAGCTTTTTAGCAAAGAATGAGATCCTTTGATGAGGTGGGAACCTTGGAAGGTACTACCCCTTCCACAAGATGTTTCCCTTTGTCCGGTTTCAACCTTACGAGCCTTTCTATCCAGGACCTCCTCTTCCTCATCGGGGCCCCTCTTTAGGAGGGAAAAAGGTGGTACTTTATCCACTAAAGGCATCAGGCAACAAATCCTGTACTTTATCAAACAAGCCAATCCTGACTCCTTTCCAAAAGCACATGATGTCAGGGCAGTAGCCACCTCAATTAATTACTTCCAACATATGAATTTTTGCTGATTTAAAGAAGTATACCGGATGGAAATCGCCGACAGTGTTCAAACGTCACTACCTTAAGTCCTTGGAAGCTCTGAAATTCCAGCAGTAGCAGCGGGTAACATAGTTTTCCCCTGACTCTAGCTAGATTATAGTAGAAGATTCAGTCCTCCTTTCTACCTGCCTCACCCAACAGTTCGTCTATTCCTGCCTTGTTCATTAACATTTACCTTGTGTCTTAGCTGCTTTATGATTGTATAAGTGCCCCTTTTGTCTGGTTAGGGACACTCATATCTGATTACCATACTGACTCATAGATGTTATCCCCTTATTTTTATGCTAGGGGATACATCATAATGCAATGGTTACGGGTTTTGTATATTAAGTCATATACATTCCTAAGATATTTTATTTTATCATTGATCAAATATTTATGTAAATTTATACTAATTGCTATTTCTATTTTTGATACATGTTGTTACACAGATTTATTGTGATAGGTAATCATTGTACCTATTTGTATATATGTAAATTACCTTATATTATTAACATAATTAGATTTAAGGGTAATTTAAGCATAATTCTGATTTTGCTTTACTGTGTACTTGTATCTTTTTAGCAATTATATTCATTCTTTTATTTTGTATCTTTCATTTGAGACCTATTTTGTTTTAATTATATTTTATTTTACTTTGTTTACAATCTTGTGCTGTTTCTCTGGTACGATTTCGCGCAAGCGACACGAGCTGAGCCCAGAAAAAGGATTTTGACGTAAGGAAAAATCTATTTTCTGGGCGATTGGCTCGTGTCGCCAGCGAAATACCCCCCCTACCCATCCCTTCGCTCAAGATTGTCTGCTACTTCAGGATGGCCACTAGAGGCGCAGCAGTCGCAAGCATGGGATGGTGTAGTAGTAGTACGAGCTGCTCCCTCTGTGGGACGGCTCCCCTCTTGGAGGGTTTTTGTAGTGGGAGATTTCTTTTGGCATTTGGCTCGTGGTAGTGGTCTCACTCGCCTAGTGTTCATACCGACACCCTCCTAGAGGGTGAGCGAGTCAGTCATACTGACCTTTTTCTTTATTTTATTTATTCTCTGGTATGTGTTAGTACATTTACCCTAGAAATAATAGATTAAAGGATATTTCGCTGGCGACACGAGCCAATCGCCCAGAAATAGATTTTTCCTTACGTCAAAATCCTTTTTTTGTACCATTGTAAATTAGCCGTTACATGAAGTATTATATATGAAATTGTGCACATTTTTATGTAGAATACAACAATAAATTACTCATGATTGTAGCTTTTATTAGTTTTGAAATATTTTCATATAAATAACTATAATTGCCAAAATTTCAACCTTCGGTCAACTTTGACTCTACCGAAATGGTCGAAAAACGCAATTGTAAGCTAAAACTCTTATATTTTAGTAATATTCAATCATTTACCTTAATTTTGCAACTAATTGGAAGTCTCTAGCACAATATTTCGATTTATGGTGAATTTATGAAAAAACTTTTTCCTTATGTCCGCGCGGTAACTTCCGAAAAAAATCATACATGCCATTGTGGTAATGTTTGCACCATTTTAAAATTAGCCGTTATATAAAGTTTTATATATGGAAATGTGCGCAATTTCATGCAAATTACAACTAAAAACAACCCATGGTTGTAGCTTTTATCAGTTTTGAGATATTTTCATATAAATAACGATAACTGCCAAAATTTCAACCTTCGGTCAACTTTGACTCTACCGAAATGGTCGAAAAACACAATTGTAAGCTAAAACGCTTATATTCTAGTAATATTCAAGCATTTACCTTCATTTTGCAACAAATTGGAAGTCTCTAGCACAACATTTTGATTTATGTTGAATTTATGAAAAAAATAACATTTTCTTTACGTCCGCGTGGTAACTCTTCTGAAAAAATCATATGTGCGATTGTGGTAATGTTTGCACCATTCTAAATTAGCCGTTACATAAAGTTTTATGTATGAAAATGTGCGCAATTTTATGTAGAATACAACAAAAAATAATTGAAGGTTAATACTTTTCTCATTTTTGAAATATTTGCATATAAATCACGATAAATAGAAAAAAAACCACGTTCGGTCAACTTTGACTCTACCGAAATGTTCAAAAAACACAATTGTAAGCTAAAAATCTTACAGTCTAGTAATACTCAGTCATTTATCTTCATCTTGACACAAATTCGAAGTCTCTAGCAAAATATTTAGATTTATGGTGAATTTAAAAATAAATCTTTCCTTCCCTCCGCGCGCGGATTCTCCAACACAAATCTCCGAAATGCGTACATACATACCATTCTTGGAATATTTGCTCCGTTTCATATTAGGCATTTCATAGAGTTTTATATATGAAAATGTACGTAATTTCATGTAGAATAAAATGAAAAATATTTGAAGGTTGTAGCTTTTCTTATTTCCGAAATAATTGCATATAAAAAATATATATATAAAAAAATTCGACATTCGGTCAACTTTAACTCGTCAGATATGGTCAAAAACTGCAATTGTAGCTAATACTCTTACAGTATAGTATTCTATTCATCGTCTTCATTTTGAAAGAAATTGGAAGTCTCTAGGACAATATTTAGATTTATGGTGAATTTTTGAAAAAAATATTTGTTTACGTCCGCACGTTACGAATTCATGCATTATTTTGTGATAATATTTTCTCTGTGTTGCTTTTATTGTTTTACAATGTGTTATATACCAAAATGATCGCAATTTAGTGTACATTACAACGAAAAAAAAGTAACTTGTTACCTTTAACCGTTTTGCGCACAGCGTGATTTGAATAAAATTATATTTGAAATTTTGTTTTTGCGCTATCATATATCGCATCATTTATATATGATAATGATAATTTTTTTTAATTTCTGATGGTTGCATACTAAACTTCAGCCAATGACAAAAAAAGGAGCCAAAAATGAACTCTTAATCTTGAAAATAAGCTCGCTGTGATTTTTTGAAAAAAATATTTTTTCCGCTTCCGCACTCACTCTGAAACACCTCCGGCACACGGGAGACATTTTTTTTTTACCGCTTCGGCGTAAGAGGGTTAAGAAAATTAAAGAAGACGAAACAGTGAAAGTGACAAAAGCAGATAAATCTAATGCAGTGGTAATAATGAATAAAAGTGACTGTAAGTAAAATAATGACATTGCTAAATGATACTGATACTTATACGAAACTGAGGTCTGACCCTACACAGACAGTGAACTCCCATTTTAATAAACAAATTAAATCCGCTTTGTAGGGCTTGGACCATTTAATTAAACAGTTTACACCGTCATGCGCCTCCCTACCTTATATGTATGGTTTAGTCAAGCCACATAAAATCAATAACCCTATCAGACCAATCATTAGTTCAGTGGGCTCAGTTACGTATAATTTATCTAAATGGCTTGTAAAAATTCTTACTCCATTGGTAGGAAACATTTCTAACACAAATGTTAAAAACAATGTTGATTTTATAAACAAATTGAATAGTTTAAATTTGAATTTTGATTTTAATATGGTTAGTTTTGATGTTGTCTCTTTATTTACAAAAGTGCCTGTAGATGACTTACTTGAATATTTGGAGGAAGAATTAGAACGTCATGACATTCCCTTAAGTGTAGCAAACCTCATTAGTCACATAAGGTTATGTATCAAAGAGAGTAAAATGATATTGTAATGATACAATTAAGTTTGTTCATACTTACCTGGCAGATATATATATAGCTGTATTTTTCCGAATCCGACAGAAATTTAAACACTTACGACACACGCAGTGGGAGTCAGGTGGTTAGTACCCATTCCCGCCGCTGGGAGGCGGGTATCAGGAATCATTCCCATTTTCTATTCATAATTTTTATTTCCACTGTCTCCTGAGGGGAGGTGGGTGGGTACATGATTATATATATCTGCCAGGTAAGTATGAACAAACTTAATTGTATCATTACAATATCATTTTGTTCATGAAACTTACCTGTCAGATATATATATATAGCTGAATCCCACCTTTGGTGGTGGGAGTAGACAGAATAGAAGATTTTAGGAAACATATATATGCAGATAATTGATATCTTGATTCCTTACCTGTTAGCATAGCTGACTTTCGTGGTTACTGCCGCGTAAGTCTGCTTGTGCTACTAGAGTTGCCAGCGAGGTAGAGACCTATATAGCTGGTGCACTCCAGATGATCTGTCAACAGGGGTCGAGACCACGACGTGACTAGACCATTGACCATACAAATGAGGGCAACGAAGTAAAAACCAAACCACCTGGCGTAGCCTACCAAAAGTATCCCACATAGACTAAGCTAATGGAAGGGAGGAGATGCCGCAGGCGGTCAAACCCCACAACCATAACACAAGTTAAAAACTCCCCTAACCATTAAAGGATAGGATGAGCGCTACCTCCTGCCCCCAAAACAGTGTCTGCAGCGACGTATGGTCCAAGCGAGTAACAATTTTCGTATGTTGCTTTCACCTCCCGCAGGTAGTGTGAAGCGAACACCGAATTGCTTCGCCAATAAGTGGCGCCCAAAAATATCTTTGATTGCCATATTTTTGTGAAAAGCCACCGAATAGTAGCAATAGCCCTCAACTCGTGGGCTTTCACTTTCAGAAGCTCCATGTCACTTTCACTACACTTTTCATGGGCTTCCTTAACCGTACTTCTTAAGAAGAACGCCAGTGCATTCTTCGACATCGAAGATCTGGTTTTTTCACAGAGCACCACAAGTTCTCCGAAGAACCTCTGCATGCTCTGGTTCTCTGCAAATAAAACTTGAGAGCCCTGACAGGACACAGGACTCTCTCAGCTTCAGGTCCCACTAGCTCCGACAACCCTTGATCTCGAACGTCCTCGGCCAAGGGTTGGAAGGGTTCTCGTTCTTTGCTAAGAACGTAGGACTTAAGGAACAACTGCACTATGATCCTTGAACCCAATATGCTTGCTTATGACTTGAATTTCGCTAACCCTCTTCGCCGTCGCCAGAGCGGTTAGGAAAATGGTCTTCTTAGTAAGATTCCTAAGCGAGGCTAAATGGAGCGGTTTCAAATTGACTCGACATGAGAAACTTCAGTACCACGTCTAAGTTCCACGATGGTACTTTAGGTTTGGAGAACTTTCACAGTCTCAAATGACTAATGAGATCATGAATGTCTCTATCATTTGCTAAGTCGAGTCCTCTATGTCTGAAGACCACAGAAAGCACGCTTCTGTAGCCTTTAATCGTGGGAACGGCTAGTTTCGCTTCTTTCCTAAGGTGAAGAAGGAAATCTGCTATCTGCTCACAGAGGTTGAGGTGGAGGAAATGCCCTTCCTTCTGCACCAACTTCTAAAGACAGCCCACTTTGATTGGTAAACTGCGATTGAGGAGGGCCTCCTTGCGGTGGCAATCGCCGTTGCCACAGGTCTTGAAAAACCCCTCGCTCTGGCCAACTTCTTGATAGTCTGAACGTAGTCAGACTCAGAGCAGGGAGGTTTTTGTGGTACCTCTCGAAGTGGGGCTGTCTGAGTAGATCTTTCCTTAGGGGCAGAGTCCTCGGAAAGTCTACTAGGAAAGGACATCACCTCCGTGAACCAGTCGGCCGCTGGCCAGAAGGGGGCGATGAGGGTCATTCTCGCTCCTTCTGATGCAGCGAACTTCCTCATTACTTCCCCGAGGATTTTGAATGGGGGAAAAGCGTACGTGTCTAGTCCCGACCAATTCCACAGTAGGGCGTCTACTGCCACTGCTCCCGGGTCCAGAACTGGGGAGCAATACAGCGGAAGTCTCTTCGTTCGGGAAGTTGCGAAAACGTCCACATGAGGACGTCCCCACAGCTTCCATAGCGCCTGGCATACTTCCTGATGAAGGGTCCATTCCGTCGGCAGAAGCTGTCCTTGCCGACTGAGAAGGTCCGCTCGCACGTTTTTCCACGCCTGACACAAACCTTGTCAGAATCTGACGTTTTGCGACTTCGCCCAAATCAGGATATTCCTTGCGATGACGAACAGAGAAGGAGAGTGAGTTTCCCCCCTGTTTCCTGAGGTATGCCAAGGCTGTGGTGTTGTCCGAGTTTATCTGAACCACTTTGCTGGAGACTTCCTCCTCGAAGAACCTTAGAGCAAGGTAAACCGCTGAAAGTTCTTTTTAGATTGATGTGCCAGGACACCTGTTCCCCTCTCCAGGTGCCTGACACTTCTCTCCCTCCCAGTGTTGCTACCCCAACCCGTGGAGGATGCGTCGGAGAACAACACTAGGTCGGGGTGGCCGAAGCTTGAGCGAAAGTCCTTCCGCAAGCTTCTTTGGATCCAACCACCATTTGAGGTGCTTTTTCACTTCCTCCGTCAAAAACAAGACCTCTTCTAGATCCTGTTTGCGTGACCAATTGCTTGAGAGGAAGAACTGAAGTGGTCGGAGGTGAACAACCTTCCAGAGAAACAAACTTCTCCAGTGAGGAAATGGTCCTCAGCAGACTCATCCATTCCCTCTACCGAGCATGTTTCCTTCCCTAGAAAGGCCGACACTTTTGTCCAGGCATTGAAGTTGTCGCCCCTGGGACGGAAAGCCCGAAAAGCCACTGAGTCCATCTGAATCCCCAGATAGACTAAGGATTGAGAAGGAGTCAGATGCGACTTCTCGAGATTCACCAGAAGTCCCAGGGACCTCGCTAACGACAGAGTCGTGTGAAGGTCCTTCAGACACCTGTCTTGCGATGAGCTCGAATAAGCCAGTCGTCTAGGTAGAGAGAAGATCCTTATTTCCGCAAGATGGAGCCACCTCGCAACGTTCTTCATAAGAACGGTTGAACACCATCGGCGCCGTGCTGAGACCGAAGCAGAGTGCCCCCCTGAATTGAAAATCTTCCCTTTCAGGACAAACCGCAGGTATTTTCTTGATCGAGGATGGATGGGGACGTGAAAGTATGCGTCCTGAAGGGTCTAACAGCCATCATCCCCCGGTCTTAAAAGCTGCAAGCACGGATTGAGGTGTCTCCATCTTGAACTTCTGCTTGGTAACGAAGCGATTTAGACTGCTGACATCCAAAACGGGGCGCCACCCCCCTGACTGCTTCGGCACTAGGAACAGACGGTTGTAAAACCCCGGAGAACTCCGGTCGAAGACCTGTTCCACTGCCTGCTTCTCGATCATTTGATCTAGTAGATCGTGAAGCACTTTCTGCTTTTCTCCCTGATACGACGGAGACAAATCCTTTGGTGTCGAAGACAGCGGGGGTAGCATCAGGAAAGGAATTCTGTACCCCTTCTTGACGATGTCCAGAGAGCAAGCGTCGGCACCTCTCTCTTCCCAAGCTTTCGCGAAATGTAGAAGCCTGGTCCTACCGGTGTCTGAAGGACTTCCCTCTCACTTCTTGCTCTTGGAAGGAGCGGGAGTCTTGCCTCTGAAAGAGCCTCTTCCTCGAGGGGCTGGCTTCGAGGAAGAAGCGGATCGAAAGGGCTTCGATTTCTTCAAAGCAGAGGAACCAGAAGACGAAGAAGTAGGGGGCTTCCTAGAAGACTGTGCCAGAAGGTCTTGAGTTGCTTTCTCCTGGAGACTGGCAGCTATGTCCTTTACCATAGACTGGGGGAAGAGATGTTCTGAGAAAGGAGCGAAAAGAAGATCCGCTTTTTGCGCTGGTGAGACCGACTTTGCTGTAAAATTGCAAAAAGTGCTCTTTTCTTAAGCAGTCCCGTGCTGAAAATGAGCAGCCAATTCCTCAGAACCATCCCTGACGGCCTTGTCCATGCAAGACAATACACTGGACAGCTCCCCCAGACTGATGGAATCAGAACTCCTGGACTGGCATCCAATACTCCCAGGCACCAGTCAAGAAAATTAAAAGACCTCTAGTGTCCTGAAGAGGCCTTTAAGGTGAAAGTCTAACTCGCTATGTGTCCACGAGACCTTCGAGGAAGACAAAAAGATCTTCTGGTGGCGTCTACAATACTACCAAAGTCTCCTTGAGCTGAGGCTGGAAGCTTAACTCCGACGTTTTCTCCCGTCTCATACCACATACCAGCTTTGCCACCGAGTCTTGAAGGTGGTAAAGCGAAAGAAGTCTTGCCTGAAGCTTTCCTCTTTTCCATCCAATCATGGACCTTTCTAAAAGCTTGCTTCGTAGAAAGCGACTTCTTCATTCTCACAAAGCCCGAGATCTTAGCAGCTTTGGAAGACGAAAACTGAGAGGGAGGAGTACGTGGAGCTTCAGGTTGGAAAGTGTCCGCAAAGACTGACTGTATAAACGAGTCAAAACCTTGTAGTCCGTTGAAACTGGAGCCAACTGCTGTTCTTCGTCCACTTCGACGAAAGCGTCACTAATTTCCTCTTCAGACACTGGAGAAGTCGGAGGAAGTAAAGAAGAGTCCCGAGCTTTCTCAAAAGAGAAAGAACGGCGAACAGGAAGAGTTCCCGCCTCCGCTTGTGCTTGCGGAAGTGGAAAACTGACGTCCGTAGGCGCGCGTTTGGCGTCCGAAGCCAATCTACTGGCGCCGACTGAAGCGCGCTCAAACGCCGCAGGTGTACACCTGGCGTCCACTTGTGCGCGCTGAGCGTCCACTGGTGCGCGCCGCCGAGCGTCCACTGGTGCGCGCCGACGTCCACTGGTGCGCGCCGAGCGTCCACTAAAACTCGCTGAGCGTCCACTGGCGCTCGCGAAACTTGCACCGAGTCACGTTCGGCGTCCACTAAAGCGCGTTTGACTTTCACAGAAGCGCGCTCGGCATCTAAAGAAACTCGCTTCTTATCCACAAGTTTCGTAGCAGCGGAAACAACCGCTTCACGAGAGCGAGAAACGAATTTCTCGCCTCCTCTAGAAAGTTGCTGGGGAGCAGAACGAACTCTAGAGGGAGACTCAAACGGAGAGAGAGACGAGCGAGGAGAGGGAGAGGGAGAACGCCTCGACCTCTTCACAGGAAGATTGTCATCCTTCTTACGGCGACGTGGAACAGTCTCTCTCGAAGGAAAAACATCTCGAAGTTGCTGCTGAAGAGACTGGAGAATCTTGCTTGTAGGTGAAGCCTCCTTTTCTGGGGAGGGGCTGATCCTGTGAGCAGGAGAGTGGCGAAGGGACGCCTTCTTGCTACTCCCAGGAACCGCCACTTCACGCACCTTAGAGCGACTGCGGCGCTCGAACAGAAACATCTAGGGAAGACTCCGCCTCCGAATAATCCTTACGCTTCTTCTGCGAGGAAAAGCAAACAAACGCACTATCAGGCGACGAGCAAAGTTCCGGAGAACAACTTGGACGTGAAGCGTCCCGAACGCGAGCCGTCCTTTTCAGCGGACGTGATGCGGTATGAGAGCTCCACCCCTTGCGCGGGGAGGAAGCTTCAGAAGAAGAAAAGCACTCCTTGAGAAGACGTGCACGCGCACGCTCCTTGGCAGTCTGGGTAGGTTCGTCAGAAGCTGCCGAAGGCACGCCAGATCGGTGGGGGTTCCTCGTAACCCTCCTTCGACTTTCGACATGCTCTCTCCCCGTAATCTGGGAGTCAAGCAGAGGTCTAGGTCTAGATACGGAATGAGGCCGATCTGACGCACCCTCCACTACACAAGGGGCACTTTCACTGCACTTCTCTTCACTTTTGCTCTCCAGAGCTAACACTTTTGATTCTAAGTTACGAATCGATTCAAGAATTAGCGATAATGTATTACCTTCTACCGACACTGTCTCAGGGGCCGGAGGCAACACTACAGGGGTAGGAGCATAATCTACAGAGGAGGTTAAGCAGAGAAGTAATTTAAATCTTGCCCTACCTGAAACACTCCTGGAGGAAGACCTCCTTAACCTATCTCGCTCAAGTTTTTCTTAAGATAGGTTTCATACGCCTTCCATTCCGACTCTGTTAGTCTTTCACACTCCTTACAACGACTTTCAAACGTACATTCATTCCCCCTGCAAACTTTACAAACAGAATGTGGGTCTACTGAAGCTTTCAGTAGCCTACCTCTACATTCAGACATGGAACAAAATCTAGCGCTAGCAGAACTAGACCCTGACATCTTGATCATTCAAATCAAACCAAAGTCAACGTGTGCCAAGCCACCGATCCAATTCAGATACCAAAGAAAAACCAAAAGGGATACTCAAGTAGCTAGTAAGTTTCCAAAATCTGGACGGAGGTGCTGCAAACAGGTGTTTCCAGCACCGGCGACAGAAAAATTATGAATAGAAAATGGGAATGATTCCTGATACCCGCCTCCCAGCGGCGGGAATGGGTACTAACCACCTGACTCCCACTGCGTGTGTCGTAAGTGTTTAAATTTCTGTCGGATTCGGAAAAATACAGCTATATATATATCTGACAGGTAAGTTTCATGAACAAATTTTGTTTTAATGGGGAATTTTTTGTACAAAAGTTTGGCATGGCTATGGGTAATCCCTTATCTCCTGTTCTTAGCAATATTAACATGGAATTTTTGAGACAAAACTCTTACAAGAAATTTTGCCCCAAAAAAAAGTTATATGGTTGAGGTATGTGGATGATATTTTCTGTATTTGGCCAGTTCACAAAAATCTCCAGGAATTCCTTAATAATCTCAATAATTTAGTCCCTTCTACAAAATTTACTGTAGAGGAAGAAAGAAATTGTAATTTGAATTTTCTTGATGTAACTGTCCATAGAAATGATAGAAATTTCAACTTTTCAGTCTTTCGAAAATCAACTAACATTGCCTCTTTTGTTCATTACTACTCCAATCACCATCAAAATGTTAAATTCTCTGTTTTTTCTGGGATGTTCCTAAGGGCTTTACGTGTCTGTAGCCCGCAGTTTATTGACGCTGAAATTAACACTATTTATGATATTGCATTGAAACTTAAATACCCAAGAACTTTTGTAGATGTGGCATGGAAAAGAGCTAGAAAAACATTTTATTCAGCTAATGACAAACTTGAATTTAGTTAGCATAACATTCTAAAATTACCTTATGATGAAATTTTTTTAGATATTCCTAGAATTTTAAAGCTTTTTAACATAAATGTTGTTTTCAGTAATATTAATGTCAAGAGTTTAGTAATCAAAAATTCTCCTAAAGATCTTCCAGGCTGCATATATGAAATTCCTTGCAAAAAGTGTGATAAAGTCTATTACACACAGACTGATAAATGTCTTTCACAATGTCTCAAAACAACACCAATAATCTGTGAGAACTGGGCAAATATCGAATGCATTATTCGTACATATGAGAGATTTAGACCATCCTATTAACTGGAGTCAAGCAAGAGCCTTAATCCCATGTAATGACACAGTTAAAAGGAATATAATTGAATCTTGTTTCATCAAGTCAAATAATAGAAATGCCTTCATAATGAAAAAGTTGTAGATAAATATAAGCAACAAAATTAATATATTCAGTTTTTACATGTTTTGGACTGTAAAGATACTTTGTAATTTCGGTTAGGGTCAAATCTGTTTAGGTTTGTGACCGTGTGATATCCGATAATCCTGGATTATCTCTTTTAATTTGTACCCTTTTGACAATTAACCATCTGGTATTCTTGATCTTGTTGTGTACCCGAGACCTTTCTCTCCAATTGTATTTCATTAGCTCCTTGACAATGTCTTAGTAAAGACGAAAGCGCTTGGATTTCTGATAATCATTTTCCTCTGGTATTCGCTTATTCATTACTTGTGACATGCTTGTTAAATTAAGCATCAAACTCACATAGCAATTAGAACACAACATCAAGAATAAGTAAAATGATGAAAATGTGTGAAGGAAAACAAACTATGCAAACTATGACAATGGCAAAAAAGGTGATAATCCTGGGAAGCACAGCAGCACAAAGGCAAATGGTGAAGCCTCCCATAGGAATGAAGATTGTCCTAATTAGCATCTGGACCATGGGCTAGTCATACAATGGGACCTTTTTTCTTTTAAGATCTGTCCATTTGGTGTGACTGGGAACCATTCAAATGGAGAAAAGCTACTGGTCATGTCAATGTTTCCAAGAACAAAATATATTGTACCAACTAAATGCACATACTCTCCAGTTTGTGAGATTGGTAGAGAGAAACCCCCAATAACAACTTGAAAACACAAATTTTGATGAAATGTTATATTCATGTCAAAAGCCTTATACATGACTACTGAAAAAATATTTATTTAGCCACAGATTCCCATTATGAGGACTTGCAGAGCCATGTGCACATGAACATAAAGATGATATTTGATTATGTCAAATAAAAGGCTGAAGTACCTGGGATTTTGTTGATCATGGAATTAGCCTTAGAACAATTTTGTGGTGATGAAACAGGCGGCTATTTCATTAAAATAAAACGTGGAAGTTTCACCTTACATCACTCCAAGGAAAGCAATAAACAATTAGCATACAAAGAGAGGGGGGCTGCTAGACTAAAGATCTCACTGATAAAACACTACTACACTATAACCATTAATTTGTAACTAAAAAATGTTGAAAATATGCGAAGTACTTTTACAAGAGTAAGATATTGTTTTCTTATCAGTAATTATACAATTAACATTTCCACTTACTTCTTTAGGCTGGAGGTTCTTCAGACGTTCCAACATGGCTAATCGTTCATCTTCCAATTCTACATTAGCCTTAATCAAAAGAGGATGGTATCCTACTGTCATTAGCCATTCATCTTCCTTCATTCTTTTAATGCTCTCTTTACTAGGAGGTGGTCTTGACTTGCTGTACTGCTTATATGCACTGTCCATAGTTGTCTTCATATCAGCCTACAGAGGATATAGAAATGAAGAACAATGGGTGAAGACTACTGTATGTACTATGAAGAGAATATGCCAAACTCTTAAAATTCGATTGCACCAAATACAGTGCAGAAGGCATTTCAAGGCTTCAATATTCTTATTACTGAAGTGAAACTTACCAAATAGAATGCAGAAGGCATTACAAGGCTTCAATATTCTTACTTCAGAAGGGAAACTAACTTTAAAATTATGAAGTGAAACACACTGACATCTCAATTTGTCATTATAATTAATCAGGATTAATAAAATTTAAATATAAATCTGTAAATAAGTAAAACTTAATATCCTGTCACAGGTTTTGCATAGTGTGAATTGAAGTTTTCATCTATAAAAGCCAGATAACCAAATGCTTTCAATTAGTAATTATCTGTTCCTTTAATAAAACTAAATAACCATATTCCCTTTAATCTTACCAGTTCGGATGATTTTTCATGCATACTCAAAATCTGCTCTAATTCAGCATCGATGACAGTTTGAGGAACAGATCCATACAGACCATCCCAATCATCTTTCTTGTTCTTATCTGGTGGATGTGGAGCAAACCTAAAACAACTATATGTTATCAAAACCAAAATAGAACAGAAATTCTTGACATATAAAGACAGAATAAATGGAAATTAAGATAAACTACCTAGCAAGCCTAAAATATATCTAATACCACATAAAGACACAACCTTGGATGTAGGTAATACAGATTTGTTACCAGTTCATTTCAAAGTAATTTAGAAACCTAAGTTGGACTGCAGCAACAGTGCAAAAGACCAACATTCTCATCATGATAAATGGCCCAATGAGTGGGCAACTTTCTCAGATGGATCAATAAGCTAATTGCTCTTTTTAAAACTCGTTCCTTACCATATACTGGCAACTGAGCAGTACTTATACACATAATTTTTATTTTTCCTCACTTACAAAACGCACTTAACTACTAAGTGACAAAGAGGCTGAAATGAATGGTTGCAATGAATAACAAGTAAAAAATGCGCCAAAGTTTCTTCAAGTTTTCTGTACAGCACTATCATGCCCATGAAAGCTTTAACCACAGCCCGGTGGTGGCCTATCCTAAATCGTTGACAAACACACGATTATGCCTAACTTCAACCTTAAAATAACAACTACTAAGGCTAGAGGGCTGTTTGATGATTGTAGGGTGGATGATCAACTTACAAATTTGCAGTCCTCTAGCATCAGTAGTTTTTCAGATCTGAGGGCGGACACAAAAAGTGCACACGGATAGACAAAGCCATCTCAATAGTTTTCTTTTACAGAAAACGAAAAATAGAAAAATGAATAGTTGGATTGAATAAATAAAAAATGAATTGATAATATATGCTGGAATAGTAATCCCTTGCAAAGTATTGCTTAATAAATGCATGATGTGCACATGTTATAAGAAAACCTCCTCCTGCCCACCATACAAGAGACATGATCAGGGGAGCATGCTGGATATATTAACCATTTTATATATATATAATCTACAATGTCATGATGTAAGAAAAGTTATTCAGATAATGACCATTAAGCTTCCTAGCTGGATACCCTACCTAGAAATCCTACTAATCAGCCATTAGAACAAGACTGTATTCGCGTGCGTATTTTATAAGTTAAAACTAAAGAAAAAAACTACTAAAAATGTTTATACTACCTGGTTTTTTTTAAATAGTTTTATCACAAAAAGTGCCTTTTATGATGAAATTGATAAAAAAAAAAGAATTTGTGGATATTTCTTATAGAAAAATACTGCGAATAATGGAGGATATGTTTCAGAGAGAAATCCTCGGATGTGTGAGTCCCCGAATCCGGAGAACGCGAATATGGGGGGTCCACTGTATGATGAAAACGATTTTCCTCCAGAGATCTTCTATGCAGAGTCAGCAAGCCAAAAGCAATTGAGCAAGGTCTCTCAAACAGAAGGCTGAGGGTCCACACGTCGGCCTTATGATATCAGCTTTGTTACATAAACCCAAACCTCAGGAAGGAGAGGATGCTTCTACTGTGCCTTTTGCCATCTCATCACTTGCATGTCAAACCCTAACAGCAAAAGTTTTCTTCTCTGCTTTCAGAGCATTACAACTGTACCTTCACAAAATTATTGTTTCCAAAGAAAGTACATCCAGACTTTCTGTCATAATTCCTCAGGAAGCAGTGATCAGAAATACAATTCTGTGTTGGCTTGGGAAGGTATTTTAAATGCATTTTCAAAAAACTGTGACAGATGGCAACAGTACCAAACATGATGAAAGAATTATACTCATACTGCTTCTTCCATATCCAAGTGGGTTTGTTAAGATACAAAGGCAGTTTTTTTTTTAACAAAATAAATTCAGCATGCTTATGATATTTTAAGTTAGTCTACAAATATAAAAAATAATCCTGAAATTCATACTGAATTTCAGGTGTAAACAGGCTAAAAAAAAAAAAAAAACTATTTTAAACATTGTGCTATCCAATGTAATTTCATACGGGTGGTACTTTGAATCAAATTGCTAGGCTAACTCTTAGTAGAATACCGGGGCATTTCAAGGTTGTACGTACAGTGGGCCCCCTGTATCCTGGAGAACCAATACGTCCCTTTTGGTAGCATCAGCTTTTTGCCCCTAAACTCTTACAACAATAAATCAAGTGAAGACAGATATTCAGAACTTTGCAGTTTCTGGGAAACATGAAAATACTGGAAATAAAGCTATTTATTTCAAGTATCCCAGCATCTGGCAATTTCACAAAGGAATGATCAATACTGTCCCTTCCTTTTGAATGGGAAAAGTTCAAATTCAATGCGGCCACTCAGGAATTTGATACCTTTATAAGGAAAATCCCAGATGGGAATCCCACTTCTGAGCTCCATGCAAAGCTCCACCTCTTTTTGTCCTAGCCTCACCCACTATTTCTGAACGTCACTATAAGGAGGCTCTCAAAGCCTTCTAGGCTGTGGTTGCCTAGACCTTATTCCAAGCTTATAGCGGTGCTCTATGATTTCCTGGAGTAGCACATTAGGGCTTGACATGAGTTGTATGCTGCAATTTCTGAATGACTACTACTGTTCCAGCACTTTCACTCATTCCATGTGGGACTTGGACTGAAAGAGACAATAACACATCCCTATTACAGTTCTTCCATCCTTTACTAGGGTTTTGCATAGGGAAGGGCAGGTTTCAGATACAAGGTCATGCCCTGTCCTGTTAAGAGAATCCTGACAACTTTAGCTGCAATAGATGTCTCAGAACTCAGAAAAGAAGGCATTCAACTGGTAGCCTAGTAGAGAATTGGCTAATTGGGGAGCTACCAAAGAAAAGTGTTTATGAAACCAAAAAGTGATTCCAGCCAAAGCTGTTCCCTGATAAAGAGGAATAAGTCCCACCTCACACCCAATAAGCTTTGGTATGGCTGGGTCTCTGATGGGATATCCTTTGTGGTCAGTTGTTTTCCTACCCAGACCCAAACAAGGAAGGATCTGCAAAGATTCCTTACCTAATCTAAGGTTTTCCCATGAGATTTGGCAGTCTGGAGGATATTCCATCCTTGGACCTGGAAAGGAACACTGCATAACAGGTTGAATTGACTCCTCCATCCTTGTGGCAGGAATACAATTGGTTGCCTCCTAGACAGGTTGAGGAGGCCATTGGGAGGATTGTCGGGTAGCAAGAAAATGGTCACCTTTTTTAGGGAGGTATCACACCAGTTTTCTAGAACTGATGGCTGTCTTCCTGCCTCTCAGGTTCCTGCCCAGCCCCTCTGTGCAGTCATGCTGCCTGTCCTGCAGATGGCTCAAGCAAAGTCAGCAATCTACTTCAAGGGGTTGCTCAATGCCATAAAAGACTCCATCGATGTGGACAGCAGCCTTGAGTGAGTGGATGCTAAACAAGCCCTCCTGTCAAATAATTGCTTATGTGCTTCCACATCCAGAACTGCAGTGGACCTCTGCCCATTCGAGGTTCAGGATTCAGTCTTCACAGATTCGCAGATTTTTCTGTGGAATGTGTATCCACATTATTAACCAAAAATACACCCATTCGCATTACTTTTCATGGAGAAATATTCACTAATTACGGTATTTTCATATTACTTTTATGAATAGATATATTTTTATGATAAAACTATCAAAATGGGCAGTTAGAAGCACTTTTAGAGGGGTTTCAAGTATTCACAGATTTGAGCTATTTGTGGGGGTTGTGGTCCCTATCCCCCGCGAATCCTGGGGGTTGACTGTAGACCTGTTTGCAACATGCAATAACCATCAACTTCCAGTGTCTCCAAACCTGGACAATCAAGCAACAGCAAGAAATGCATTTCTACAACTGGAACAAATGGATGGCATTCTATCTTTTTCCTCAACTGTTCCAGATTTTGAAGGTTTTGAATAAACTCCTAACTTTCAATGGAACCACCTGTGTAGACCAAAGACTAATTGGTTCCTACTGCTTCAATAATAGGTGTCAACATCAACCGTAACATTGTCGGCAGTTCTATCCCAGACAAGCAAAGGAAAAGTCATATGTGCATCCTCCTTTCTGAGCCGTGACCTTCACAAGTGGATTTTTTCAAAGCTAGTCTGCCATGCAGTTTATTACCCAACACTGCTAGGTACCTGGTGTAAAAACTAGACTTCATCCATTGAGCAATGCAAGTCCATTTAGAAAGTCTGGTTGAATTACCTCCACACAGACAGCTGGTTGAGCCTTGCTTAAACAGTTTACAGTGTCTACTCTACCTGTTAGATGGCAAGCACCCTGCTGCTATTACAACTGTCGTATAAAAGGCTGTATTAATGAAGCCCTTGCTTTAAGGGTGTAGCATTCATTCAAATACAGAAGTTTTTAATACCCTTTGCTACCTCTTTGCACTGTAAAGACCAGCTCCTGCAAAGCTCTCCTAAACTGGGTCCCTAAATAAATTTCTTTGACCCTTGTCATCTTAATTTAGTAGTCCCAATGTACAACTAATGGCTCCAATAGTTAGTCATTTTGACTGTCTTGGCATCCCAGCTCTCTTAGATGAGGACGTTCATCACCAACACACTTAGCTGTTACTGTACTGTTGTCTCCTGACTTTTCATTTCCAGTCAAAAATGAGGATGCTTTTAGGCAGAAATACCCAACCTGTCTACAGGAACTCAAAATACAGATAAGACATTATGCCCACTCCAAGCACTGCAGGTTTATGTAGATGTCATGGCAAATGTCTCAGTCCTTTTTTCTTACACCCTTTCACAAATAAGCAACTTTCCTTGCATGGGCTGAGCACTGTCATAGTGTCCCTAATTAGAAAGGTGGAACCCACCTCTTCCTAATTTGCATGGCATCAGAAGTGAATGCATCCCTGACTTTTGTAAGGAATATTTCTTGCAAAACAAGTCTGAGTTTACAAAGTAATTATTTGAGGTAGTATTCCTCAAACACTGCTGCCACAACATCCAACTGATTATATTTTGTATAATTGTTACTGGTATTTTATGCATTGTTGAAATATGGTGGGTGTCCTATACATGGACAGCATATGGTTGATTCTAGAAGGTGTCTGTTGATGTAAGTTGTGTTGTGACGTCATAGGCTGACGTCATAAACAAGATGGCGGCGGCGTTGGGATGTAAACAATAACACGATGCAGTAGGAGACACGTACGTGTAGGGTTTGATTGGTAGGGGAGAGCTCTCTGTCTGGTAGGAGTTTTTGGGTCATAAGTCTTGTTGTGCTGTTGATCTAAGGTGCTTTCTGGAGTATACTGGAGTTGGAGAACACATACAGGTGGGTAGATTATTCATTTGTGTAAAAAAAAGGTTAGGCTAGGCTGACATTCAAACTGGTAGCAGAGCGTGGTTGATCAAAGATGCCTGGATCCGACAGTGAACAAAGGGAGACTAGATGGAGAAGGGAATGTCCTAGGTTTAGCGGGATACAAGAAGAGATATCTGCTAGAATATATAAATCCCATGGTGTGAAAGGTAGATCATATGGCCCAAATGAAGGGAATGTAGATTGGCAAGAAGGAGAGGAGATAATAGTAGGTGGAAGAAGGAATGCAGACACAAAAGAGACTACAGAAAGAGAGGTGGTAGAGGAAACAGTAGAAGATACCGGGGAAAGTGGGACAATAGAAGGCAGGTTAATGGAAGAGATACCAAATTTCAAAAAGGGAAATAGAGTTAGAGCTATAAACAATGATACAGGACAAGTAGAAGAATGGACTATATTAGGTCTTGCAGGAAAAAGATCAAGCCAAGCATGGGCTGATTAGTACAATGTACAAGACTCACAGTCAGGTGACAAAGGGTGAGTTAACTTGAGGGATTATAGTCAGGTAGAAAAAATTGAAGATGAAGAGAGGTGTTGCTGGGATTTGAAAATAGAAGTATAATGGAAGCTAAAGAAAAAGAACTTCAAGATTGGAGAGGTAACCAGGTATATTAGGAGGTAAATGATGTTGGACAAAAAGCTATATCTACAAGATGGATAGTAACTGAAAAGATAAAAGGGGGGGAAAGGATATGTAAAGCAAGATTGGTAGCTAGAGGGTTTGAAGAAGAGATGGCAGAGTGGGAAAAGGATGCTCCCACATGCAATGCTGAAATTTTAAAATTCTGTCTAACCATAATAATGGTGAAACATTGGAATTGTTATACATTGGATGTCAAAACTGCATATTTACAAGGTGACAAGATACAAAGAGAAGTGTATTTAAAGCCACCTAGGGAAGATGGTTGGAGGGGATTATGGAAGTTGAATAAAACCATCTATGGGCTCAAGGACGCAGCAAAAGCATGGTATTGTAAAGTGGTGAAAGTAGTGAAGGAGCTTCAAGGTGAGAGATGTAGACTAGAAACTAATATATTTTTTGGAAAAAGGACAATAAATTGAATGGCATTTTGTGTACACACATAGATGATTTTTGCTACGGAGGAACTGAAGGATTCTTAAAGGAAACGATTGGGAAATTAAAAGGGAAATTGCAAGTAGGAGAACAAGAGAGTAAAAGGTTCAAGTATATAGGAGTAGTAATAGAGCAGAAGGAGAATAGATTTTCCCTTAATCAGTGGCAGTATTTAAATTCCATAAGAGAACCAGCGGCTAGAAGATATACGGGTAATAGAGTGGTAGAACAAAAGGAGTTAACTGAGTATAGATCAGTGGTAGGGCAGCTGAATTGGGTATCACTACATACCATGCCAGAAATATCATATGATGTTAGCAAATTAAGTAAAGCATTTAAAGAAGGAACAACTCAGGATATGAAGAAGCTCATTAAGTGAGACGGAAGAAGAAAGGATTTATTGGGAAGACTATGCAGATGCTTCATTTGGAAACACAGAAGATGGCCAACATACTCAACTGGGTTATATAATTTCCTTGACAGATGGAAAGAGGAGAAGTCCCATATGGTGGAAGTCTAGGAAATCCAGGAGTGGCAAAATCCACCATTGAGGCCGAAGCCCTGAGTGTTGGGGTTTTTGGGAAGCTATAGAAGGATTAATATATTTCAAGCATTTGTGGGAAGAGGTAGTAGGAGGGAGAAATTTAGAAGCTTTGGTTAACACTGATAGTAAAACACTAATGACCGCCATCAAATCGAGCACTGGTGTACGTAGCAAGAGATTAAAAATAGATATTGCAGCAATAAGGGAAACCATAGAATCCGGGAAAATAAAGGTGAGATGGATAAAAGGAAAGGAGCAAGTGGCTGATGTATTAACTAAAGCAGGAGTTTAAGGGGAAAGTATTAGAAATTATGTAGAGGGTAAAGAGTTGGAGGATGAAGGAAATTAAGAGGGGACTAGGTTAGGAAACAGTCAGAGGGGAGGGAGAGGGAGATAAGTGTGATTATATTTTGTATAATTGTTATTGGCATTTTATGCATTGTTGAAATATGGTGGGTGTCCTATATATGGACAGCATATGGTTGATTCTAGGTGTCTGTTGATGTATTTAAGTTGTGTTGAGACGTCATAGGCTGTGACGTCATAGACAAGATGGCGGCGGCGTTGGTGGGATGTAAACAATAACACGGTGCAGTAGGAGACACGTGAGTGTAGGGTTTGGTTGGTAGGGGAGAGTTCTCTGTCTGGTAGGAGTTTTTGGGTCATAAGTCTTGTGCTGTTGATCTAAGGTGATTTCTGGAGTATACTGGAGTTGGAGAACACGTACAGGTGGGTAGATTATTCATTTGTGTAAAAAAAGGTTAGGCTAGGCTGAAATTCAAACCCACAACTTAAGTATGTACACTGTGTGTTGGTAGGTGGTATGGTATGTCCTGTTTCCTTACGCACCTTAGTAGAAAACAAAGGGCATTCCTGATGCAGTGGTAATTCTGAGATACTGCCAGGGAGGGGGTGTATTACAGCTTTATCTCAACCTAGCAAAACTTAATGTCACTTTAGTTCCCCAAAGAATCGGATGTATATGTGTTCTTGTTTTTTCCTATCCTTAATTGTTGAACCCTTATTGGTATCCTGAATAAAAGAAGGTAGGTAAAAACTTAAATGCCTTATCATGGTCATTTGGATTTTTTAATCAAGACTTAGGTCTTTTTGTTACTTGTCAATTCCTTTATCATATTCCTTTGAGGATGAACAGCTGTTACCTAAAGAAAACCAAACTCCCTCCCAAATTGGCATAGGAGTTTGTGGTGAGCATTTTTCCTTCACACACCCGGTGAACAATAGAGAACTTACCAAGTTTAAGTGCTTTTGCTACATCTGTATGAGATGGGTGAAGAAAAATCAATTTATTGCTGTAGGCAAGGAAAACAGCCCTCTATCCTTGAGTCCTTTATACTAAATTACTTTGTCTATCAAAGGCACTATTCTGGCCAAGACCGACTGTGAGAGAATACTTTGATTATGGTTGATCCATAAGAATAACTCCTTTGAGGACTAAAAGCAACTACAGAATTGGGTTTTTCCTTCATCAAAACCGGTTTGTTATTTTCAGATAACAGGAAATATTAGAAATATAGAATAACAATTTACAGCACAATTATGCAAATGATGCAGAATAAAGATAAAATCAAGATTAATATGCAGAATAAAGGTAACAAAATTAAGACAAAATTTGAATTTTCAAAACATGAAAATATTTTGCATATAGTTACCAGGTGCTGTATAAAAAATCAAGCATGAATTTCTGAAGAAACTATTGCACAATTTACAGGTAATCACTTGTACATACTGCAATTTTCCTATGACAGCTATTATTTTTTCCTTGAAGTCAGGGTCATTTCAAATGAGTGAAAATACCAGCAATAACTATGTCCCAACATTTAAGTTACTAATCTTCAATTAAAGTCATCTACTGTGATCTCAAACTACAGGGACGACTCTGTGACTACATAAATTTTGTTTGCCTTTTTTCAAGATATTTTTGTTAATTCATTCTTGTAAGACGAATTTATGCAACAAATACACAATTCATATATAGGAGTTATGATTATTGTCTAACAAAAATAAGCTTCCTCTGAGGTTAGGATAGGCTGATGAAAAGCTGAACTCTTGGCTTAAAGATGTACTGGATATTTCAGCTTAATCTATGAAAAAATAGTGCCCTTGATACTGGGAAATAAGGTAACTGATTAGGGTTGAAAAATAATTTTGTTTTATATAAAAAAAATGCATTTCACATTATCCAAGCTCTAATCAACTTACCGAACATCCTTCCCAATAAATAGATGGAGGTCCATGAAATAAGCTGCTTCATCAGGAGCAACGAAAGAATATGCTGTTCCTGAACGTCCGGCTCTAGCAACTCGACCTAGTGAACAGATTCAGACAATCATGTCTATTGAAAAGCATTGAGTAAGAGGACAAATATGACTACTCCAACCAAGCTACAGAAATTTTTTCAATGGATATCAATAAGTTTGTACTTACAGGCATCTGTAAAAATGCTTCATGAGAAACAACCTAAATAATGTCCTCAAAAGCACTTACTTGAAAATTACATTAAACTTACCAACTCTATGTATAAACAGCTTTGATTTAGCTGGAAAATGGTAGTTGATGACACTGTCCAGCATGGGAATATCTATACCACGTGCTGCTACATCAGTTACTATAAGGCACTGCACCTGATGGAAATAAAATATATCAAATTTTAAAAATCTTTCAAATAACATTCTCTCTCATTTTCATATATAATTGATCGCTAAATGGAAAATGTCTACAATATATTTACAAATAAAACCCTAGTTTTATAAGCAAAATATGGTGCTTGGATCTCTGCTGCATATACAATTTGAAAATAAAAAATGTCTAAAGATGTGTTCCCTAACACAAAACCACTGACTTTTTCCATATACAACTGAACCACCTAAAATATAAACACAACTGGTTGCTTTAAAGCCGGTAAGTGATACCTCATTTGCCACCCATGAGATTCTTACTACAAGTACCATTTTCAATACAAAAGGATGTATGTAAAGGCTACTTCAAAGATCAGAGCCAATCACATCTTGTAAGTCAAACATACCACTGGAGTAGTGTTGCTTAAGTTGTTTCTCTGTGCAAAAGAACAAAATATGTAGCCCAAAACAACATAGTACAATCTTTGTACCTTTCAAAAAACTGGTCTGACTGTAATATGAAAAGAAAACTTCTTGACATGCAAAACATAGCACAGGGTTAACCCCGGAAGAAGAAAATTGTAAACAAACTTATCAAATGATGAACATGATTACCGAGAAAAAATGGAAGGATCTGAAAAACAAAAAATAGGACTCAAAACATCAATTTACTGTACTACTACAGTAAAAATGACTTAAAATACTACTGCAACTTCATGAGAAATGCACAACTTTAGTGTTCTTTTACCTTTTTAACATATGCAAACCTGATAGCTGACGCATTTTACTGTAATCATGGTTACATATGTTGACGACAACTGGTCAGTACTATCCTAGACACATGGATGCGTTCATGTCTTTGAAAAACATTTGTAAATACCAACATCATTACATACATATGATTTTCAATAACCACACATATGTACTTGTGTAATGCTTGACTCCTAGACTCATTTCTAAGCTTATAATTTGAGAGCTGAACTTTCACAAGGCAAGCTTTTGAACAGGCAAAAAATTTTGGATTAGGCTATAGTTGAACAAGTGCATTTACTTTCCTGCCAAATTAAAGACTACAAGTCCCTCATTTCATAATGGCATATTGTTACTACAAATAGTTTGCTTATCAACAAATTATTATCAGCATATCTTGTCATGCATTACACACTCACATTTGTGGTAAGCATCTGACTTGTAAAACACAAAGGATATATACCATGAAATAAACCAAAACACTTGCTGTCTTACCACACCCCCTAAAAGGTGGGACATAACTACTGGAAGTGATTTAGTCTTTAAAGATTGCTTCAGTTTGCTCATCAAACCTGTGCCAAATAGCTACAGACAACGCTAATAATAGAGGGTAAGTTTCATGTAGAAAAAAAAAACTGTATACACACACACACATATACTGTATATATATATATATATATATATATATATATATATATATATATATATATATATATATATATATATATATATATATATATATATATATATATATATATATATATATCTATATATATATATATATATATATATATATATATATATATATATATATATATGACTGGTAAAAATGTTCTGTAACAACAGAATTCCATCTAATAAAAGGAGCCCATAAAAAACACCAAAATGTAGAGAGAAAAAGTACTATATTTCAGAGACTGCTCTCTCTCTCTTCAGGTATATGAATGAGAAAGTTTACAAAAAAGGTGGTATTTATATATATATAAGCCATTCTAGAGGGCTTATAAACAACTTCCCAAGAATATCTGAACATCTCACAAGACGCCATGAGGTCGTTAACGGTCATTCTCTCTCAGATGAAGAAAGCGTCACCTCCATCAACATCCCCCAAAAAGTCCGTTGGGCATGAGCGTCCCTTACAGGGGCACTCATTGGCCAATAGACCTAAGGACAGGTGCCAGACCCAATCATGGCCTAGAAGCAATATATCGGGGGTTTCTGGGGGGTATTGAAAGAGAGAGGAAACCAAGCCGTCTCCTGGAGGGTCGGGCAGTCAAGCATCGGTCAAGAGAAGGGAAAGACGCACTTTTCCCTCGTGCCCTCTGCCGGTTCCTCGCTCGGTCTCAATCCCGCCGGTACTATAGATATTAAGTTCATTTCACTCGGGCCCTTGTGTAAATTCATTAGAATATAAGACCGGTGTTAAATTAATCACTGAGCGTTTGATTTCTGCATGACCCACAGTAATTTAAGAATCCCACGCGACCCAGGTCGGGGTCATATAATATATATATATATATATATATATATATATATATATATATATATATACATATATATATATATATATATAATATATTATATTATATAATATTATAATATATATATATAATTATATATTATATATTATAATAGATATATATATATATATAATATATAATATATATATATATATATATATATATATATATATATATATATATATATATATATATATATATATATATATATATAGATATATATATATATATATACATATATAGATATATATAGATATATATATATATATATTATATATATATATATATATATATATATATATATATATATATATATATATATATATATATATATATATATATATATATAATATATATATATATATATATATGTATATTAATTAATAAAGATTATATTATATTATATATATTATATATATATATATATTATATATAATATATTATTAATAGAAATTATTATATTATATATAATATATATATTATTATATATATAATTATATATATATTATATATATATTATTATAATTATATATATATAGATATATATTATATATATATTATATATATAATATATTATATATTAATATATATAATATATATTATATATATATTCTATATATTATATAATATATATATATTATATATAATATTATAATATATATATAGATATAGATATATATATATATATATATATTATATATATATATTATATACTATATATATATCATATATATTATAATATATTATATATATATTTATATATATATATATATATATATATATATATTATATATATTATATATATAAATAATTAATATAATACTATACATAATATATATAATTATATAATTATATATATAATATATATATATATATTATAATATATATATATATTATAATCTTTATATATATATATAGTATATATATATTATATAGTATATATATATATATATAATCTAATAATATATAATATATATATATATATAATATTATAATAATATATAATAATATATAATAATATATATATATAATATAATATTATATATATATATACATATATATATATTATAATTTATATATATATATATACAGTAGACCCTTGACTCACGAACGCATTGACCCACGTACAACTCGATCCCCGACCAAAATTATAGGTCAAATTTCACCCTTGACCTACGAACTAACTTTGAGATACGAACCAAAAAAAATGCGGAAAATAAAAATTCTGTTTGGGTCATGAACTAATTTTGAGACATGAACATTTGAAAAATGCTGGAAATTTCTGGAAAATAACAATTCACTTTGTTTCACAAACTAATTTTTAGACACAAACATTTGAAAAATGCGCGAAATCGCCCAGCACACGTGAGAGCGTTTGAGTTGCCATGGAACAGCCATCCTCCAGCCGCCCACGCACGGCGTCACCCACGCATCGCTCTTTGTCTCATCTCTTGTGTACAAGACGTTCGTCAATTCGCTTAGCATTTTTTGCGCTAAAACTTGTGATTTTTCTTCATAATGGGCCCTAAGAAAGTGAAGAGTGGTGGTGAAAGTAAGAAAGTGAAGAGTGATGGTGAGAAGAGGGTGCAGAGGAAGATAACCATTGAAATAAAGAAAGAAATTATAGAAAAGTTTGAACGTGTGTTCGCGTGACCGATATCGCAAGTGAGTACAAGATGGCCAAGTCGACAATTTCGACAATTTTGAAAAACAAGGATGCCATTAAAGAAGCAAATGTTGCGAAGGGAGTGACAGTACTAACCAAGATGAGATCACACCCTCGAAGAGGCAGAAAAAATAATTTTGAAGTGGGTACATGAGAAACAGATGGCAGGTGATAGTGTAAACGAGCCGATCATCTGCGAGAAACGCGGCAAGTGTATCAGAGTTTGCTGAAGGAAACTCCTTCTACTAGTGCCACGCCAGATGATTTTAAGGCTAGTAAAGGGTGGTTTGATAACTTCAAGAAAAGAACTGGAATTCACTCTGTAATTAGGCATGGTGAGGCTGCTAGCGCAGACAAGGCTGCTGCTGAGGCATTCGTGACCGAGTTTGCCGAGTTCGTGGAGGCCGAAGGATACGTCGCTCAACAGATTTTCAATTGTGATGAAACGGGCCTCTTCTGGAAGAAGATGCCCAACAGGACATTTATCACCCAAGAAGAGAAGGCGCTCCCAGGCCACAAGCCAATGAAGGATAGGCTTACGCTTTTGTTATGCTCAAACGCAAGTGGCGACTTGAAACTAAAGCCGCTACTTGTCTACCATTCAAATAACCCGCGTGCCTTTAAGCAGCACAACGTAAATAAGGCCAGACTGCCTGTAATGTGGAGGGCCAATACAAAAGCATGGGTGACACGGAACTTGTTTATGGAGTGGATTGATGAAGTGTTTGCGCCGACCGTGAGTCAGTACCTAACAGAGAACAAGCTACCCCTGCGGTGCCTTCTGATCATGGATAATGCCCCGGCACACCCTTCGTACTTGGCTGACTGCAGTGAACATGACTTCATTCAGTTCAAGTTCCTTCCACCCAACACGACCTCTGTTCTCCAGCCCATGGACCAACAAGTCATTAGCAATTTTAAGAAATTATATACGAAGGCGCTCTTCTCCAGATGCTTCCGTGTAACTGAAGAGACAAAATTAACCTTAAAAGAATTTTGGAAGAAGCACTTTAATGTTTTTTCACTGCATAACCCTCATTGATAACGCATGGACTGAAGTTACGTACCGCACATTAAATTCTGCGTGGCGGAAACTTTGGCCCAAGTGGCGTAACTGTCCCCGTGACTTTGAGGGCTTCGATGCAGAGATTGTGCAAGAAATTGTGTCCATGGGCAACAGTATGGGTCTACAAGTCAACGACGAAGATGTTGAAGAATTGGTCGCTGAACATTCAGAAGATTTGACTGCGGACGAACTTGTTCAACTCCACAAAGAGCAGCAGGAGCAACTTGCTTGGGAGCAATCAACTGACGAAGAGGAGGCTGGGGAGGAAGTTACAGATGTCAGCAGTGATGTGATAAAAGCCGCATTGGAAAAGTGGAATGATGTCCAGTGCTTCCTTGAATTGTATCATCCGGACAAAATTGTTTTACGAACAGGATCGTGAATATGCTCAATGAAAATTTAATGAGCCATTTCAGAAAAGTTATGCAAGGAAGGAAAAGGCAACAGACATTGGATAAGTTTGTTTGTGATTAAACGTTCACCAAAAAAACCTATAAGAGTTGAATCTCCGGAACGAGATCTCCCCGACCTGGATGGGGGAGGGTCTCCTTCCGCACAATAACCTCCTCCCCACCCACCACCCTCCTCTTCTCTTGTCCGTCAAGCCAGAAGTCTCGCCAGTCATAGTAAGTGTTCACTTTACAAACGTTTTTATAGTGTTAGTTTACCATTTTAAATTATATTATTAGATATATTAAGGTTTTTTACACTGACTTTTACATTATCTGTGTAAAATAAGGCAAAATATACATAATATATATTGGTTCGTAGGGGTCGAGAACCAATTAATATTATTCCCATTAAACCTTATGGGGAAATTAGCTCCGAGTCACGAACAATTTGGAACACGACCAAGGTCTAGGAACGGATTGTGTTCGTGAGTCAAGGGTCTACTGTATAATATATATATATCTATATATAATATCTATATATATCTATATAATATCTATATATATTCTATATCTATATATCATATATATATATATAATATATATATATATATATATATATATATATAGTACTCCCCCATATTCGCGGGGGATTGGTACCAGAGCCCTGCCAAATAGCTAGAACCCATGAATAGTTGAAAACACTATAAAAATACTTGAATCTGCCTATTTTGTTAGTTAAAACTCAAGAAAACACCACTAAAAATGTTTCTTAAATAGTTTTATCACAAAATGTACATTTTACGATGAAATTGATAAACAAAACCAGGAATTTGTGGATATTTCTCATATAGAAATCCTGAAAATAGGTGTATTATAAAATAACATTTAGAACTGAAAGGTACAAATACTGAAGACTAACCTTCTTGGTCTGGAACTTAGCAACATTAATCTTCCTTGCAACTGAATGTAGAGATGAGTAGCAGTATGTGTTTGGTATTTTTGCCATATCTAATGCCTGTTAAAAAAATAAATTTTCTAACTGTACATTACGAGTGACTTAACTCAGTGCAAATGACATAAAAAAACAACAGGGATATTAATATATGAATTTTTCAATGTCCTTGATATATGAAGTAAATTTCTTTCATGAATTTCAATAACTGCAAACAAAAATCATCACTAACATTATGCAAGTATTCTACGTGATGCTTTGTTGCTGCAAAGATGATTGTTTGCTCCTTTTTCTTGATAACGTGCTGCAGAAGGTGTAGAAGCAACGCCAATTTATCCTCAGATTTACATTTGAAAAAAGTCATTTTCAAATTCTCTGACAGTTTGTGCTCAACATCCAAACTGAAAAATTAGTAAAAAAACAATTCAACTACTGTATGACAAGTAATTAAATACCAGTACAGGTTACAATTATGAGCTCTATCATTTTTTTCATTATGACTGGTTACCATAATTATCCTGGTCACGTTTGTTTCTTCTGTAAAATAAACTTTATTTTCATAAAGGGGATTTGAATTCACAAATGTTAGTTGAAGAGTTTGTTGAGAGAGAGAGAGAGAGAGAGAGAGAGAGAGAGAGAGAGATTCTCAGCTTAAGCTACCAAGTGCCAACTTAATCTCAAGGTAAGAGAATATCCCTGGGGAGGGGTGTGCAGTGGTGAAGAATAAATACATACGGGGTTGAAACCATACTGAAGAAGGAGTGTATGGGTGATGTGAACGAAATAGGAATTAGGTACATACTTTGAATACACGTTTTGTTTTTCATATGGTGTTGTCTGGGTAAAATGTGGAACAGTTGGCACTCCATCAGTTAGAAGGAAAATTCATTGCATTGCAGTTTTTGGTCCCTGAGGTAGTTGGTAGGATATTTCATTCAGCCTGCTTTGGCATGGGGAATATTTAGCAAGTGTTGAGTGTTTTCCGTTTTTAAATGAAACGCAGTTGTGATTTAGCGAGTGTTGGGATCGCAGACTTGAGCTGAAGCTGGGGTGCATGTCTTCTTCTTTCCCACCATTATCCCTCCCTACAGTAAGAGTTTGTTTGCCTTATGTGCCTTCTCCACTGCCTTCTATCAAAGACATCTTCCTCCACAAACCTCTTCTCTCCATATCTTCCTTCATTTTATCCCGCCATCTAATTCTCTGTCTCCCTCTCGATCTTCTTCCTCTAACAGGTTCTTACCAAGCCCTCTTCACTCCCTCCTCATCATCCATCCTTAACATATGTCCATAACATCTCCATTGTGACTCTCACATCACCTCTGAAATCTTCACTAAGCCTGCTCTTCTGCTTATTTCATAATTTTCCAATCTCTCAAGCAGCGATATTCCCATAATCCACCTCAGCATTCTCATTTCTGTTCTCTCAAGCTTTGCTTCCTCTTTTCTTCTTAGAGCCCATGTTTCTGATCCATACATTAACACTGGTCTTATCACTGTGCTATAGATCTTGACTTCTACTTTGAATGGCATTTTTTTATCATATACATGCTGGTGTGCAAGTGATGAGGACCAAAATTTTGGTGGTTGGTGGATTTTGGTTATCTTTCTTTTTTCTTTTGTTTTTTCTTATGAATGATTTTGGGGGTGGAGTAGGTTGTTTATAGTTTATATGGGCTGATTTTGTTAAGGGTATTTTTTTAAGGGAACAAAGTGAGTTCAATTTTTTTTCTTCCCTCTTTCTCTCTTTCTGCAATTATTTTGGTTTTTCCTCTTATTGAGTTATGTGACAGCAATATATTTTTCACATTCATACTGGGTGTGTTTAATGTGGCATTTGTGTTTAAGCGAGTCACCGGTGTTTACGCTTAGGGGGTAGATAACAATGCGTCATTTGCAGGCTTGGTTGATGGTGTCCTTCGCCAGCCAGTGGAAATTTTAATTGATTCTGTTCAAAACCATTTGAATTCAAAGAAAATCACAGATCAGACAAAGGCATTCATTGAAGCTAAAGAGCTTTTTAGCTCTGTAGTTTTCAGTTTCAAAAAGTGCCAAATGTGGGACCTCAAAACTTTACTTAGAACTGTGTATGGGGCTGCTCAATGTGGGGATTTAATCTCGGATTTGAGGTCATTCTTTAAGATTAGGAAGGAACAGGATCAATAATTCATTGTAGTTGTTTGATGATACAAGAGATTTAACAGAGAAATTGTATTTTTCCTGGCTCTTGCAAGCCATCTAGATGCAATAGAGTAGTTTGACAATCAGGTAGAACCTTTGTGCCCAGATTCCTGTGAATTTGTCGAAATGTCCGACGGTAGATAGCACATTTTCCAATGGCATACCAAAAGCCATGATGGTTGCGCTAAAGAATCTGCCATAGTGGGATTCAGGTTTTTGTGCTAAGGTTGAGAGTAATGGGGGATCTACAGATCAAACGCCATAGTTTCGTTGTTTTAACTGTAACAATAACACGCAGGGATATACAAAGAAGTTTTGCAAAGTTAAATACTGTGGTGGGTTTAAGAGTGCTGACCACTCTTGGCAGTTTTGTCCATCGCTCAGATGAAGTAACATTAGACCAGTAACTCAGAATTTTGGTTATAGCAATAAGAAAGGTACTCAAGGGAGATATTCAACGGCATCTAATGATTGGCAATTTTTTTTGAAGGTCAATCATCCAAAAGACTCAGACCTTCACCTTCAGCTCCTTTACCACATTCATGTATATACATGTAGTACTTTGTATTTTTCTTGTCATATAAATCATATTACCACATGTATACACATGTACTTTGTATTAATTCAGGTAAAATGTATATGTACTTATATTTACATGATAAGTAGATTAAGGGCAGGAATACAATGAGATATGCATTTTATTTTAATCCTACATTTTGTGACAACATCGCCACATCTTCCAGGATTTTCTACGAAATAAAATATATGTTAACTAAATTAAGAGCTGATTACAAGATCCATCAGTTGAAATAAAACAATTTAAAGGTAAAATTACAACTCACAGACTTAAATTAGTACATGCACACTTGAGTAAAATTGAGACTAGAAGTAAAAAAATTCTAATTACCAAAAAGAAAAATGTAAATATCTTGGCAAAATGACAAATTTGTAAATAATTTGTATTTTTCATAACTAACAAACCTGAGGTCTTAACATTAGGATTTACTAGTGCCAAGCTGGAAACCGGTAGAATTAAAATTAAACTTGTGCGATCCAGGGACTATTGGCATCTATACCAGGTCACAGAGCATGTAGACCCAGAATGCCCTCAGCGTCTTGTGACCGACCTGCCAGTTATACTTCTAACCCAGTTAGACTGCTAGAGGGGTAGTTCGAGGTGGGCCTTTAACTGTTAAGACCTCAGGTTTGTTAGTTATGAAAAATACAAATTAGTTACAAATTTGTCATTTGTTCATATATGAAACAAACCTTCTGTCTTAACATTAGGATAGACTTTCTTATTGGAGGGAGGTAAGTCTCTAACTGACTGGGAGTTTGCCACCTAAATCCATTTCCGAATATTAGGAATATTCTAAGAGAATGGACTATAAACCTTAGAACCAAAGATATAAGGAAATCTATTGGTTTCCCTCACTGGGTGCTGGTATCATGCCATGGTTTATAAACTATGGGAAAATAGAGGACCCTCCATTCTCATAAACCACTCTTGTCCCTTGTATCTGAATCTACCATAACCTCTCCCTTCCTTATTACCGAGAGGGGTGTGTTGCTACTGAAAAGTATACTATATATTCTAACATAACTTTACAGTATGGCTGACCACCTCACCTACATCTATTCCATTCCAGCTCATGATGGTACTCTCCTTCATACTGCCCGTAGGTAAAGGAGTAGAATGAAAGTAGTAAAGAAAAAAAGACCACTCATCCCATTCATTCTACTTTCATACCTTCATCTTAGACTAGACACAAACTGACCTGCCAGGGGTACTAAATGAGCTATACCACTTGCTGGGCCGCCACCACTGGACCCAAGGAAAAGGTATCCAAGGATCCATGGGCAAAGTCTTTTAAATAAAAGGAAGTGAAAGTCATTTGGCATTTCCAAACACCAGCTTTCAGAATTCTCTCCACAGACATATTCTTCTTGAATGCCAAAACAGCACTCAAGCCTCTAATGTCATGAGCCCTAGCCCTCTCCTGGCTATCTGACCCCTTGTCTTCTGTCATGTAGGCATTCCTGATCGTTTCTCTTAGCCAGAACGATATTGTATTTCTGGACACTTCCTTTTTGGTCCTCCTGAAGTACTCTCTTGTTACCCTGATGGGACACAGAAGCATCTCATCTTTGTCATGATCTATAAAATCTGCCAGAGAAGGTATGGAGAGGAAAAAAAGAAGAAAAAAAAAAAAAAAGTCAAATCTGCCATCCACTATTGATGGGTTTTGAGTCTTGGCCATGAATTCTGGCACAAATTCGAATGCCATTGACTTCCAACCTCTCGAGTGCTTTACAATAGATGACAGGCCATGTAGCTCCCCCACCCTTTTGGTTGAAGCTAGGGCCAATAAGAAGACTGTTTTCAGGGTCAGGCTTAGTGGTTCGTAGGGGGGTTTTGTCAGACTACTCAGTACCATGGTCAAATCCAAATCAGAGGCTTTCAGTTCCTTTGGTGAACATGACTGCTCAAAGCTCTTCATCAACATGGCCAACTTCCATGAAGATGAAATGTCCACGCATTTCATGCGTAAGACCGAGGCTAGAGCAGTCCTGTACCCCTTCACCGCAGACACAGACATATGCCTTTCTGTCCTGAGATATATCAGAAAGTCTGCTAATTGCTGAATAGTGGTACCGAGTGGAGACAAGTTCCCTCTACAACACCAATCACAATATGCTGACCATTTTCCATGGTATACAGCTGCCGATGACTTTCTGATATTTCCTGCCATGTGCGCTGCTGCTTTTTGCGAAAACCCTCTCGCTCGCAAGAGATACTCGACAGTCTCCACCCATGAAGTGGTAGGGACCTCACCGACCGGTGGTACCTCTCCACGTCCGGCTGACATAGCAGGTTGTTCCAAGGGGGTAACTCTCTCTGCACGTCTATCAGGAGTTCCAAGAGATCCAGAAACCATTCCCCCTTTGGCCATAACGGAGCTACCAGAGTCATTCTGAGGTTCTGACACTGCATTACCCTGTCCAGAACCTGACGGATTAGACAAAATGGAGGAAATGCACAGACGTCCAGATTGACCCATGGGTGTTGTAAAGCATCTTCTGCTACTGCCTCTATGTCCGGGACTACCGAACAATACACTCCCAACTTTTGTTGTACCTGGTTGCGAATAGGTCTATGATCGGCCTTTCCCACAACCCGAGCATTCTGTCCACTACCTGTTGGTGCAAGGACCACTCCATTCCCAAGATCTGATCCCTGAAGCTCAACTTGTCGGCCACTATGTTTCTTTTCCCGGAATATATCTGGCCCTGATGTCTACTACGTTCTCTACAGCCCACTGATGAAGTTGAACTGTCATCACATGTAACTGTCGAGACACTAGACTTCCTTGTTTGTTTATGTAAGCTACTACTTTGGTGTTATCTAACATCAAAACCACTGAATGCCCCTGTACCCTCTCCCAGAATTCCTGTAGTGCTAGAAATGCTGCTTTTAGCTTCAGCACGTTTATATGGAGTTTTCTGTCCTCGCCGCTCCATTTTGCTGAAACCATCAGCTCCTCCAAATGTGCTCCCCAACCTTCTAGTGACGCATCAGAGAACAGCAGGAGATCCGGGGAGGGTTACTGAAGGGGAACACCCACTGTCAGATTGCTGTCCTTCACCCACCACAGCAAGTCTTTCCTCACTTCTGCCGACAAGGGAATCTGCTCGTACGGGTGATCTACTATTGGTGACCAAAACTCCTTCATCCTCCATTGTAGAGATCGAAGATGTAACCTCCCTTGTGGTACTAGCTTCTCCAAGGAAGTTAGAACTCCCAGTACTACCTGCCACTGTTTTGCTGGCTGTGTTTGTTTTTCCAGAGAGGCATTCACCACTTGTTTGCATTTCTCTACTATCTGGTCTGTCAGGAATACTTTGGCTTTTATTGTGTCTATAACCATTCCCAGAGACACCAGCCGTTGACTTGGATCCAACTGCGACTTCTCCTGATTTATCACAATGCCTAAGCTGTGACAAAACCGTAGAAGGGTAATTTCTCTCTGGACTTTGCTATCACCAGCCAATCATCTAGATATCTTATTAGCCTGATCCCCTGAGCATGCACCCATGTCGACACGAGAGTGAACACTCTTGTAAACACTTGAGGAGATGTTGTCAATCCGAAGCACAGAACTTTGAACTCAAAAACTTTCTCTGCAAGACTGAAGCAGAGAAATTTCCTTGAAGACTGATTGACTGGTATCTGAAAGTATGCGTCCTTCAGATCGATTGTCAGCATAAAGTCCCCGATCCTGACTGCTTGTAGAACCGTTTTTGGGGTTTCCATTTTGAAACTGGTTTTCCTTATAGTAAACAGATTCAAGGTTGACAGGTCTATTACTGTCCTCCACTCCCCATTGGCTTTGGGTACCAGGAAAATCCTGCTGTAGAAGCCTTTTGACGGACTGTATACTTGTTCCACAGCTCCTTTTTCCTTGATCTTCTTCACTTCGTCTTGCAGAATAATGGCCTTCTGAGCTTCTTGAGCATAAGCGAAGTGGGGTAATGAATGTTCCGTCAGGGGTGGGGTTACCTCGGACGGAATCAAATACCCGACTCTGAGAACATCCACCACCCACTGCTCTGCTCCCAGTGATTTGCCAGGCAACCCCCACCGGTGTGGCTGAGTGATGAGAGGCGCCTGTCCTATCATTTTGAGCCCCTTCCTCTTCCCCTAATCCCCCTTCCTCTGTTATTTCTATTGTGAAAGGGCCGATGAGTTAATTTCTTTGGGGAAGAGGGTCTTGTTGCTCTATTAGGGATGTTATGCCTCACTGGCTTCTTCTGAGGTATTTGCTGCTGCCTTACTTCCATAGGATTAGCCTGACTGCTAGATGTTTTCCTGACTGCCTGCTGTACTAATCTATCGTTAGTGTCCATCCTTCTCCTATCTATACCCTCTTCTAGTATGGCCTCTGGCAACATCAATTGCGACTAAGATATTGCCATTCCTCATTGCTAGCAGGGAATCCAAATCAACAGTGCGACTTAGTCTAGCCAAAGCTGCATCCCTCCTCATTAACAGGATATTTGCCCAAACATTGGCACTTAAATTTATGAAGTAAGCAACTGCTTTGGCACCTGTTTGTAGTAATCTAATAAACATTGATTCATCCACTGCCTTCCTTGTCACTTATGAGGATGCAATCTTTGCAACTGCTGTCAACCAAAGATCCAACCAAGAAGCAGTCTGAAAGACAGAAGCAGCTGTAGCTTCTAACGTAGCAGCCTCTTGGCAAGTCATCGAAGGGCATTCCATTTTTGCTTGATCTAAGGTTAATCCAGGCCTTAACCATACCACATTTGGGTTAATTTGTCTAGACAGTAAAGGAACCGTCGGTGTCGTATAATATTTTCTATGTTTCATCATTGGAGAAGGGATAAACTTAAACGATCTATTCGATCTTAAGGAATTATCCCTTCCCGCAATCTGTGCGTTTACGTGTTGTAAAACGGACTCCGCATGATTTGAACGAGGCAATTCATACGACACCTTGGTATCCTTTTTCACACCAAACGCCATGTCAGTCCACGGAGGAATCATACTGGCAGGTGTTTCCGTTCTGTCCGAAAGGTTATTGAATTGACGAATCAAATCAATCACCTCGGCATACGAAGCCAGAAACTCTTGGTTCTCTCCTTCCTCCGGTTCTAGCGTACTGTGCTCTGCCACGGGAGACGCTATCTCACTCCTATCCCCTGACAAACGTCCGGGTGCTTCGTGGCCGTCTGCCCCTACGGCCGCGGCTTCTTTGATCTCCGCTGACTGCCGACAGCTCGATCCCGAACAGTCAGCAGGAGAACGAGACCGCCTCACCCCTTCTCTGCTCGCGGATCTAGAGCGAGAATCTCGCCTATACCTCCAAGATGAAGGCTCTCTCAAAACCGAGCTCACTTCCTCTCCATGACGATTAAAATCATTTCCATCAACCTTCGGAGAACTCGGCCTTGATCCTTCATTTAGGTGGACAACACCTTCCACCAACGTATCAGACGAGGTTGCCAACTCGCTATTTTTCGACATTTTAATAGGAGCCTTATCATCTTTTCTCCGTATTTTAAACAGTCTTACAGGCGAAACCGGTATCTGTGCTCTATTTTTTGCTGCACTTTTCGCCCCGAACGCCATTTCACCAACGACACTGTAGTTTTTCTTTGACTCTTCATAGTCTCTACTGGCAACTCCGCGTTGGCCGTTATCCCATCGGCCGACGACTCACTCACTTGTTCGGACTCTTGTAAACGGCTTCGGCCACTAGCTTTGAGCTTACCAGCCACTGACTTCTTGCCTTTCTTGCTGACTGGGATGTGACCGTCCTGGCCCGAAGATGAAGAAGAATTCACTCTTCTCCTCTTGGCCCGAGAAACAGCCGCAAAATCCAGTATCCTCCAACGCTTGACTGGTACATGCCGTGACGTCATTGAACTTAGCGATGACGCCGAGCTAGAGGAAGAAGACGAAGAAGAAGACGAATCACGCCTTTTCTTTTTGTCTTTCTTATTAATTTTCTTCTCTAGATCCTGTAATTTCTTCATTAAAGTGTGTACTACTGAGTCAGAAAGTGTATTTGAGTCTGGAGGCAGCGAAGAAGACTGAGAACCAGTAGGCTGTGACGTCATCGAGTCTGTCATGTCGGTGTGTGACGTCGGTTGTGACGTCACCAATCTTGTAGGGAGAGACTGGGCTGCTGCTGCTGGCATCCCTGTGTTTGCAGGAAAACTACCCCCAACGTTCTGCATCGCCATAACCAATGAAGTTGTTGGCGTAGCCGCAACATTATTTCCCATAAAGTGCAAGCCTGGGGGATGAGGAATATTCAGCGCTGCCGGATTCTGCTGGAACCGTGATGTCATATAATGCGACAGCAAACCTTCCAAGGTTGGTAAGCCTGGAAGGCCTAGCGCCGCCCATGTACCTTCCATCCTGTTCGAGTCGGGAGCCGGCACCTGGAACAAAGATGGCTATGCTCCCCCACTCCCTGCTGGGAACAAAGGAGCGTAAAAATTATGCATCAAATTACCCAAAACCCCTCCTGGCGTTTCTGAAAACGAACCACTAGGAGAAACCAAAGGGGTATGGGACAAATCAAAGGCAGTGGCAAAACATATGGAGCAGTCTGATGTATTGCCGATACAAAAGAAGCCGGCAACGCTTGGTCATCCAAAGATGGCATCGACTCCTTTCTTTTGTACTGGCCTTTCTCATAAAACTTCCTCCACTGTTCCACCGACCAACCACGACAAACAGAACAAGGATTAGTAATTGTACATACATTTTCCCTGCACCTACTAAACGTTGGATGAGGATCCGTCGACACCGAAGTTAAGAATCTTGAACACGGAAAGCCACTGACTCCAGGGCATTTCCTTTGTCTTGTCTTCGAAACGGAAGAAGACCCCGATGGCGATACAAAACACTCCATCTCACCACTTACACACTCTTACAGCTCACACCCACACTGAGCACACTCAGAAAAAGAGAATTAATAAGAAAAATGAAATTGAAATGGATAAAAACAGGCAAACTAAAACAGGCTTTAAACAGATAGACAGAGAACACGTCCTATCTTAAAGGCGGTAGAAAGATAACTGGCGGGTCGGTCACACGACGCCGAGGGTATTCTGGGTATACATGCCCCGTGACCTGGTATAGATGCCAATAGTCCCTGGATCGCACAAGTTTAATTTTAATTCTACCGGTTTCCAGCTTGGCACTAGTAAATCCTAATGTTAAGAACGAAGGTTTGTTTCGTATATGAACAAATTATACATATCTATATGTATGTAAAAAAGAATGCCAGCACATACAATAAAAAATAAGTCATACACAGTATTCATAAGACTACAGCTGAAAATAGCTCTGCACAACTAAATTTTCAGCACCAACGATAAAAGCACATTAAAAGTGAACAATGTCAAGAGGCACAAAGAATGATACAGGACAACAGAGGAATGGTTGTTGAGAGTCAGAACTCGTAATTTGATGTTTAACGCTTCCAAAGTCGACAGTTCGTTGAAATCCTTTGTTTGGCCAATAATTTTAAAATCTTCACATTTGATGGTAGTTTCACAATTACTAATGTGATTCCTTATACAAGAAGTTTCTGGGTTAGATAGCTTACACCTAGTTCTATAACTAATGCCCCGATGACAATCGGCACTGACCCTGAGAAGCTGCCAGGTAGATCCTATATATTTTCCCAGATTTCATCTGGGAGAAGTGCATTCATAATCGACACTCAAAGTCATCAAAGGGCAGACCCATCTTTAAACTTGAAAAGTGAGCCAATGGTCTTAGGATTCTTAGGAATAAGCTCTAGATTTATGGCTCCAAAATGTTTGTGTACAATCTTAGTAAAATCTCTTGGAAAATAAAAAAAATTTATAGAAAACCCTGGAAGGAAAGCATTTATTACAGAAGTACTGGAGGAGAAAAGTAATTTCTTTGTGCCTCTTAACATTGTTTACTTTTAGTGTGTTTTTATCTTTGATGCTGAAAGGTTGGTTGTGTGGGGCTGTTTTCTGCTTTAGTTTTATGAATATATATGACTTTTAGTTTTTATTGTATGTGGTGGCATTCTTTTTTATATATACATTATATATAAATTTGCCAAAATATTTACATGTTCTTTTTGGTATATATAATATTTTGTACTTCTAGTTTCAGTTTTAGTCAAGTGCACATGTAATTTAATTCTGCAAGTTGTAATTTTACCATAACATAAATTGTTTTAGTTTTTTCAACTATTGGATCTTGTAATCAGCTCTTATTCTATGTTAACTTATATTTTATTTTGTAGAAAATCCCTGAAGATGTGGGAATGTTGTCATGAAATAGGATTAAAACAATATGCCTATCTCACTGTATTTTTGCCCTTAATCTGCTTCATTGTGTGAAGAGCCTTTGTGCATCTGAACTGTGTTGTACTTATAATTTTTATTTGTTCACATGATAAAATGGTATATCTTTTTGGTCACTGACCACAACATGAGGAAGTTTGTTGGAATAGCAAAAGGATTATTACAATTAATGCTCCCTTTTGTAGGTTTTCTGATCCATCATTGTTCTTGTTTTTTGTTTCTTTCTCTACTCTCTCCTTTCTAATTATATAAAGATCATCTGAATCTGCTGTGAAGATGTGTGGTGGTGAAGGTGAGCTTTTCAAAAGTTTTAAACCACAACTGGTCCTACGTCCTGATCCTCATATTTTCACAGAATGGAATTTTGCTTTGCCTTTTGTTGTGTATCAGTGAATTTAATGTCTGTTAAATGAACTTATTACCATTTTTCTTTCTCTGTTTTCCCCCTATTTTGCTGGCCTATGTCTCTACACATTACTTTAATGCTTAATATTTCATTTTATTTTTCACTCTTATTCCACTAACAAATCAGTTTCTTCTAGAATTTTTTTTTTTTTTAGTAATTTTAGTCTTGATTTCTACTAAATGTTTGTTCCATTCTTTAAAGCCTACTTCTTTTCAATGCTTTTCTTCCTCCTCTAACATGTAATCAACATATAAATATCAAACAAACTGTATCACAATAAAACAAGGGGTCAAGAATGACAAATACCCAAAGCATAACTTACCGAATAAGAACTGGATCACTGAGCCCAGCTCGAGCAAATTCAACAAGCATTTTTGGAAGAGTAGCAGAAAAAAGCAGGGTTTGTCGCTGTTCTGGAAGACACTTCACAATACTATTTAACTGCTCTGCAAAACCCATCTCAAAAAGACGATCAGCTTCATCAAAGACAACATACTGTATTGTTTTGAGCTTCAGGTTCATTTCGACAATAAGATGAGCCAACCTAGAATAAAAGAATACAAAATGTAAGCAGCTCCATAAAACAGCAATTCCCCCATCGTTGGGGGATGACTGACCACAGCAAACAAACTTTTAACATGTAGAAAATAATGAATCATTTAAGCATAAACTGTTCTAGGGCATGGAAATTTTTCTGTTCACACTGGAATGTTACTTTCCAAATTAAAAAAAATAAAAAGTTAAAGTATGCATAAACATATTTGCTTTGATTACAGTGCATTATCTTATTAAACATTCTACTGGTTTCCCATCACTGCTATTACCAGAGATCCACAATTTTACTAACCTGTCTGATAGTCTTCAACTACTATTCTAATGTTGTGGTGGTCTATCATTCTAATTACTTATTTATTTTTTCAGTTATCCAACTTTTAACAGACAGTACTACCAGTAATTTTCCATGGTTTGGAAATACAATAATGCTACATCATTCTATCCACTGCTCTCATGGCCTTCCTTAATTTTAATGATAATTTTATTGGCATCCCACCATTCTACTGACTAAAATGCAGGTGTTCCATTATTCTACAGTATGCTAGCACTCAACCATTCCATTTACAGTTCCAATATTCTTCTGCCATTTCACTAACTTCCCACCATTCTCCTAATTAATCTAATAATATTTATTATCAATTTCCTCTTGTGGCATAAAAAGTCATATCCCCACTTATCTCTCTGCATATATCAATAAAGCATTCTTCTCTTGCATTTTGCTTCTATATTTTCCAATTGAAACTGGCAGCCATTTGATTGAAAATCTTTGCATCTACTTCTTCTCCAGATTCTGCACTGCCAAAATAAATTATGACATATCATTCAGTAATCAAGCTGGCAGCCTTTATTATGTAGTGCAGTTCCTCTATTCCCTACAGTCAATGTCTTCCAATTCTTCCATAATATTCTGACCAACCCTGATGAAAAAGGCAGTCAACAGGTTACAGCGCTTGGCTCAGAGCACCATTAACCTGATTTTACGGCGATATAAGCAGTTTTACAGCACTGCGCCCAGGTTTATGATGATGTAACCCAGTTTTACGGTAATAAGGGTCATCATGCTTTATCACAGTTTACGTCATGCTGGAAAAAATAGGTCATAAACCCCATCAATCCCAAATGTTTCCATCATGGTCCACTATGATCCCCAGACACCATCTGTTCATAAAAGAAGTGTTCTCATGACAGCAAAAAAACAGATGACCATCAGTTATATATGCCCTCAACACTTCATATTTGATGAGTCTATGGAGTTCATAATGGCTCTTTAAAAATTTTCCACAGATTCTTTCCATTAGTTTTCTTATCATATCATTTGATGTTAATCATCAGTTTTTCCTCCTCTCTTTTGTTTCATATGTATACACGGTGGAAAAAAAAGCACTCAGGTTTGACAGTTTTACAATAATTACAGATATGTACTTCTCTCCAGTATGTTTTGCTCTTAAGCAAGTCTGAACAACATTTATCAAAAATTTCTTAATTTACTCTCTCTCTCTCTCTTTCAATTTTTTTGCTTTGTGGTTGATGTAGTATGTCATTATAAGATACACTATATACAGTATTCTTCAGATATTTAAATATAAAATGTGGAAAGAGCAGAAATGTAAATCCATGAATAGAAGAAAAAATCTAGCAAGACACATGCCTACCTCTCTCCACTCATCCTACAATGCATTCCTACCCCATCCCAACCAGGGAAACTACTTCACTGCTCCACCTACCTTCCTTCCAAAACAACTCTTTCTCTAAGTGAGTTCCTCTAAACAGTCTCACTGCTTCTCCTCTCCCATGGTATCCAACTATCCAAAAAACCCCGTTGGAAACTTCTCCAGGCATCCTCAACCACCAAAACCCTTTCTCATTCTCTTCATTTGCACATGCAGTGTTATCAACATTTTCTTTAGGCCGTGCAGCATTGCAAACCATTGGTAAATAGTTTTTATAGTTTTTAAAATTATATATATTTCTATAACTTTGATCCTAGGTACAAGGTCCAGGTATACTGAATAATATCGAGTCCCTGATAATAGAGATCCAGTAAACGAGGGATGACATGAAAACATAATATTAAAAAGATAAAAAAATCTTACCTTCCAGGTGTTGCAATAAGAATGTCAGGATTTTCATTCAGTGCATAAAACTGACCATCCATATTATCCCCTCCAAGAATTACAGCTGCTCGCAGATTCATAAAACAGCCTAGTTCTTTGGTGAACTTTAGGGTCTGTTAAAAATAAAAAAGAAAATTATTTCCATGCTTTAAAAATCCACAGCTCTTAGTTTCAGACTAAACCTGTATTCATATATTGCCTGATTTCCATGGCTGTCAAATCCCAGATACACCAAAATATATCCATCTAGAATAAACAATAACCCCACTGTGCATGCCTGGTCCAGTGAGAGAATGCACACTACGTACACTCTTGATTAAGTGATTCTGTAACATCAACATCTCCGTGCTAAAACCAATTCTTCCCAAGATCATGGCTTTGACTATTTTTGGAATTGATCAATTCATTTTCTTTCATGTCTTCATTTCACAATTTGTAGTTTCTTTTTATTTCTGTTTTTATTAGGCTGGGTTTTTTTTATGTGTAAAGAAACCCAGCATATGACATCGCCTTTAAGCAATATTCTAAGTATTCCTCTTTGATTTTTTTTATTAGTTTTTACATTATTGTTTTCCTTTTGCATATTCTCTCTTTTTGAATGTATACTACTAAGTTGGGTATATTTGTGAAATGCATTCTTATTTACGTACTTAATAATTACGTCGTACAAATACCAAGTACAGGCAGTCCCTGGTTATCGGCGGGGTTCCATTCCCGAGGGGGTGCCAATAAGCGAAAACTGCCATTAACCAACTCGGTCATTTATGGCGCCAATAACTGGTTATCGGCGCCTTTGTTAGGTATGTTATGGTGCCATAATGCGTCTTATAGTGCCATAAGGCTCCTTATGATGCCATAACATACCTTATGGCGTCGATAACCAGAACTCGGCCTGTTATGGCACCATAAGTTGCTGATTTAGAACGCGGCCTGTTACGCCGCCATAAAACCGGATCACCGATAACCAAGTCTGCCGATAACTGGGGACTGCCTGTATATATGTATTCTTTACACATTACTCCTTCAGTGGTCACATGTTACTCTCCTTCTATTTTATTAAAATCTATAACTTTGTGAATGAATGAATTTTGTAATTTCTGTAATTTTTTATGAATTTGCTTTTTTCACTTGTGATTTTCTTAACCAGAGAAGAATGCTGTTGTGGGTTACCTACTACATTTTTGTGCATGTTAAAAATGGGTGCTGTGTACTTAAATAATATTATTAATCAGAAGATGAAACTTATATATATTGAACAACTCCACAGGGGCCATTGACTTGAATTTCAAGCTTCCAAGAGCTAGTTGTTTGTATTGCTTCCATAAAGAAAGTACTATGTCTAAATGGACTTATAGTATATCAGGTGAGCTTGGAGCCCTTTCATGTATCTGTCAAGCAAAGAACCTGCCCCCCCCCTTTTTTTTTTTTGTCTGTCTTGGTGAGGACAAGTGTTGAATCTGGGTTAACTTAACTCATACCTGGTTCAAACACCATTTGGACAGTAGTGCTAACCTTTCATAATATTCTATCTGCCTGAAAGATACAAATATCAATACTACTATTTATTTAATATGGAGTTCTACAATACCATAATTTAGTTCACATAGCTGATAAAGACATATCCTGGTTAATTATTTACATTTGAAAATTAATATCAATCCTTCCCATTTTGATGTCTTATCATTAAATATTACAACAATAATAAAAACACATCTGAATCTCCTAAAATATTTGGAGCTGATTTCTTTCAGCATATAACATTATTAATTATGCTCACGTTAACATTAATATCTGTTATGACCAGAATTTTTCTAATTTTTCCATGATCTATTTTTAAGTAACATGAAACCCCCATGGCCAATCTAGCCCACAATCCATAAAGCAATCTCTCTTACCCATCATTTCCCTTAAGTGCATTTTGCAGTTTCCTACATCCTCAAAGATGATCCAATATTAAAGATAAGCCCCAAGTTTCACAAGCAAATAAAAAAAAAAAGTTGCACTATCTCAAGTGAAGGCTTTCTTTTGGTTGGTGTCCTGCACACATCTGACTATCTCAAGGTGTTAAAGTACAGTGCTTTAGCTGTTGCAGCATTCTGATCATTGTGGTTTTCTGTTAATTCATTTTAATAATTTAAGATTCTTGAGCCTAGTGATTAAATATTTAATAAGTTCTTCTCAAGTTGGCATACAAGCAAACTTTCAAACGTGAGCAGATTACCAAATAACATAAATGGCACAAACTGCCAGCTTTGATTCTTGAGAAATTTTCTTAGCCAACAGCTGGTGCAGTGTTTTAACCCTTAACGGGTGGACATGCTCACATGAGTAGCCATAACAGGTTTCGGGTGGTGGACGGAGTGACTCATGGTAACAATATTACTCGTCATCGATTTGGTGGAATCAGGCGGGAAAGCGGTGCCATTACTTTTATAGCCCATAAATTTACTAATGGAAACTTTTAGACTGGCTAAAATCCACTGGGCAGCTCATGAGAGAGTTAGCTGGGATCTTGACTTCAAGGGAGGATGTAGTGCCTGTCTGTTTCACAGGACTTCTTTTTGTAAATTTCTTCATAAATATACAGAGGGGTTGCTATTAGTTTTAGTTCTTATTTTTTATGACAGTCAGTTATAAATGTAATTTTACAAAGAATAGTGCAAAGAAATATTAGAAAAACATGTATAAATCCCAAAAAGTTATTGTATCTTCGTTCTTGGTAAATTTACGTAAATATTTTACAACAAATATGGTCAGAATTTGTTACTAATTTTATTCCCTATCTATTTTGATGCATGAGCTATAATTATAAATTCACAAAATAAAAAAAATTTAATTACTAGAAAACTCATGTATAACTTCAATAAAACTTACAATTGTTTTGCAAAAGAGGCCCCACAAGGGGTTGTAAATAGTCACATTCAACTTCTCACGGAAGTAGGGAAAATTTTTTTAGAATTTATTTTTCTTACAGTACAGGCAGTCCCTGGTTATCGGCGGACTTTGGTTATTGGCGATCCGGTTTTATGGGGCTTGTCTAGCGCAATAAAATTGCCAATTTATGGTGCCATAACAAGCAGAGTTAGGCACCTTATGGCACCATAACATACCTAAAAGAGGCGCCATAAGGGTGCTTAAGGTGTCAATAACCGGTTATCGGTGTCATTAATTGTTGAGTTTCAGTTAATGGAGGTTTTCGCTTATCAGCACCCCCTCGGAAACGGAACCCCTGCCGATAACCGGGGACTGCCTGTATGTGCATTTGCATATCTTTCTCTTTCCATTGAGGTGTTTTGTTCTTAACCCTGAATAGGTGCGACGAGTCGAGCACAACCCGAGGAGTGTTTCAAAAAAATGATATTTTAATGATAAAATAAGGTTTCACATATACTTACCAAACCTACACAAACGATGGCAGCGCTGCTACCGCCGCCAGGAATTTGAATTTTCGACTGCCAGGTAAGAAAGTGTACAGCTAATGTAATTGTTTGGTAAGTATATGTGAAACCTTATTTTATCATTAAAATATCATTTTCACATAAGTGACTTACCAAACAATTACATTAGCTGACTCCACATTACCCGGAAGGTGGGTATATGGACAGCTTTCTGAATAAAAATAACAGACATGTGCTCACATTATATATAATGTCTGCAGTACCTTACCATGTGATTGACAAAAACAATAATAGTTTGCCCTTGCCCTGGGCGAAAAGACCAGATAACACTACACAACACCATCAACTACACTAAAAACCATATGATACCCTTAACTAGATATAAGAACTGATGGGTACTTCAGGTACATGTACCCCCAGGCTTCCCATAAACACAAAACACCTCAAACTCAAGGCGAGGAGACAGTAGAGGGTAAACACCGGGTCCCCCTATGCTTCCTCTCCCAACACCATTTCCGCTACTGACACCTGGTGAAGAACTTATATAAGGTGATAGAAGTCTTCAGTTTTCTGGATTGCACAATTACAGCGTTAGCCAGAAAATTAAAGATTGCCAGTCTCTGGATGAGGATTTTTCTGCGGACTGGCTCAATCTGTTGTCCTGTGCGGACAGGGCAGCGAGATACGGTTCAGTGTATTGGCTGCCTTATTCACTATGGGAGTACTCAAGAAGAGAGAACGATGGTGCTCCTTCACATCTCTAGAAGTAACCATGAAACAAACATCGGCTTTGTTGTTCTCCCCCCTGAGTAAAACTCACCTGTTTCCAGAAGAAAACCATCAAGCATGTACTGTCGGACCTCGAGAAGAAGTCCACCAATGATCTTCTATCTCAATCAGAGAGAAGACCTAATGAACCTCGGGTGACAGGAGCCAAAGCTTCACCTTTCCAAAAGCACACCTTTCGAGGAGGTAAGTCGAGGTGGCAGCAGAGACCAAAGACTAACCTGCGAACCACCTCCAAGTCTACCAAGAGACCTCTCTTTAAGACAGATAAATGATCGAAAGGTCCTTCACCCACCTGTGGGGGCAAAACTCCACAGCTACTGGGAGGAATTGGGGTCGAAGAAGAGCAGAACAGCGGGTCATACAGGTGCTTCAAGAGGGATATGTGATCCCTTTCACCGGATCCACCGCTGTCCAATACACCTGTCTGTTTGACAGCATACTCTACGGGATCAATAAGAGCTTTGGCTTTAGCAAAAGACGTAGAAGAGCTCATCAGCCAAGAGGTATAGAGGAGGTAACAGACATGAACTCCCCAGGGTTTTACAACCGGCTCTTTGTAGTCCCCAAGGTATCAAGGGGATGGAGACCTGTTTTGGACGTAAGCGCTTTGAACATCCTCGTCCGGAAGATGAAATTCCGAATGGAAACCAGTCGATCAGTAATGTCAGCCATCCAAACGGGCAACTGGATGGTATCTCTCGACCTGAAGGATGCATACTTCCATGCCCCCATTCATCAGAACTCCAGAAAGTTCCTGAGATTCGTCTTCAAGAGGAGTCTTCCAGTCCAGAGCCCTCTGCTTCGGTCTGCCACACACCCCAAGTATTTACTCGGATTCTTGCTCCTCTGGGAAAATGGCTGCACTTGATAAGGATCAACACAGCCTTTTACTTAGACGACTAGCTCCTGAGAGCCTGATCCAGTCGTCCGTGTGTGAAGAACTAGGAGAAGACGCTTACTTTGACATAACAATTGGGTATCTTAATAACCACTGAGAAGTCCCAATTGATTTCTACTCAGAGGATTCTCTATTAAGGATGATTCTCTCTACCTTTTCGGGTTTTTCTCTCCCTGAAGAAGAAAGAATCCTGCCTGTCGCCAGTCCAACAGTTTCTGGTTCGCCCATCCTGCTCAGCTCTCGAATGGATGAGCCTAGTCAGGACCCTGGCTTCACTGGAGAGTTTTGTTAAGTCAGGACGCCTACACATGAGGCCGCTTCAGTTCTTCTTGAAAACAAATTGGTCCCGGAAGACACAGTCGGACTCACTAGTTTTCCCCCTGATGGAAGAGATAACGGTGGATCTTCGTTGGTGGCTTTCGAGGAAAAGATTACAAGAAGGAATTTCCCTAGTGTTGGTCCCCGACCTGCAGTTCTTCTCAGATGCCTCAGCCAGTGGATGGGGAGCCCTCCTAGGAGCCAAGAGAGTATCAGGTCTGTGGACAGAATGAGAAAGACCTTGCACATCAATGGGAAGGAATTGAAGGCCATCCTTTTAGGAGAACAAACGTTCGACCTTTAGTCACCGGAGGAAACATAGCAGACTACTCGGCCAACACCACAGCATTGTCATATGTGCGGAAGCAGGGAGGGACCCACTCGTTCCCTCTCAGCAAGATAGCCGAAGATCTCCTCACCTGGACAAACGAGAAGAGGATCACCCTTCTTCCAAGATTGCATAAGGGAGAATGAACGTGATTGCAGACGAACTGAGTCGGGTAAATCAGGTGTTACCAACAGAAAAGACTCTGAACAAGAGTGTGTGTCAGGACCTCTTGAAGCTTTGGGGAAGACCATCAGTAGACCTGTTCGCCACATCAAGGGACAATCGCCTTCCCCTTCCTGTTCTCCTATTCCAGAACCACTAGCGTGGAGACAGATGTGATGCTGCTAGATTGGGCAGGACTGGACGATTGCGCTTTTCCTCCCTTCAGAAAGATAAGAGAGATCTTAAACAAGCTTCAATCGCACCAGAATGTGACAATGACCCTAGTAGCGCCATTCTGGCCCAGGAAAGCAGTTCCTGGACCTTCTCAATCTGCTGGTGGATTTACCAGACTACTTTCACAAAATCCATCGCTTCTCAGATAACCCCATTACAACCGATACCACAAAAGTTGTCCGCTCTGGCCCTGACAGGATTCAGACTGTCAGGAACCTGGTCCGAGCAAAAGGGTTTCCGCGAAGGGCGTCAGAAGGTTTTGATAGCTGCAGAAGAAGCTCTTCTGCCGAGCTCTACCAGTCCCAGTGGAGAGTTTTAGGTCATGGTGCAGACGACCTAGCATCTCTTCTTCTGAAACATCTATAACAGAAATTGCAGAATTTTGTTATTTCTGAGGGACAGCAAGAAGTTACATCAGTTTCCAAGCATAGAGGCCTCGACATTCGTCTTTAGTTCCTCCAAGATTTCCAAGCATGAAGAAGTGGAATGGAATTGGATGTAGTTTAAGGTGGCTCAACAGTCCCAGATTTGAACCACTGAATTCGTCAGCCATGAGAGACTTAACTAGGAAGACACTATTCCTAGTCGCCTTAGTCACAGCGGGCAGAGTAAGTGAGAGTCCACAAGGCCGGAGAAGTCTCCTTGGGAGAGGAGGCGGAAACTCCCAAAGAAGGAATTTCTCCTGTCGCATAAAACCTGTAGTTTTTATTTGCAACTTCGACTGAGGGAAGGCGAATGAAGCCTTCCCTGACTCCCTCTTCTTAGCAAGCCACTCTTCTCTTCTTTCAGTGCTTTCTTCGAGTACTGGTTTCGGTAATCCCGAAGGCGTTGATCTCCTATCCTTCACAAACATCGACGGAGGGGAAGAAGGCGAAACTGATTAAAAAAACAAAGTCTGGATACGTCTGCAACAGGAACCTTAACAGACTAGAATAAGCAGAAGAGGTCTTTGAATCCTGGTCTTGGGTTTCCTCTTCCGACATGCCGGCCGACACCCCGTCTTCCTCTTCCGTCTGGCTCATTGTCTTCTACAAAAAGACCATCAATTCTTGAAGCTGATATTTAAATGGGTCCAAAGCAGAATCCTCTAGCAAGCGTTTGGCCTTCGAATCATCCTTGGGCAAAGCCGAAGTCGTGGCTGTCGTACGGCTCTTCTTCGAAAACGAACGACCGGGAGTTGAAAACCACACGAACGTATGAGGCGAACGAGTCGAAACAGCTCGAGACGAATGAGGCGAACGAGTCGAAATTCCTATCGACACACAACCAGGGTTGCCGTTTTGAGGAATTTCGTCTATAAGTGTGGCTTTCTGGTGACATCTGGTAACTCCTCGTGGCTTTTCCGACCACAGGCTACGGCACTGAATAATGAAATTCTTCATTTGCCTTTGTAGAAAAAACGGTACCACTGCACACAACGAATCCAATGATGCGAGTTAGTCTCACCAGTGTGCGAATGTAACGCACCTGAATGTCTGATTCCGTCTGAAGTTACGCTATCCGAAGAGGACTGATGATCTTCCCGGAAAAAACGGGTCCGGTGCGAAACTGCAGGAAGGTTGTGGACTCCAGTGCTCCTTGGATTCTTAACAGGCAGCGACATCCCTCTCGTACGCTGGGCATGTCTCTTCAAAGGACGCGACACTAAATCACTCCACACTTTTCGCCTCGACACAGGCGACTGCACTTACGAGTCGGACGACAACTGCACGTCACTGATATCTACGCCTTTCAAGCGGCATTTCCTGGGCAATCGCGAGTCAACTACGTCAACGGACTTGGCGACTGACCGTGGGCAAACTCCCCCAGTCTCCCTTCGACCTCCGGTATGTCTTCTCCCGGGAGCTGGTGAGTCACCAAAATAGAGTGAAAGGTCTGGTTTCTAACTTTCTGCAAGAAATTTATAATGTCCTGACCACCATTCTGGCATCTCAGGACAACTCACCTTCACTGTAACCAAAGTTGAATCCAGTAGGATTAACCTGTGCCACACAGTAAAAGGAAAGGGTCTCACTTTGATCTTGGTTGGGTCAAAAAATTAACCAAAAAAGTCATATGACCTAGAATTGAACACTATTTGCTGGAAGCTTCTATAAGGGCTGAAAAACCCTTAAAAGTAAAAAATTGCATTATTGTTTCTCTGCAGGTAAAGCCAGAAAACTGAGAATATGTATATCTTCACCCCTAGTTAGGAAAAAACTGTATTGAGACTAGCAATGACTTTTGTCAGTTGAAAGGAATGCCTAAAACTTGTTCCAGACATTCATAAAAAAAAAAGTACAAAAAAAGTAGAAGTTGAATGACACAACTTCCCTATTGGAGTTCATGCATTCACAAAAAACTCTATGTCATGCTATGCCCAAAATCCCTTAGCTAAAATAGGAACCCTTTTCTGCAGACACCAACTCAAGTTACTTGCTACAGGAAGGGCTGAACGAATCATTACCAACCTGAAGCCAAACTAGCAAGCTTGGCGATGTCCAACATTAGCCTCCAACTCATGAATGCTTTCCTGACAAGAAAAAGGTAATCCAAGAAACTGGAAAAGGCTTCTAAAATTGTTCTAAGATTGCTTTTATAAGAGGAATCCAAACTCTTACGCAGTAGAAAAAACTTCTTCCCAAATGAGAGCAAAAAGCAAAAACTATTGGTCATGAAAACAAATGAGGAGGGAGCCAAAACATGAATGATATAACCTTCACTGATTACTTCCACTGGCTACCAGAATATCAGAGTACAGTGGTACCTCGAGATACGAAATTAATCCATTCCGAGACGGCCTTCGTATCATGAGTTTTTTGTATCTTGGAACACATTTTACAAGTAAAATGACTAATCCGTTCCAAGCCCTCCAAAAACACCCCAGTAAATTATATTTCCAGGCCTAAAACACATGTTCTAGGGTTACGACGGAAGAAATATGACTCCAAAAAGGCAAAATACTGTACATACTTGAGTAATATTCAACTGCATGTAATGTTCAACCCCATTTTTACTGCATATATTAGGACTTTAGCATATGTCCCCTAGCAATAAGCCTAGCCTATGTTAGCGGTTGCTACTGTAGCCTAGTTTATGATTCTGACATCTAAACCTAAGAGCTAAAAGCTTAGAATATGCCAATAAAATGTATAAATAATCAGTATGTACTCATTTCAAATAATTATTAATTAATCATTAACTATAATACACAAACAAACAAAAAACAAACCTTCCAATCGATTGTTTACATTCAGCTCTTACCCGTCTTACGAGTATCAAACTAGCGCCAAGCAATCATTTTTCCTAGCACACAGTAAGCCATAAATTGTCATTAGTATCTCTCTTCAACTAATGAAACCACCAAACAGTATAATAACCATTCATTTCTATTCTTTATTCTATCTTTACCTAATGGAGATACCGAGTTACTGACAGCTATAATGAAACATACGTATACGTAACGTAATAATAAAACAGGAGAAGATTTCTAAAAAATACGTATTTGTTGGCAGTCTGATTTATTTTATATTTTATGATATCTAATTCACAATTTTTTATTAAATGTATTGCATGTACTCATTTCAAATAATTATTAAGTAACCATTAACTATAATAAACAAACAAAAAAAAAGCTTCAAAACGTCTGTTTACATCCAGGCACTTACTAGTATCGAACGATCGCCAAGCAAAGTCAATCCTTTTACACAGTAAGCCATAATTTTCATTATCTCATCTTCAACTACTGAAACTAACCAAACAGTATAATAACCATTCATTTCTATTCTTTATTCTATTCTTTTACCTAACTTTTTTTTTTTTATTTTTTTTTTACAATGTATTGCATGAATAAGTTTTTCAATTTACAGCAACCTTTTACAAATAGAATACTTAAAGCACAAGGGGTAGATGCTGACCAATAGGAGAGCAGGACCTTCTGGGGTGACTAGCATCAGGAACCAATGGGAGAGCGGGAGGATGGTGGCGAGTTTACTCAGTTGGCGGCGCGGGAGTTTTAAAATGAAGTTTTTATGATAAAACAAAGTTTAATGTATACTTACCTGGCAGGTATATATATATATAGCTACATTCTCTGTTCCACTGGCAGAAATTTTCAAAACTCGCGGCAAACGCTAGTAACCTATTAGTAGTTCAGGCAACCACCACCCCGTTACCGTGGCGCTAGAGCTAGGAACCATTCCCGATTACGTCAATTTTCTCTGAACCCTGTCTCCTGAGGGGAGGAGGGTGGGAATTTAATTATATATACCTGCCAGGTAAGTATACAATAAACTTTGTTTTATCATAAAAACTTCATTTTAATGTATGACACTTACCTGGCAGGTATATATATAGCTGATTGACACATTTGGAGGTGGGTCAAACACAGCAACATTGTTAGAGTACAAATAATTAAATATTATTATATTGCCCTAAGTTCCTTACCTGCTAAGGTAGCTGATTTCATAGGTCCTGCCTCTGAGCCTGCTTAAACCTTAGGAGCTCTCAACTAAGAAGTGTCCTGTATGTTGAAGAAGCTAAAACCGGGTCTGACAACTGGGCGTGACCAATGTGTTGACAGAAACCACAAAGCCCTCTTATGCCACGGCATTCAAGCTAGGAATTGTTCATTCACCTGAACTACACACACACCACAAAGAAAACCACTAAAAAGACTGAAAAAGGAACAAATCCTCTCCCAGACGACCACAAAAAACACCATCACCTGATAAAATTACCTAGCATAATAGAAGGTTATGGGGTGGTAACTCCTTTGCCCAATACTGTACCAGAGGACACGTATGGACCCAACGTCTGACAATTGTCAAAGGTTGTCTTAATATCTCTGAGATAATGAGACGCAAACACTGAATTCGTTCTCTAATAAGTATTCTCAATAATCTCTTTGAGGGCTAAATTTTTCTTAAAAGCTAAGGATGTCGCTACTGCCCTGATTTCGTGAGCCTTAACTTTCAGACCTCCAAAACTCTGTTCTTGGCACAGCATATGTGCTTCTCTAATCAGTTATCTCATAAAGAAAGCTAGAGCATTCTTTGTCATGGGCCTACTGGGATCTTTGACAACCACCCAAGAGCATCAGAAGTCCCTCTGATACCTCTTGTTCTTTCAATATAAAAGCGTAACGCTCTCACTGGGCAGAAAACTCTTTCTTGTTCATGCCCCACTAAATCGGAGAGACCCAAGACATCAAAGGATCTTGGCCAAGGATTCGAAGGGTTCTCATTCTTGGCCAAAAAATCCTCCTGGAAAGAACACACTGCGTTGCCATGTCTCCAGCCCACTGTCTTAGGTATGGCCTGAAGCTCACTAGCTCTTTTAGCCGTTGCCAAGGCGACTAAAAAGATAGTCTTCTTTGAGACATCTCTTAATGAAGCTTTATCTAAAGGTTCAAACTTACTAGAAGTTAAATGTTTCAAAACGACGTCCAGATTCCAAGCAGGGGGTCTACATTGAGGCTGCTTCTTGGTTCCAAATGATCTAACAAGATCTCTAAGGTCCAGATTATTAGAAATATCCAAACCTCTGTGTCTGAACACCGAGGTCAACATACTCCTATAACCCTGAATCGTAGAAATCGACAATCCTACCTCCTTCCTTACATAAAGGAGGAAGTCTGCGATTTGGGTCACAGAGGTACTGGATGAAGACACCTTCCTCTTCTTACACCACTTCCGGAAGTTCTCCCACTTCGACTGGTACACCGTAATTGTGGAGGTTCTTCTACCTCTAGCCATTGCACTGGCCCACCCTCTCTAGAGTATCCCCTCGCTCTGACAAGACTTTCGATAGTCTGAACGCAGTCAGACCCAGAGCGAGGGTATTCTTGTGAAACCTGTCGAAGTGGGGTTGTCTGAGTAAATCTACTCTTAGGGGCAGTGTTCTTGGTGTATCCACTGTCCATTCCAGTACCTCTGTGAACCAACTTTGGGCCGGCCAATACGGAGCTATTAGTCATCCTCGTACCTTGACTCTCTCTGAACATTTTCATCACTTTCCCCAAGACCTTGAATGGAGGAAAAGCATAAGCGTCGAGGCCTGTCCAATCCATCAGGAAGGCATCCACTGCAACTGCTTCCTGGTCTGGAACTGGAGAGCAGTAGATTGGTAGTCTTTTTGTTTTGGCTGTCGCAAAAAGATCTACTACTGGACGGCCCCACAATTTCCACAGGCTCTGGCATACTTCTAGATGTAATGTCCACTCTGTCGGAAGAAGTTGCCCCTCCCTGCTCAACAGGTCCGCTCTGACATTCTTCTCCCCCTGGATGAACCTGGTGAGCAGAGAAACGTTCTCCTCTTCCGCCCAAAGCAGAACTTCTTTCGCCAGCATGTAAAGGGGAAATGAATGCGTCCCTCCTTGATTGCGGATATATGCCAGAGCTGTGGTGTTGTCCGAGTTGATCTGCACTGTCTTGTCGCGAACCAACTCCCTGAAAGACTTCAAGGCCAAGAAAATCGCCATCAGTTCCTTCCTGTTTATGTGCCAACTTACTTCGTCTTCGTTCCAAAGACCCGAGACTTCTTGAGGGCCTAATGTCGCTCCCCAACCTGCGTCCAATGCGTCAGAGAACAAGATGAGGTCTGGGTTCTTCTGCTGGAGCGACATACCTTCTGCTAACCTGCCTGGAGTTAGCCACCAACTCAATTCTTCCTTCACCTTGGTCGGAATCTGAAACTGGAAGGAATCCGGTTGCGATTTTCTTGGCCATGCTTCTTTCAGGAAAAACTGTAGAGGTCTCATGTGCAGTCTTCCTAGAGAAATGAACCTCTCTAGCGAAGAGAGCGTTCCCAGTAAACTCATCCACTCTCTTGCCGAGCATCGGTCTTTCTCTAGAAAGTCCTGCACCTTCCGAAGGCATAGGGCTTGCCTGTCGGGGGACGGAAAAGCCCGAAAAGTCGCTGACAATATCTGAATCCCCAAATAGATTATCTGTTGATTGGGATTCAGCTGAGACTTTTCCAGGTTCACCAAAAGACCCAATTCTTTTGCCAATTCTAACGTTTGTTTCAGGTCCTCCAGACATTGACGCCTTGACTGGGATCTTATCAGCCAGTTGTCCAAGTAAAAAGATACTCTGATCCCTAGTAAGTGTAACCATCTTGCTACGTTGGACATCATCCTCGTGAACACTTGGGGGGCTGTGCAAAGGCCGAAGCACAGGGCCTTGAATTGAAAGACCCTGTTCTGGATCACGAACCTTAGGTACTTCCTGCTTCCTGGATGAATTGGAATATGAAAGTACGCGTCTTGTAGATCCAGGGTAACCATCCAGTCCCCTGGACGTACCGCTTTGCCAAGTACTGACTCGTTCGTCTCCATGGTAAATTTGGTTTTCTCCATGAACACGTTTAGTTGACTTATGTCCAGTACTGGTCTCCAACCTCCCGAGGATTTCGCAACCAGGAAGAGCCGATTCCGATTGTAAAATCCCGGAGATTCGTGATCCAGAACAGGTTCTATGGCTCCTTTCTCCAGCATGGAAGAGACTTGATCCCACAGTGCCTTCTCTTTCACTAAATCGTTGTAATGTGCCCCTAGGGCTCTCGGAGATGTAACGAGAGGAGGTTTCCTTAAGAAGAGGATTTTGTAATCCTTCTCGAGCTACCCTTGATGAATGGCCCCAGGGATCTGCATTCCTGTTTCTCCAAACTTCCCAAAAATTCTTGAAGTCCTGGTCTCCTACTGATGTCTGAGGATTCCTGTTTCTCCAAAATTCCCAAAATTCTTGAAGTCTGGCTCCTACTGACGTCTGGAGGACTTGTTTCTCATTGCTTAGGGGTAGTCTTAGCTCCTCTTTTAGCGGGTAATCTTTTGCCTCTAAATGCAGGTCGAGCGAAAGTCCTGCCTCGAAAGGGCTGTTGAGAAGGTCTCGATTCCTTCGGTGCCTTCTTAACCAATTTAAAAGGTAAAAACTTCCTCACTGAAGATGAGAGGAGATCCTGAGTAGCCTTCTGAGATAGAGCCAGAGCTATATCCCTAATGATCTCCGAAGGAAATAGCTGGTTTGAAAGAGGGGAAAACATCAACTCCGATTTCTGAGAGTTAGAAACTCCTTTAGAAGTAAAAGAGCACAAAAGAGACCTCTTTTTAAGCACTCCTGCTGCAAATAACGATGCAAGTTCATTAGCTCCATCTCTAAGAGCTTTGTCCATGCAGGACATAATACTCTTAGGTACTTCCATATCTTGAGAATTCTCGTCTTCCAATGTGTTCGCCAATGCTCCCAAAGACCAATCGAGGAAGTTGAAGACCTCGAAAGTCCTGAAGATTCCCTTAAAAAGGTGATCAAATTCTGACGAAGTACACAATACTGGAGAAATCCCCCTGGGAGGAGGCAGGTACTCCCAGACCAAGACTTTCTCCAGTAGTGTACCACACTCCCGACTTCGAGGCTAACTTGGCTGGGGGAAAAGCGAAAGAAGACTTCCCTGCTTCCTTCTTCTCCTTCAGCCAATTATTCACACGTTGCAGAGCTTTCTTGGCTGAAATCGAGAGTGTCATCTTGAGGAATGAGGACTTCTTGGGAGTTTTAGTCTTGGAAAACTGCGACAGGGGAGATAAAGGAGCCGTAGGTTGAAATTCCCTTTCAAAAATCGAAAGAAGACATGAAGTGAGGATTTTATAATCCGATGAAGGTTCCACATTCTTATCTTCAACAAAGTCAAAATCTTCTTCTGCTGAAGAAATGTCTTGTAACTCAGAATCGTCCTCTTGACGTCCTGCAGACGGATCAAAGTCCTGCCGCTTGCGTCCTGAATCCAACAAAAAGGAATCGGCGTCGTGCCGCCTGCGTCCTGCGTCCACCGCCGACACCGCCGCGTCCTGCCGCCTGCTTCCACAGCAAGCGGTTCAACGTCTTGCCGCTTGCGTCCTACTTCCACAGATACGATCTTCTTCTTCCTGCGTCCTACGTCCTGAAACGCTACTCGATCTTCCGTCCTAGGCATGACAGTGCGTCCTGTATCCTCGTCAACCGAAGCACGAGAGAGAGAAGGCAAATTCTTGTCTTTCGTCTTCTTAGAAGACTTCACGGGAAGGAAATCGTCCTTACGTCTCGAAGAACCTTGCAAAGGAGACTCGCACGAGTTAACGAGAACTGCTAACTTCGACTGCATTTCTCTTAAGAAGTCTTTCGGGCTATCTTCCTGACGGGCAGCATGCAACGTAGGAGACGGACTGCGACGGTAGGGAGAGCGATCTTGAACTCTACCCGAAGGAGAGAGACGAGGCGAAGACAAGCAAGAAGACGGAGGCGAAGACAAGCAAGAAGATGGAGGCGAATCTCTTGCCGAGATCAAGGAACGCAAAGGCCGTGCAGCGTCCTCTTTCGAACGAAAAATCTTCTTCCTCTTGATCGGAACTGCATCTCCATCTTCAGAAGAGGACAAAACCTCCGGACTACTCCATGCATCTCGACCGTGTGAAAGTCTATCCTGTGCGATCGACGTCCTGAATGTCCTCTTGAGGGGGCGTGACACTACCGAATATCGACGTTCCCGTTCTGGAGTCGAACCATCAGATGACGCACACTTCCCAGTTACGCCTTTCCTGTGGCGAACTGAAACAGCCTGGGATTTAACAACAGGACTGTCCGAAGGGACGCCTGACCGTGACAAAACCTCTCTCGCCTCCCTTCGACTGTCGACATGCCTTCTCCCTTGGGTCTGGGAGCTTGACAGAGGTCTAGGTCTAGGAGCATGAGAGAGACGATCAGACGCCCCCTCCACTACACTTTCACTCACATCAAAAGCACTGACTTTATCTGTTAGACGCTGTATCTGGTCACCCATGGACGCAAGGGCAGCGAACACTTTCACAATCTGAGTATCCTTCGCCTCCTCCAATACAGCAGCGGGCGCAGGAGATACCTGGGGAGAAGGTTCTACCATCTCTACATTAGGAGCTGGAGAGGAAACACATTCACTCCTTTTACTAGAAGTATTAGATCTCTCACTACGAGAAACAGATCTCCTCACTCGATCTTTCTCTAGTCTTTCAACATATTTCGTAAGAATCTTCCACTCCTTCTCTGTCAAATTCTCACATTCAACACACAATTTCTCTACATTTCTTACAAATTGTGTGAGGGTTGACCGAAGCTTTCGGCAACCTCACCTTGCACCCTTTTTTCATACAAACTCTGAACATACCACCTGTATCTGACATATCCAAAGAATAATCCAAAGAGAATGCCAAGCCAAAGTTCCAAGTACAATACCAATAATCCAAATCAACGATAAGTCGGCAACGAGCTCGAAAATCTTAGCAGGGAACCAACAATAATGTTGTCGTTCCGGCTGGCAGAGAAAATCTGACGTAATCGGGAATGGTTCCTAGCGCTAGCGCCACGGTAACGGGGTGGTGGTTGCCTGAACTACTAATAGGTTACTAGCGTTTGCCGCGAGTTTTGAAAATTTCTGCCAGTGGAACAGAGAATATAGCTATATATATACCTGCCAGGTAAGTGTCATACATTAAAATTGTTCTCAGTGTTCCGGGCGAATCACGGGACTTTACAGCAACAACCTTTCGTATCTTGAAAACTTTTCATATGTAGAGCAGTAAAATTTTTCGCATTGGCTTTCGTATCTCGAGTTTTTCGTAAGTAGAGCCTTTCGTATCTCGAGGTACTACTGTACTTCACCAAAAACCCCCAAGTCATCAACCATAAGTAAACAAATTCCAAAAAAAATTCCACTGCTGCTCAACACTGTTGACAGTACCTGCCAGCAGAAACAACTGATTTTCAGTGCTGAGTTGGTTCCACTTTCCCCCAGTAGTGGGCAGGGGGGTATCGCCTAGCCAAAACAACACACCGCTACTGCAAATTTCAACATTTTAGCTGCCGACAGATAGAAACTATAGCTATGTAACTACTTGGGAAGTTACATACATAAAATTATCTATTCAAACAAATAAGGATAATGGAAAGCACAATGAAAGAGCCACCTACACTCAGCTGACTACTACTCTGCATTGAATTCCTAGTCCTATGTGGCAGAAGAAAGAGCCAGTTTGGCAGGAGCTGACTTCCCAAACAAAACCCTTTTCGACAAAGTAAAGAAGGGTCCTGAAGGCTCACCATTTCATGGCACCTAACTTGAAATGCCACAAGACCTTTGATAAATGAAGAAATAATTCCGCTAAACAAATGAAACTCTCTTTTGACATCTCACATGATGCGCTAAGAGACAGCTGAGAAAGCTATGATGTAACACCAGAAAGCTAGAAAAAGCACTCTCTTATTGCACCAGTCTCATAGTGCATGGCTGGAGGTTGGATGAAGCTCTACAAGTTTTCATAAATCCCAAAACCGAAGCAGTCGTAGGAGCATGCTTATGGGAAGACACATTTAAGATTGCCTCAAAATGCACTTGCACAAAACTAGATAACATTAACTTCTTATTTGCCTGTTCAACAGGCTAAGCCTCTGAAAAATGGGAGGTTAAAGCATAGCAGCATGATCCATGAAGTGCTTAAATACAGATGGAGAATCATCAGTCAGGGACAAAATCCATCAAATCTAAATTGCCACTCCACAGACTGAGATGATGAGAAGGCAGGCATTTGCGATGGTGACTTAACTGTGACCAATAGCAATACGATTACAAGATGTGGTTGTAAGGTGCCAGTGCTGAGATGGAATACTGTAAGTGACTCATCAGACAAAATGACTGGGTGGGAAAGAAATAGCTGGATGGGCGAACGCAAAAGGTTCTCGCAAGACATCACCATGATAGATGAATCACCTGCTTTGCACTTCAACAAATCCAAAAGAGATGGAAGCTTCAACCCGAGTGACAACCCTGCTGGGACAACAGCAGGAGCCATGTGCACAATACAGTACAAATAAGCACAGTTATCAAAAAGGGGAACATGAGGCATCAGAAGGGGACTGGGATAGGAGGGGAAGACATACAAGATGACACCACACAAGTAACATATTGTACAACTGGAGTACTGACAAGCAACTCAGTAACTACTGAAATATCTAGAAAGCTATCACTGGGGTCCCTAAATCACTGTAACTCTTGAGAGTTAACAAGAGCACTTGCTCCTACCAGAAAAGTCTTCTGGAAATCAAGTCAACTTCAAGACAGTAGATAGCTGGGAGGTATCAAAGAGACAGACCTCTGTCCTGAGACATGTCTTGGAATCCTGGCAGAGGAGACCTACTGATGAAGCACAGTCAACAGGGTGGGTTTCACACAGACAGCCCCGACACCTTTTCTCCTCATCAGGAACTCAAAAACAGGTTGATCATTATAGGGGAAACACAATATACTCAGTCAAATGCTTATGCAAAAATAACACATCTAAGTTTCTTTCTCCTGAACCACACAGGGCACATTAGAAGATGAAGTAGGATTAAGAGGGGTATCCAGTATGGAAAGAGTCGAAGGAGAAGCAACACCAGAAAAAAGGCAAGAACAGATAAAGTGCAGGACTTAAGGCCAGCCATGGCTAACTGCCTGAAAGTCTGTTGGCCCATGGCTTCTTTCAAGATTTAACAAACTTGTTCATTTTCTAATTAGACTACTCCTTGCCTTCTCACAATAAGAAATAAAAACAGAATTCATTGCCTCTACAGGCAGCACACACTGTATGACTTTTATGTTCATTCCTGTACATCTGGTTTACATAATACTCATTCCTACAAAACCTAACACTCCTGTCTCCTCTTACTGTAGATGACATAACGCTCAAAAAGGTAAAAAACACAAAACTGTTCAAGAGATAACTGCCAAAAACCACAGAATGCCAAAACAATGAAACTGATAACCCAGAAGGATGAATTTTGACAAGAATATAAACATTCGTGATTATCAGACTTACATCTGAGTCACCCACGAGCTTTTCTTTTTAATGCAGATCATACTATCCTGGTGCTAGGATGTAAGCTGATTTTGACAGTAGGTAATGTTTATTCAAAATAATTTATCTATTCACAAGATACTGCAGTATTAATTTTTGGGCATAATAGAATATAAAAAGAATTCTTTATATAATTACCTGCAAAGCTAATTCCCGTGTTGGGGATAGGATGAGAGCACGGGCTCCAGTCTTTGCTGTGTGTTCTTGCAATTTTTCAAACATTGGTATGAGAAAACATGCAGTTTTTCCACTCCCTGTCCTTGCCATAGCTACAACATCTCTACCCATTAAAACCAGAGGCAATGTCTGAAAGATGAAAAAAAGTTAATAATAATCAACAATTAAATCCAATGTTAAAGAATAGCAACTCATTCTAATGAAATCCTAACAAACTTAATAAGAAATCCACTAATTACAAAATAAGCATCACTAGAATATAAAGCATTTAACATGTGTAGAAATAAACATCACAATAAAACAATATCAAACAAGAATATAAAGCATTTAACATGTGTAGCAATAAACATCACAATAAAACAATCAAATAAATGCATTTATCGTAGGACTTGCTTGGATTAAGATTAAAACTGATGACATCCTCAAAATTATAATGTTGTCTTGTACAATATGCATGTCCTTGGTAGCTTGATCTGCCACTAAGAGAGTAAGCAGACCATTCAAAATTTACAAAACTACCAAAGTGGTACATGCAGTTGGTTAGCAAGTATAGTGATGTAATTCCATGTTACATACTCAAAGGAGGAAACCACCACCTCACTTTCCACAAGTAAGGTAAATGAGAAATCTAAACTTTCATTATGAAAAACTTAAAGAGAAGATGAGGACTGACTGATTTTAGCTTTATTTGACATCATCACTACCAGGATCACTCTTGCCAAGAGGAGATATGTACACTTACAGAAAAAATAAGATCAATTACATAAATACATTATAATGAATAACAAGCCTCTTTCATGCAAAATTCGAGAGGGGTTGCACTTTTTTTGTATTTGTTATTTATTTGCATACTTTTATCATGTTTCTTATTTAGCCAATACTGAACAGGTAAATATATTGATATGCAGCTCCTCAGGCCGTGAAAACTTTTAGGTCAGCCAATTTACGAAAAAACACATCAATGGAAAGAGGAAGATATGCAAATGTACATGGTGAAAAAAAAATTCTAAAAGCTCCTATTTTATAATATTAATTGATAAAAACTGATTTCTAACTGAGTCACTTTTGTATTTCAAATAAATGCATTTCATGTGAATCTTCTACAGCACTTTAAAATATTAATTAATAAAAATTACTTTTTTTTTTTTTTTTTTTTTTTTTTTTTTAAAGCCTTTTATTTTGTCTATTTTAAATATTAACTATTTTACTTAATATCCTATGCGGCTCTATAAAATTGGGAATTTCTGAATGTGGCCCTTGCACTGAAAAGTTTGCTACTCCTGGTTTAAACTCTGAGGATCTTCTATGATACAAATGTCTAGGGAGCATGGACAATCTAGGTAGGTTGCTGTTTACATCTCTCCACTTCATGCAAAGATCTAAATACTTTGAGGCTATTTTACTCATGAGAATGCTAAATATTTACAATTTTCCAACATGGAAGCTGTATAACATACCTTACGCTGGATTGGAGTTGGGACTTTGTAACCTTTTTTCATTACTCCCTTAAACACTGGTTTACTTAACCCCATCATCTGCAAAAAAACAAATATACATTATATATACTACATAAATAATTACTATAGAAAACACATAGGAAAATTAATTTCTCAAAAATGTTCAATAATCCTACTTATATTGTCCAAAAAATCTGACTGTAAATTTTGCTTCTGCAAAATCCTTGTAAGTTATTCTAAATAATTTATTCAAGGAATTCAATCTTGGAAATGTACACTATGGATTCAAGTACCTCGGAATTAAGGCTTGGACATTCAAATGTGCTATCACTAGCGATGTCCATTGAGAATGTCAAACTATTTTTGGAATTGTTCATGCAGAGAAAGTGACCATATATATAGCAGGCACCAGTCAACTGCTGTGATCATCATAAGCATCAATGTTACTTGTATTGCTTGCAGCTAAGGGCCAAAGGCACACTGTAAAGAACCTTAAGTAATGCCTACTGTGCACTGCATGAGGTGCACTATCAGCACTAACCCCCTGCCTCCCCAGGACACACCACCTAGTGGGAAAAAGAGGTGATCACAGATAGCCCTAACGGGTTGGCCAAGCATAATTTGAATTTTTTTTAAATGCTGATCACACCTGATGTAAGATAACTTTAATAGTATGTAAGACTCATTCCTAATAATATTAATTATAATAATGTGACACCTCTTTCCTGATGTGTTAGCTAAATCTAAGTTTACCCAAAGAGAATGGTAAAGAAGAAACAATTATGGTTTTGGGTCAGTATCTCTGGGTCAATCCATTTCGTTAATGGACCCCATGCTTTACAATCGAGACATACTTTGGCGATATGTAAAATTAAAAAAAAACTTGATTATTAAAAGAACACCAGTGAGCTTTACAATTAACGAAAATTTAGATTATGTAAAAATTTTCCAAAATTGTGAATATCATGAGTCACATGACGCACAAAAGAGAGAATGTTACTTGGGGTTAATATTTAAACAGATTTATTTCCATTCACATACCTTCATATATATGGTAATAAATTATCACTTAGAAAAGAAGTCTTAACCCTGAACTCTGCTGTTTAAAGGAAATAAAAATGATATTGTTATGATACAATAAAGTTTGTACATACTTACCTGGCAGATATATACATAGCTAAGACTCCGTCGTCCCCGACAGAAATTCAAATTTCGCAGCACACGCTGCAGGTAGGTCAGGTGATCTACCGTCCTGCCTGGGTGGCAGAATTAGGAACCATTCCCGTTTTCTATTCATATTTTTTCTCTTCCACCTGTCTCCGCGGGGAGGCTGGGTGGGCCATTAATCGTATATATCTGCCAGGTAAGCATGTATGAAACTTTATTGTATTATAACAATATCATTTTCATACAATCAACTTACCTGTCAGATATATACATAGCTGATTGACACCCTTTGGTGGAGGGTAAGAGACAGCTAACATGGAATAGACAGGTAAACAACATATGTTGTAGGTATAAAAAACCTTGGTTCCTATCTGATAGGTGGTAGAACTTCGTGGGCTTAGTTGCCCCAGTAGTCTGCATCACCCTCAACGATCTTTAGCGAGATATGTGATCTATGGCTAAGAGTTCTTGTGGGTCTGCCGATGGGATATGAACCGCTTACTCGGCAGAGCCTGAAAGGACTTTGTCAATGGGTACTGGACCACTTCTATGACAATACACCTTATGAAGAGCGCAACACTGATCCCGATCACCTGATCCTAACACGAGGGTTCGCGCTCAAATTGGAAAGAGTTATCCCCCACACTCCTTTCCAAAAAACCTCAATAATTTCACTAAGTTAAAAAACTTTAACTCAAAGTTAAGGATCAGTGTCGGCTCCTTATCCCAGTAACGTATCCGCAGAAACGTATAAACCAAAAGAGGAAGGATCTCCCTCGTAGGTTTTAACTAGACATCCTTTGTGTAATGAGAAGTCAACACAGAGTTGCCTCTACCGTACAACACAGCTAATATGTCTTATATGACATATTGTTATGTAAAGAACAAGAATTTGCAAAAGCGCGCACTTCCTGCCTTTTTAATTCTCAGCTGTTTGAAGGAATCAAGTCACTTATGAAGTGCTTGAGGAGAATCTCCATGTTTCAAAGAAGACCAGGGCTTTCTTGAAATGATCTCTCCTGACTGAAGCCTGAAGCCTGGCAGGAACCTCGCGCCTGGCTGGTGCTTTGCTCTTGGTTGGTGCCTAGCGCTTGTCTGGTACCTTTTGCTTGACTGGCGCCTCGCATCTGGTTGACGCCTCGCGTCTTAGCTGGAGATTCGCGCCTAGAGCTTGGCTGGTGCCTGGCTGGCGCCTGGCGCCTGGCTGGCGTCTCGTGCCAGGTTGGCGCTTTGTGCCTGCCTGGCGCCTTGCGCCTGCCTGGAGCTTCGCGCCGGCTGGCGTCTAGCACCCGGTTGGGGAGTGGCGCCTTGCGCCTGCCTGGAGCTTCGCGGCTGGCTGGTACCTCGCGTCTGCCTGGCGCCTCGCTCCTGCCTGGCGCCTCGCGCCTGGTTGGCTCCTCCAACTTTACCGGGGCTTCGAGCTTGGTAGAGTCTCGAGGATGTCTGGCAATGTCCACATCGGACACTCTTATCTGTCCTATATGTTCGCATCTAGCGCATCTGTGTCAGGTTTGTAGGCCGGTCGGTCTCTCATCAGACAAATGACAGTGTTCTTGGGGCTGTCTGCAGGTTTCTTCTTCCTTGCTGACTTCGTCAGAAGGTCTTGAGTTGTCTTCTCAGTTAATGAACGAGAAATGTCCTTCACTAACTGAGAAGGGGGGAAACAAAAAGTCAGACAAAGGCGAGTACAGAAGCGCTGCCCTCTGAGCGTGGGAGACCGCTTTGGTTAAAAAGGCACTATACACTGTCCTCTTTTTAAGAAGACCTGCTCCAAAAAAAAGAGGAGATCTCAACCGAGCCATCCTGAACCGCTTTGTCTATACAAGACAAAATACACAGAAGGACTTCTGGTTCGAGTCCTTCAGAATCATGGGCTTTCTTGGACATCACCCCAAGGGACCAATCTAAGAAGTTGAAAACTTCCAATACATGAAAAAGTCCCTTGAGGAGATGTCCAGTTCTGAAATGCCCAAGTTATACGGGCAGAGTTCAAACCTTGTCTACGTGAAGCATCAACTAAGGTCGAAAAGTCCGCTTCTGACGTAGACGGAAGAGAAATACCCATATTCTCTCCCGTCTGATACCAAATGCCTCTTTTACCAGCTAGTCTCGCTGGAGGCATGCAGAAGACCGTTCTAACTAACTCCTTCTTCGACTTCATCCAAGAGTCTAAAGACTGAAGAGCCCTCTTCATCGAAATGGCTGGCTTCATTCTAAGAAAAAACGAAGATTTCTTCGTCTTTGCACTCGAGCAAAGAGAGCGCGGAGAAGGAGGAGAGGCAGGAGTCAAGTCGTCTCCCTACTCCTCTAGAAGCAAGGCTGTCAAAAACTTTATAGTTTCGACAGTCCTTCTCTTCCTTGATACTCCTCCTCCGAGTTTACTTCTAACTCGGGGTCTAGATGAGTCTCCGCTGCTAATTCAGTACGTCTTTCCTCTGGAGGAGACAAACTCCTAATAGGAGAGGGGCTAAGGGAATGATATTCCTTCCTCTTCCCCGCTTTAATAGTCCTGGAAGGCGCCAACAGCCCAGGCTTCTCTCCATCAATGGATGACGCTTCCCGCTTGGATGACGCTTCTAGTCCGCCAAGCGTCCTGGCTGACGCCTCCCGCTTGTGTGGCTGCTGACGTCTGGATGACGCCTCGCGCCTGGAAGACGTTTCGCTCTCAAAAGGCGTCCTAACTGGCACCAAATTTTTTGGTTGGAGCCTCGCGCTAAAAGCAGCTTTAAATGACGCTTCATGTCTTGACAACGTCTCACACGTCTCTGGCGTTACGTGTCTTCCGTAAGATTCTCCTGATCTCGCTCTCGAAACCGAAGCCTCTGCGATATGTTTGGAAGCTTCACGTTGATTGGAAGCGCAACGTCCTTCCTACGAGGCGCTAACACTCCCACCAAAGAGGCCAGTTGCTCTTGTACTGCCAAGATAATCTTCCTTGAAGCTTTTCCCACGTCATCTTCAATCGGGGGAGAAGTAGGAAAAGGAAGCAGTCTATAGGAAGCCTGTTCGTCTTCTACCTTACTGAGAGATCTATGAAGAAGACTTTCCGCAGGTTCTCACAACTCTTTCCAATAAATGTAAACATGTTAACAGTTATTATCGTCGAATCGAGGAATGGAATTCTCTTTGCTAACGCGAATAGGAGCGAAAAAAGAGATTCTCGATGCTCTTTGCGATATGAGAGAGTCGTGGAATTGGCCTAAGTGATTAAGTGATTAAATGGGTAACGAAATCAGGAACGAATCTTGCCGTTACCGAGCTTGGTGTCCGAGAGGCTACTGGAATCTTAGGTTAATAACTCGCTAAAACGAGAAAATCTTGGATGGTGCTCTTGGCTCACTGCGCCAGGCTGGCGCTTCTGGCGCAAATTTGCGCCAGGCTGGCGCTTCTGGCGCAAATTTTGCGCCAGGTTGGCGCTTCTGGAGCATTGCGCCAGGTTGGCACTTCTGGCGCATTGCGTCAGACTGGCGCTTTCTTCTAATTCTTTTTATATTATGTGCCAGAACACCTGTGCCTTTCTGGTACCCGACATCCTTTCACATGTTAATTCCGTTCTTAGTAGGAAAAAGCTTTATATACGTAGTATAGCAGTCCATTCAGGAAACAAGTTCTACCCCAAAGAGAATGTTTCCCATCCGACTCATCCATCTTCTTCTGAGCAGGTACTCTAATAAGCTATGCTTTCGTAAGCCTGAGAGCATTACATAATATAATGTTCTGCTGCGATAGAATCCTTTAATAATGTTACCTACGGTAAACAGCATTGAAAGGTTGTACTATCTCTCTTATTGAAAGGTTCTTAGCAAAAAGGCATACAATATTTATTTATGTTAGCTTAACTATCCCCTCAATCCAGAGGTTAAGACCGCGATTGTAGGGAGAGATACGGATAGTTATTCCATCCCGCAGGAGAGAGAGATACACCCAACCGCTCATGACTGACACCTACATGGTACTGACAGTAACTGGCGTAGGCGTACTGCGTTGGTCTCAGGCTCTCAGCGAAAGCAGTCCCCGCTTACTCTTCCAGAGTTGCCAGCTACTCCATTTAATAAAGGAATTTATAAAATTATTATCGAACTTCAGGAAGTTCTTATTAAAGCATATTTAAGCGAAACAGGACTTCGATAAATCTAGAAGCTAAGTAGGTGTTGTCTTAACAATCCCTTTAAGCGTAGTCCTTCCTAGGAAAGTCGTAGAAGGATACTGGTAATTGAGTTGCACAGAAAAGAAGTAACTACGGTATGTGTTTATGATTTGACCGTATCGTATTCTCATACAGCAGAAACTCTACTACCTTCTACTATCTTCGTTCTTTTCGTTAATAGAACGATAGAAAGAGTATATATATCCTTAAGGAACGAAGTTAATCCAGGAACTCTTTAAATCTTCGTGATTTCCTCATAAATCGCGGAGAGACAGAATTCCTGTTCATCACTAGGGTTACGGAAGGAAGTAGATATTTCCTATCCGCCATCATACCCAAACGTCGATGACATTCTTATTAAGAAAAACTCCCAAAGCTCTTGCCTCCTCAAAACGACGGGAAGAGCATGGATGAAGGAGGAGAGTCCGCATTGAGAGGAACTGCCTAACACAGGAGTCTTCTGAATAATGAAAAGGGGCTTCTCTTAGTATCAGAATCCTTCTGACAAAAGCAACGGCCGCCTGTGCGACATCTTGCACATTTGCCAGGGGAAAGTTGCTCAAGGTAAAAACTCAAAGAGGAGTCTCGCGACTGACCTCTCTCTCAAATGAAGATTTTGGAATCTTCTGACGCCTGGCGCCTGGATCCTTGCGCCTAGCGCCTGGCGTCTGGATAGTTCCGCGCGCCTGGAATGTTCCGCACGCTAGAAAGGAGACTCGCTCCTGGAACGTTCCGCTTGTGTGGAAGGTCCCGTGCGCCTAATAGATCCGAGCGCCTCTAGTCTTGTTATACTAGCCTCTTGCCAGTAAACGTTCAATGGAAGCATCCTTCTGATTGCCACTCTACTATAAGGCTCCTTAGTTAAGCCATCTGTTTTCTCTTTGAAGGCGCCTTGCGCCAAGAAAAAAAGTTCTGGAACGCGGCTCGCACTCAGTTGCTGGAACGCGGCTCGCGGTTTATCTGTATGAACGAGGCTCGCGCTAGTCTGTTGGAACGCGGCTCGCGCTAGTCTGTTGGCACGCGGCTTGCTGCTGGCTGTTGGAACGTGGCTCGCGCTAGCTTGCTGGCTGGCTCTCAGCCTCTCGCTCAGTGAGTCAGTGTTCTCTTATTCAGAGAACGAGCCAGATCGTCCGAACTCCAAACATGTACATTCTTCGTCTTTTCGGATGATAAGATGAAGAAAACGGAAGAACAGACGCACTTTTTTAAAGGATGCCTTTCCAATGGCTATCCCTGGCAGTCTGGGACGTTTTACAGATCCTGCCGAGGGAACGCCCGATCGGTGGGGATTCTCCATAACCTCCGTAAGGCTTTCGACTTTCCTTCTCCTCTGGGCTTGTGAGTTTGGAAGAGGTCTAGGCCTGAGAGCGAGACAGAGCCGATCGAACGCACCCTCTACTAATTAGGACGCCTTTCCAATGGCGAACCTGGCAGTCTGGGACGTTCTAGCAGATCCTGCCGAGGGGACGCCTGATCGGTGGGGATTCTCCATAACCTCCGTAAGGCTTTCGACTTTCCTTCTCCTCTGGGTATGTTGAGCTTGGAAGAGGTCTAGGCCTGGGAGCGAAACAGAGCCGATCAGAACGCACCCTCCACTGCACTAACACTAAAATCATTTCTTACCTTTCAATAGCTCGTATTTTGAGCTACATTCCTTTGTCTTCAATTTGCAATATGAATTTGAAGATTCTGTAAAGTAAGAAGGAGATGAGGATACCACACTACTAGTATTGTTTATGCTCTACTGCTCGTTAGTACGAGAGCTATATAAACTTCTAAAGGAAGCGTAACTATTCTTTCCTTACATCCTCAAGAAGGAAGTTAGCTCAATCAATTCTAACATTTACTACACGTTATTATGAATAAATATTAAAATTTTCCTTCTTGCAAACTATTGTGAGTATCTACCGAAAAGTTCGGTAGTTACACGTAAACAATTCTTCGAAATTTTCGAAGCCAAAGTTATAAAAACAAATTAATATGTGTATGCCGAACCAAAGATCCAGTACTTCCCTGCAAAAGATAGCCCAGAAGATCGATGGCGATGAAATCCAAAATCAAGTCAGGAGGAACTGCAAACGTTGTTTACATTCCAAGCGACAGAAAAAATATGAATAGAAAACGGGAATGGTTCCTAATCCTGCGACCCAGGACAGGACGGTAGATCACCTGACCTACCTGCAGCGTGTGCCGCGAAATTTGAATTTCTGTCGGGGATGACGGAGTCTTAGCTATGTATATTATCTGACAGGTAAGTTGAATGTATGAAAATGATATTGTTATGATACAATAAAGTTTCGTTCATACTTACCTGGCAGATATATCTAATGTCTTATCGCTTGGCGATAGACTTTTTGTTTTTTTTCCTTACGGCTGTTATCCGTAAGTAATGTTTGGTTCCTCTCATCTCCCTTGGATATCTTAGTAGAGAGGTTCTTTCTTGTCTAGAGGAGATGATTCAGGCTAGTTGAACAAGTTAACAACTTTATTCTGTAACTCCATAATAGGAGATGCAGCTCGGTCGGTGGACGACCGATATGTTTGAGATTTGGTCGTTGGAACTGCCATTCTAAAGCATCGCGTCGATAGCGGAACATTAGCTATCTCAGCAATTCATATAAAAACACATACGTAGTTCGCCGGCTCGGAAGTTACAAGTTTCCGGCGTAGGTTAACAGGTCAACCGCTTCCCATGGAAGTTGTTGTGCAAAGTTATCATAACATAAAAATGTTGACAAAGCTGTGAGCTAGATCAGGCTACTGCAGACAGTGCATAGCGTAATCTAAGGTCTGCTTTGGTCACGTAGAACCCTCCTAATGCCATGACCCCAGGTCACTGGTTTATATATAATGTAATTCTTACATTAGGCTCGGTCTGCTACCTATTCAAGCCTTGAATAACAAAAAAATTACTTTAAACATTGTTCATAGGAGCGTGCTCGTAACATACTAAGTGATTAAATGCACAAAAAGGTTCTGTTACATACCCTTGTTGACATATTCATAAACAAAGATAAATGCATGGAAAATATAGATCCATGTTTGGTAATAATAATGATTATGTACCCAAAAATAATAAAATGGTAAAAAATCAAAACATGTATACATGATTAATATATAACATGTAACCGGATTAAGAATAATGGTTACTAAATAATGATTATAGCATGATCATGGATAATTGTTAAAGAGTACTTGACACTCTTTATAATAGATAAATATAATTATATAATAGTATAACAATGTAATTCTGCAGAATTCAATATATAGGGCTGATATTTTATTAGGTGCCCGAAAAATACCTTTAGGAATATATTAATGTATAATATTGGGCTATAATGATTTATTAGGTGCCCTGGAGATACTTTAACTGTTCAAATGCAAAGGCTTGAGTCTTTCTTGTCCTACATTTTTGCCAGCATACGGACCGCTTTTCACACACAACACAATTCCAGACAACTCCCTAGGCACGAACTGAAGTGGCCAGGTTCAGGCGGCCCAAACGCAAACGACTTGAGTTTAACGGGTACGTCGTCCAGACGGGCCAGTACGTTCCCTTGGAGATCCTTCTGTTTACGCCTCAGCCTACGCCAAGCAAAGATGTTGACGGCGATAACCAATATGGCCGTCACGTCTGAACACGGCTAGCAGAATGTAGTAGCGAAGATTTTCTCCACCTGCATAAGTCGATGACGCGTGGGTCATCTCAGCCAGTTGCGTCAGACGATGAGCTACTCGCGCGTTGTATGGGAGAGGTAGTGATGGGATGATTGTTGTAGCCCACGTGTAGTTCGCGAAATACGCCTTCTCACGTATTATCGTGTTGACCCCACCTCGACGGTATAATTTTGTAGATGTCCCCAGTTACAACCCCATCGCTGCTACGAAGATATTGGGCATGGCGTGGATGTGTCCGGACACACGACGTCGAATCCGGGCTTATTATAACGGATCCAGGAACCATTATTCATCCTGTAATTGAATTTATTACCGAAAAAGGGATAAAGTTTCCCCAGACAACCTTCGCTTGTATGAGAGAGAGAGCCGTTTAGCACTATGTCTAACTCACATGAATCCGTTGATATAGGATAGAATTCAAAAGAGTCAGCTGTACAAATTTTATTATTCATGGCTTCTGAACAGTGAGTGAGTTTATCTAAGTCTTTAATGACTGGTAAATGATTTTCTTATCAGAAGAAATCAGTACATGCCCTGTTAAATTGGATATTACTGGATTTGAGTTATTCGTCATAAAAGTAGGAAACGGTGCTATTTGTATGACTGCCAAGCATCGGAAGAATCAAAAGGAATCGTGATCATAATTCTATAATTTTCAACGCTGGACTGATATTTAGGCTATAATAGAATTCTACTTTATGGGCATCCAATAAAGGAATATACCCAGCTTCTCCCGTCCGTTTTCTAAAGTTAACGTCAGATCTTTAATAGGCATGAGGTGAGGAGATAACACCCACCCTTTGTTGCTAACGTAATTGCTTCTACGTAATCTTTTGACTTTTCAATAAAATGTGATATTTTCACACGGATATGATCTATTTTCGAACTATAGTAAGCTAAAGTAGCCAGCAAATGTTGAACTTCCATGACCTGATCGATATATTTGAATGTTCATTAACGATATTCATTATTTGATTGATCGAAGATAACTGGCTGCGAAGTTCTGATAAGGCCAGTTCCGTTTTTGTGTGCAAAAACTCAATTCTTTTATTTTGATTATTTATCTTGAGGCGATTTGAGATTCCTAGCCTAGATTCGCAACTGATCCTAAGATGTTTAGTCCTAGCACTCTTTCCATACAACAAAGATGTCTGAATACACAATATCACTCCTAACAATAACAGATTCATTTTTGAAAACCTGCAATGAGTAAAACAGATGTAATAACTCGCGTAAAAGAATAGGTTTACATACAATATGATTAATAGATATATATATATAATTTATTATACAAGTTTCATAAATACAACCATTTTTTCCCTCATCCATCTACCTTTCTTTAGATTCTGATAGTGCCAATGGGACTATTCTCACATCAGTGGGTTTGGATACATTTTGAACCCTAACTCTATTGGCCGTTAAATTTTCTAAAATGTTAAACGGGCCTTCAAACTTAGGTGTCAGTTTATAATTTAAACCTTTACGCACGTATACTTGTATGTATACCTGATCGACCACGGCATATGTTCTAGTTGGCTTAGCTATTTTATCATGATTTTTTTTCATTAGGATCTGTGCTTCTTCTAAATTCTTACGAATTATATTATATCGACTTATGCTTGCATCCATAACATCCTTTAGAGGATTTGATAAATTAGTTGTAGGCTTTAAGATGTGGAAAGGCGTTCGGGCCGGGATACCATACAGTGCCTCGTGCGGTGTCATTTTAATAGACACAGTGATACGAGTGATTAAGTGTGCTTAGTACCGCAGGTATGGCAATGTCCCAGTTGGGATCTGCCCCCCCTAAGGTGACCCTTAAAATGTTTAAAACCTTACGATTTGCCCTTTCCACTAGCCCATTAGACTCTGGGTGATAGATCATGGTATTGACTTTCTTTATACTAAGGAATTCGCACAAGGAGTTAAGGAAATGATTATTGAACTCCCCGCCCGAGTCTGAGATAATGATGTGTGGAATTCCATGTTTACAAATGTAGCACTAGTAAAAACACTTCCTAGCGCACTCGACCCAAGCGTTTTTTTTGTTTAAGCGCTATGAGTTTCTGATATCGAGTCAAAGAGCGTCTAATTACTAGAGGTGCTTATTTCCTCTGTCTGACTCGTAAAACTCTGTTAATAAATCTAAATGTACTCTTTCAAAGGGTTGATTTGGCACGGGGTAAGCCCCTAGGCTGACAGGTGTCTTCGTGTGCCCTTTGTATTCTTGACAAGTGCGACAATTTGCTATGTGCTTTTTGTTTTTTATATCTCTAAGCATCATATGCCAATAAAATAAGGATTTGGCTTTCTGTGACATCAGGTATAACCCGGGTGTCCGTGCAAGTGGATTTTCATGCAACCCACTTTAAGAACAGTGGGTATGAGTGAGATAGGCACCACCACCTGGTTGTTATTCAACTGCGGTGTGTTGCGGGTTTTCCTCGTCACGGATCTACACAGGATATTTTCCTGTAGGATATAATTCTGCTGCTTATACTTTATGTATTCTTTTTCCTTCGGATTTCCGTTTAACGCAATGATGATTTTTTCTATTTGCGGATCTTTTCTTTGTTCCGTCTGTAATAGTTCAGCACTCCAGCCCAGATCTTCCTGTTCGGATATAGTTTTAACAACAGGCATGGAGGTTGAGATATCTATTAATTCAGCTAATGGCTCGGTACAAGATGAAGAGGGGTTGCGTGATAATGCGTCAGCAATGATATTTGCTTTCCCAGGTAAATACCCGATCCTCGCGCCAAAGTCCTGAATGATCATGTGCCACCGAGTTCGCTTGGGGCTGTGACTAAAGCCTTTAAAGAAGTCGGTTAGGGGCTTATGATCTGTGAGAACTTTGACGGGATAACCGTATATTATGAACTTAAAGTGCACGAGTGAATTAACAATAGCGAGCCCTTCCTTGTCTATTACTGCATATTTACTTTCGGAAGGTCTCAGTTTACGTGAATAAAAAGCTATAGGGAAAAACTGTCTATCATATTGTTGAAGCAATACCCACCTACTCCTAGGTCTGAGGCGTCTGTTGCTATGAAAAAATTCCTTATTGAAGTCAGGAAATTTCAAGATAGGACTACACAGTTCATCTTTCAATTTATCGAACGCCTGTTGATGAATTTCAGACCATACGAAAAATCTACGCCCTTTTTTATAAGATCGGTTAGGGGAGCGGCTATGATTGAGTAATTGCGGATAAAGCGGCGATAGTATCTAATTCCGTACTGTCGGGCTGCAATTTTTTATCAAAACACCGTACTAACGCTTCAGGCAACATTACAGTGATAGACGTAAGGTAGATCAAACGGATAAAATCTTTCACTTTGATTTTAGCACCCGCAACCCACCCGGAGTTACATAAACTATCCTGATATTCATTTAGCCGGTCGGCAATTAGCGCCGCCCGCTCGACAACATTGAGCTGAGTCATGGAGGCTTGGTTAAGGATATTTCTCAATGCCAATACTACATCTAAAGCCTCTTCACACCCATACACGGCACGTAACCTATTTTTGAACTCGTCCCATGTAAGCGCTTCTTGGAAAGAAACCCCCCTTAGATACGCACTTGCGTCACCTTTCGCAAAGTCTACGAAGCTCTTGGCCTCCTGTAATTGTACTGCTGGGTCTGTGATGCTTTTTGCATTTAAATGAGCGTCTACAGATGAGATCCATGCCTCAACATTTTGAGGCAGGAACCCATTGACCCGACCTTGAAAAGGGACTATCGCTGACCTCGCGCTCTAACGAGAGTCACCACGTTGGGGTTGCCAGCCGGAGTGGTTGCCATTTCGGCTTTCACTTTTTTCTTATCACTTCTATTCCTTGCAATCCTATCAAAATATCTATAAGAGTACACTCGACCACTACGTAAACGCATAAGCAAAGTACTGTATAAGTGTGTTATAATAATAGGAAAATCCCCCAAAAGATACAAAAATACAGATAATATGATAAAATATTATACGGAGAATTCCTGCAAGAAATGGTTAATGACAACGAGAAAAGAAAAAAAATTAATCTGCGGGCGAGAACCTCGTAGTTGAAGATAAGTTCTGTAATGAAGGAAGATTAATATGGCGAACAACTCACCCCCAGAATACTGGACGATCGACTCTTGATGAACAACACTTCACTGAGGAAAAGACCTGAATAGATAAAAATGGTACTTAGCTCCAGAATTTATATTGCGAACGATTGTTGACATGGGATGACGTCACAGTTCCTGTCCACGTCTCGCGTCGGAAGTCGTGATGACGTCCACGGCCTTTCTCTCGGTGCCCGATGCTCTGGGAAAGGCCAAGATTGATGACGTCACAGCCTCCGTCCTTGCACTACTGCGTATAGCTGTCCACTCTGCGTCCTTGCTCGTGAACTGGTGATGTTCTCTGTGTTAAATGCTTGTATTCCTCTCGATGAAGGACATAGTTGCGTCTTCATAAAATGTTGCGTTGATTTGAAGATCCCGTTTCCTCTGTTTCGTTTGATGTTGAAGGTGGAAGTTAGTTCTTGTAGACCTTCGGTCGGCTGATATGGTCTTGTTAATTATGTTCTTCGTTTGTTCGCTTGCCACCACTTCTAATTGTCTTATCGCTTGGCGATAGACTTTTTGTTTTTTTTTTCCTTACGGCTGTTATCCGTAAGTAATGTTTGGTTCCTCTCATCTCCCTTGGATATCTTAGTAGAGAGGTTCTTTCTTGTCTAGAGGAGATGATTCAAACAGGCTAGTTGAACAAGTTAACAACTTTATTCTGTAACTCCATAATAGGAGATGCAGCTCGGTCGGACGACCGATATGTTTGATAGTTGGCGTGGAACTGCCATTCTAAAGCATCGCGTCGATAGCGGAACATTAGCTATCTCAGCAATTCATATAAAAACACATACGTAGTTCGCCGGCTCGGAAGTTACAAGTTTCCGGCGTAGGTTAACAGGTCAACCGCTTCCCATGGAAGTTGTTGTGCAAAGTTATCATAACATAAAAATGTTGACAAAGCTGTGAGCTAGATCAGGCTACTGCAGACAGTGCATAGCGTAATCTAAGGTCTGCTTTGGTCACGTAGAACCCTCCTAATGCCATGACCCCAGTCACTGGTTTATTTATATATAATGTAATTCTTACATATATAGCTGCATTCTCCGAAGTCCAACAGAATTATCAAAACTTACGACACACGCAGTGGTTGGCCAGGTGGTTAGTACCCATTCCCGCCGCTGGGAGGCGGGTATCAGGAACCATTCCCATTTTCTATTCAGATTTTCTAGTGCCACTGTCCCCTGAGGGGAGGTGGGTGGGTACTTGATTATATATATCTGCCCGTAAGTATGAACAAACTTTATTGTATCATAACAATATCATTTTGTTCATGAAACTTACCTGTCAGATATATATTTACCTGAATCCCACCATTGGAGGTGGGAAGGGACAGAATAGAATTATTTAGGAAACAAATTGCATGCAGATGATTGACATCTTGATTACTGTCACCCAAGTCTGCTTCTGCTGGTGAGTTCTAGATGATCTGTCAACGGGGGAGTGACCACAATGTGACTAGACCATATTGACCATACTATGAGGGCAAAGAAGCAAAAACCACCACCTGACCTAGCCTATCAAAAGTTAACCCCACATAACTTTAGGCTAAAGAAAGGGGAGTCCGCCTTAGGCGGCCGACCCCACAACCATAAACCAATGCAACAAAATTAAAAGCTCACCTAACCATTTTCTATAGGATAGAAACTGCTTCCTGCCCCCAAGATTGTATCTGCGGAAATGTATGGCCCTAGCAAGCAGCATATGTCGTCTTCACATCCCGCAGGTAGTGTGAAGCGAACACAGAGTTGCTTCGCCAAAAGGTGGCACTCAGGATGCCACTGAGTGCCATGTTCTTTTAAATGCCACAGAGGTCGCGACAGCTCTCACCTCGAGAGCATTAACTTTCAAAAGTCCAAGATCACCATCTTGACAGGACGAATGAGCCTCCTTAATGTGCTCCTCAAAAAGAACGCCAGTGCGTTCTTTGACATCGGTAAGTCTGGTCTCTTGACGGAACACCACAGATTGTCCGAAGGACCTTGAAACTGTTTAGTTCTTTCTAAATAAAACTTGAGAGCCCTGACAGGGCACAGGACTCTCTCTGGTTCTTGTCCAATGATTTCTGCTATCCCCTTGATGTCGAAGCTCTTGGGCCAAGGGTTGGACGGATTTTCATTCTTCGCTAAGAATGAAGGGCTTAAGGAACATACTGCATTATGTCCTCTAAAGCCCGCATGTTTACTGATGGCTTGAACCTCACTAACCCTCTTTGCTGTAGCCAGAGTGGTTAGGAAAATAGCCTTCCTTGTCACGTCCTTTAAAGAAGCAGCATGTAAAGGTTCGAAAGGACTCGACATCAGGAACTTTAAAACTACATCTAAGTTCCATGACGGAATCTTAGGTTGTGGCACTTTCGAGGTTTCAAAAGACCTCAAAAGATCGTGAAGGTCTTTGTTGTTAGACAGATCTAAACCTCTGTGTCGAAAGACTGTCGACAACATGCTCTTGTAACCTCTAATCGTGGGAACCGCAAGCTTGTCGACATTCCTCAGATGGAGGAGGAAATCAGCTATCTGATTTACAGAGGTCGTGGAGGAGGAAATACCTTTCTTCCTACACCATCTCCTGAAGACAGCCCACTTTGATTGGTAAACTGCACAAGAGGAAGCTCTTCTTACGTTGGCAATAGCTCTTGCCACAGGTCTTGAAAACCCTCTCGCTCTGGCGCACTTCTCGATAGTCTGAACGCAGTCAGACTCAGAGCGGAGAGGTTTCTGTGGTACCTCTCGAAGTGGGGCTGTCTGAGTAGATCGACTCTCTCTGGCAGGGTCCTTGGGAAGTCCACTAGGAAAGACATGACCTCTGTGAACCAGTCGCTTGAAGGCCAAAACGGGGCGATTAGCGTCATCCTCGCTCCCTCTGACGCCGCAAACTTCCTGATCACTTCTCCCAGGAGTTTGAACGGAGGAAAGGCGTAGACGTCCATCCCCTTCCAATCCCATAGGATGGTGTCTATTGCTACTGCTCCCGGGTCGAGAACAGGGGAGCAGTAAATAGGAAGTCTCTTTGTCTTCGATGTTGCGAAGAGATCTACCAAGGGGCGTCCCCATAGTCTCCACAACTCTTGGCAAACTTCTAGATGAAGAGTCCATTCGGTCGCAAGCAGTTGCTGCCGACGGCTGAGAAGATCCACACAGTGTTCTGAACTCCTGCAACGAACCTCGTCAGGATCGTTACGTTTCGCGCTTTCGCCCAAAGCAGGATTTCTCTCGCTATCTCGAACAGGGACCGAGAGTGTGTTCCTCCCTGCTTCTTGATATACGCAAGAGCCGTGGTATTGTCCGAGTTGATCTGGACAACTCGGCCAATAACTCGTCCTTCGAAGAACTGGAGAGCCAACCGAATTTCTTCCAATTCTTTGAGGTTTATGTGCCCGGACATCTGTTCCCCTCTCCAGATGCCTGACACTTCTTCCTTTCCCAGTGTTGCTCCCCACCCCGGTGTGGACGTGTCTGAGAACAACAATAGGTCGGGGCTCAGAAGGCTGAGAGACAACCCTTCTGCAAGCTTGATGGGATCGTGCCACCACTTCAGGCGATCCTTGACCAACTGAGAGATGCTCAAGGTCGCATCTAGGTCGTCCTTGTCTTTCCAGTTCACCGCTAGAAAAAACTGGAGTGGTCTGAGGTGCAGTCTCCCCAGAGAAACAAACTTCTCCAGCGAGGAAATGGTCCCCAGCAGACTCATCCATTCCTTTGCCGAGCATGTTTCCTTCCCCAAGAAGGTTGACACTTTTCCTAAGCAGTTCTGCTGACGTTCTAGGGATGGAAAAGCTCGAAAAGCCGCTGAATCCATCTGAATCCCCAGATACACGATGGACTGCGTAGGGATCAGATGGGACTTTTCGAAGTTGACTAGCAGGCCTAGGGCCTTCGTTAGCTGCAACATCGTATGAAGGTCCTCCAGACACCTCGACTCCGACGATGACCGAATGAGCCAATCGTCTAGGTAAAGCGAGACTCTTATCCTTGAGAGGTGAAGCCATTTCGCCACATTTCGCATAAGAAGCGTGAACACCATAGGTGCTATGCTTAGCCCAAAGCAGAGAGCTCTGAATTGGAAAACCTGTCCCTTTAAGACAAACCTCAGGAACTTCCTTGACTGAGGATGGATCAGGTGTCTGAAGGCCTGAGACGTCACTTCTTCCCCTTGGGTTTAGAAGGGGTTCTGCCTCTAGAGAAGCCTTTTCCTCGAGGATACGCTCTCGAGGAAGCTCCGCCACGAAAGGGCTTAAGCTTCTAGGGAGCCTGCGCAAGCCGAGTAGAAGATTGGGCCGCAGGACGTCTAGAAGACTGGGCCAAGAGGTCCTGTGTCGCCTTTTCCTGAAGACTAACAGACAGATCCTTCACCATCGACAGCGGGAAGAGATGGGAAGAAAGAGGGATGAACAACAACTCTGCCTTCTGTGCAGGAGACACCGACTTTGCCGTGAAGTTGCAGTACAACGCACGTTTCTTCAGGAGGCCCGTAGAGAAGTGGGATGCCAGCTCATCAGAACCATCCCTGACTGCCTTATCCATGCATGCTAATACGCTGGATAACTCCTCGAGAGAAAGCGAGTCAGGGCTCCGAGACTGCAGGTCCAGGGCCCCCAAACACCAATCCAGGAAGTTAAAAACTTCCAACATCTTGAACAGCCCTTTTAGATGGTGATCGAGTTCCGACAGTGTCAGGAAACCTTAGCCGAGGAAAGGAGAGATCTCCTCGGAGCATCTACCAGGCTGGCAAAATCGCCCTGGGAAGAGGGAGAAACTCTCAACCCCGCTTCCTCTCCCATCTCATACCAAATACCAGCTCTTCCGCTTAACCTCGCTGGAGGTAGGGCAAAGGAAGTCTTGCCTTGCGCCTTCCTGGAGTCCATCCAGTCATAGATCCTTTTGAACGCTCTCTTCATAGAGAGCGAAGTGGCCATCTTGACAAAACCAGGCGCCTTCCTCGTCTTCGACGAAGCCAACTGCGAAGGAGGAGAGCGAGGGACTGGGGGCTGAAACTTGTCGGCAAACAAGTCTTTCAGAAGGCGGGTCAACACCTTGTAATCTGAAGATGAGGACGTAGCAGGCTCTTCTTCATCCGCAGGCTGCGAGTCACCAGAGGACTCTCCCTCCTACACGGGAACAGCAAAAGGGTCCTTAACAGACCGCGAAGCAATCAAACCCTGAGGCCCCGCTCGTAAAAGGGGTCTCCTACCTGAAGGAGGGTCCAAAGAAGAAAGTCGGGTATGCTTAACGGCAAACTCCGAAGCTTTACGAAGTTCCGGTAAAGGAGCGTCCTGCGGAGCGTTCAGGAGACAACTGGAACGCAGGTCGAGAAGGAGGACTTGAAGCGTCCTCTTCTCTAAAACCTCTCTTGAGAGGGCGAGAGTCATTCCGAGAGCTCCAACCCCGCCGCAGGGAGGACGCCTCGGAGGACGAGAAACAATCCTTAAGGATTCGTGCCCGTGCACGATCCTTGGCAGCCTGGGAAGCGTCAACAGGATCTGCCGAAGGGACGCCAGATTGGTGGGGAGTCCCCGTAACCCTCGTTCGGCTTTCGACTTGCCCACTCCCTGAGTCCTGGGAGTCCGACAGAGGTCTAGACCTAGAGGCGTTATAGGGCCGATCTGACGCCCCCTCCACAACACTAGGGGCACTAACACCCTCACCACACTTCACAACACTGGATTGGAGCACGAGCACTTTCGACTCCAGGGCACAGATAGACTCCATAATAGTTGAAAGGGCATTCCCTTCTGCAGACACAACCTCAGTGCCCGAAGGCAACACCGCAGGGTGGGGTACAACCAAGTCTACAGGAGGGTTAGCAGGAGACAAAATACTACCCTGACTTCTGTTAACTGAAGCACTCCTGGAGGAAGACCACCTGATTCTATCACGCTCTAACTTGCGAATATAAGAATCATACGTCTTCCATTCAAGATCAGTCAAGTTCTCACACTCCTTACATCTATCATCCAACAAACAAACATGCCCCCTACACCTCGTGCATACCGAGTGAGGGTCTACAGAAGCTTTCGGTAGCCTCACCTTACACTATTGCACACAACACACCCTGAAACTAGCAGAACTAGATCCAGACATCTTAATCCAAAGAACAGTCAAAGCCAAAATCAGTTCAAACCACGATAGCGTATGCCTAGCCACAAATCCAAGTCAATAAACCAAAAGACAATCAGGATACTTAAGCGGCAATGAAGTTTCAAAATCCTAAGACGGAGGTACTGAAAACAGGTGTTGACAGTACCGGCGACAGAGAAAATCTGAATAGAAAATGGGAATGGTTCCTGATACACGCCTCCCAGCGGCAGGAATGGGTACTAACCACTGCATGTGTCGTAAGTTTTGAAATTCTGTCGGACTTCAGAGAATACAGCTATATATATATCTGACAGGTAAGTTTCATGAACAAACCACGCAATAAGTACTACAAAGGTTTATAACTAGTCACCATGAAATACTACAAAGGGTTATAACTAACTGGTCAAAGTTGAAGAAAAGGGTATCCACAATCTGTGAGTAACCTTACAAAAACAGAAACATGTAAACAGATTGGAGGGGCCCTATTTTTTACTGACTTCTTTGGTTCCTAATAGTATAACATTCGTTCATTATTTACTTGAATCCCTGTTAAATTACTATACTATAAAAACACTTGAAACACTTTTACATAAAAGCATAAATTAAAAGGAACACAATGCTCAGACTTACTTGAAAGGCTCCACCTTTCTTGTTCTCTCGCCGATTCCTCTGGGTTCTGAATTTCTTTATGTCAATTTCATCTTCAAAATTCTCTTCAAGGGGAGTGCTTACCTCCCCCCACCCAAGTAGTTCTTCTGACATTTTAGTATACCAAGCTCCCTATCCCCTGTAAAAGAGAGAGCTTGATAACAACAGTGCAGATCTGGTAAATACTATTCATATTCAAAATATTTACACTTAGAAACCTCCTCAGGCATAAGAATGCCTCATTTATGGAGTAGGTGTTTGCTCTTAGTGTCTAAGGCTAGTTAAACAAAAATTAGCTATTACAAAAGAAAGAAAAAAACATTAAAACAACATAAATGGGAATTTAACTAAGTATGGTTAGCTAAATTCTCTAACATATAACTTAATTTATTACTTTGGCTTCAAAGCAAATAATTCATTATAACTTTTCCTCCCAAGTTTATCAATTCTACAAGAAATTTTTACATGTATCCTACCCCATTTTTCTTACCAACTAATAACATGTAATTTCTTATATGCTCCCATTAAGTCTAATAAAGAAACAGTACTTGAGGAATATAATGGCTGACCTTAAAAACACTGGTTAACTCAATGAAAAATTTCCAGCTAATTTAGACATCTGGAACTTGGGAAAAGTTATAAACCACTTAAAGGATGTTTGGCCAACTTGAAATAACTTGTCAAGCCTCTTGTATATTGAACACAATCTTATTACAATGCAGAGCTAATGTTTTCAATATAATTTTGTTATATCAGTAATAGTGAGCAGCTTGCATAAAAACAGAAAAATAATCAGGATTTTCCATTTAATCTTGTTATCATAGAGTCACAAAAGCTCTAACTTGCCTAATCCCAATTCAAGACAGGAAGACCAAGAGATTTCTTACAGTAAAAGGAAAATTCTTTCCATTCGCAACTTTACAAACTTTACAATGAATGCAATATTATAACACAAATACTCACCAAACCATACAGTACTTTCAAACAAAATTTGGCAATTACATTTACCATCATGAAGATTTCTGGAATAATCTTTAATATGTAGTGGTCGTAGAGCATTAATTATGAAAGAAATTCATTTTCCAATCCTTGCCTTTGATCACCATAAAATTATCATTTTTTTAGAAAAGGAATAAGGACAAGATGTGTGTCTCCAAAATTTTCTATCTGATCTACAAGTTAACAACACTTAAGGAACATCCTGGAACCACCTATTTCATTTTCTAAGTGTGAAGGAGAGGAGGGAGTAAATGTTTGGAAAGCACACCAAAATCATAATTTTTTTTAAGGAAACGGCTGTTAGGCATTTAACTACCGTCTGGTAGGCAGAATCTCACCTGCCCAGAAGTAAACATTCCAGTTTGCCTTTTGGCTCAGTTATCAGATTGAGGGGTGGCATGAGTTGCCATGAAATGTAATGTAAAGGATTTCATGTTTGTATAGTTGGGGAAAATACAAATGACTTAAAAAATCTGTGATTTGTTCTTACACGATATATAAATCATCAGTCCTTTACATTAGGCAGATTCAATCACTGGAGGAAAGAATCGGACGGAGTCTCTGAAATGACAGGAGTTTGCAGCACCTGGATTCCTCTTCCTGGCTGATAGAGCAAGGAAGAGTACCATGCCTTTGACATATTGATAGGAGTAGGGGAATTGCATGATCAATTGTCAGACTTTTGGGCCTTTTTGAATGAGTTAGGTATATGTGACATATGAAAATAGGCTAGGATAAATCTAAGAGTCAGAGATACATAGTAAGGCTAATACAATGGGGCCCTCGTATTCGCGGATTTCTCTCTGGACCATATCTACCCATTTTTTGCGGGAACCTATTCGTGGTATTTTTCAATGAGAAATATCCAGAAATTCCTGGTTTTTTAAATCAATTTCATCATAAAATGCACCTTTTGATATAACTATTAAAAAACCAGGTATACAATTTTTTTTTAGATTTTTCTTGCGTTTGACCTACCAAAATAGGCCGTTTTCAGCAATTTTATAGTGGTTCCAACTATTCGTGGATTCTAGACATTTGCCGGGGGTGTGTGTGTTGTGTGTGTGTGTGTGTGTGTGTGTGTGTGTGTGTGTGTGTGTGTGTTGTGTGTGTGTGTTGTGTGTGTGTGTCTGGTATGCTCTGTGGAGTTTTAGTTGTGACAGCAGTAACGATAGAACCACTGATTACAAGGTAAAATGACAATTTGTCCAAAATTGCATTTTTCCTAACTATACAAGCCTGAGGTCCTTTTACAATAGGAAGGTTACTAGCGGCAGCTGGATAGGTCGTAAGCTTTCGAACAAGGGGTTCGGTAGTTAACTGCTTGTCAGACAGGCGCGCCCGCGCGACTGGGAGGTAAACAATCACTTTTGCTTTTGGCCCAAGCAAAAAACTGCAGAGTGAGGGGTGGCATGAGGTGGGACTATGTGTAAAAGGACCTCAGTTTGTATAGTTAGGAAAAATGCAATTTTGGACAAATTGTCATTTGTTCCGACACGGCATACAAACCTTCGGTCCTTTTACAATAGGAAGACTCACTTCTTGGTGGGAGGAATCTGAGTCTTTTGTGAACAGACTGGTGTTCGCCCAACCTTGGAATGCCTCCCTGGTCGTAAGAGCGAGGAGGATCCAAGCCTCTGTCCGATTGATCGGGGTGTGCACCGCAGGATCAATGGTCAGACCTCTGACCAGGTAGTACTAAAGAGAGGCAAGCGTGTCTCTTCGTACCAGCAATGTAAGAACTTGTTCCTGTACAGGAGCAAATATAAAGTCATAGGTTTGTCTCTTGTTGGCATCCACTTCCCCCCCCCCTTTGTAGGAGGAAGTGGGTGGATATTCTGCTTCTATCTCTAGTTGAAAAGGGATAGAATGGGGGCTCTCGTCATATAGCTCCACCTGTATCTCGTCCTCATCCAGCGTAGTGACGACCGTGACCCTCTGCCCACAGGTAGAGAGGAGGAAAAAAGATGGGAAGAGAAGCCAGTCACTCACCTCATTCACACATCCATCCGCACAGTCACACCAGGACTCAATGCTGTTCAGCCTGCAAGGGTCTGGGTTAGCTACACAACTTGTGAGCAGCCACCACGGGTCCCAAGGAAAGGTAGTCCAAGGACCTGTGGGCAATATCCCGAAGGTAGAAGGAGGTGAAGGTAGTCTGGTTAGACCAGACACCTGCCTTCAGGACCTGCACCACGGAGAAGTTCTTACGAAACGCCAACGAGGGGCCAATACTTCTGACTTCGCGAGCTCTCGGACGGGACGTACGGATGTCGTCACTACCATCAGCCTCATACGCCCTCCTGATGACCTCACGCAGCCAGAACGAAAGAGTGTTCTTGGATACTTCTTTTTCTTGGTTACCCCGGTGCTAACGATGAGGCGTCGACACTCAGGCCTGAGGTGCGAGTTCTCTTCAGATAGCGCCGTAGCGCCCTCACAGGACAAAGCAGCATCTCATCCGCATCATTATCGGTGAAGTCCATTAGGGAGGGAATCGTGAAAGACTCAAACTGTCGTCAGGGACCGAAGGTTTCTGAGTCTTCGCAACGAAGTTCGGGACGAAATCGAGCGTCACAGATCCCCATCCCCTGGAGTGTCGTACGTCGAAGGAAAGACCATGAAGTTCCCCTACTCTCTTCACCGATGCCAGGGCCAGCAAGAAGAGAGTCTTGAGGGTCAGATCCCTGTCTGACGACTCTCGGAGTGGCTCGAAGGGTCTTCGAGTCTCAAACTCCTAAGGACGAGAGGTCACAATCGCCCTACAGCAGGGGGGCCTGAGTTCCCTGGGTGGGCAAGACCTTTCGAAGCTCCTCATGAGCAAGGAGATCTCGAACGAGTTCGAGATGTCCAATCCCTCAGTTTCAGGACTAGTGACCAGGGTTGGCTCTATATCCTTTGGACTGTGGGGACTGAGAGGAGCTTCTATCGGCAAAGAAAAACGAGGAAATCCGCTACCTGGCTGAAGAGTGGATCTGAGAGAGGAGATACACCCGTTCTACGCACAACCCAACCACAGAAGACGGCCACTTTCCCTGGTACACAGCTGACCAGAGGACTGACGGACGTTTCCAGCCATCTCTGTTGCTGCGCTACGAGAAAAGCCTCTCGTTCGCAAGAGATGGTGGATAACAGCCAGCCGTGAAGACGAAAGGACTGGACTGTTTGGTGGTACCGCTCTACATGTGGCTGGACGAGAAGGTTGTGCCAGGGGGGAATCTCTCTCGGTTCTCCTGCGAGAAGAGCCAGCAGGTCCGATTACCAAATTGTCTGGGGCCATTTGGGAGCCACCAGGATCATCCTGAGATTCGGGGTGACCAGTGCTCGACTGAGCATCCTTGCGAATCAGGCTGAACAGGGGAAAGGCGTACGCGAAGAGGTTGTCCCACGGGTGTTGAAGAGCGTCCTCTGCAGCTGCCCATGGGTCCGGCACGGCTGAAAAGAAAACCTGAAGTTTTCTGTTGTGCCGGGTGGCGAACAGATCCACAACTGGTCGCCCCCACAGGTCGAAGAGCCTTTCCGCCACGTCCTGGTGTAGAGACCATTCGGTCCCTATCACCTGATCCCGACGGCTGAGCTTGTCTGCTACTACATTCCTCTTCCCTGGAATGTAGCGTGCCGACAGCTCTATTGAGTGAGCCTCGGCCCACTCGTGCACCTGCCGAGTCAACTGGTACAACGGGAGAGACACTAGGCCCCCCTGTTTGTTGACGTAAGCCACCACCGTGGTGTTGTCACACATCAACACCACTGAGTGTCCCATCAAGCGGTCCTGAAACTCTTGGAGCGCGAGAAACGCTGCCGAGTTTCCAGTACATTGATGTGAAGGTGCTTGTCATGCTCGTCCCACACTCCTGAAGTCAGCAACTCCTCCAGGTGTGCGCCCCACCCCTCGGTCGATGCGTCTGAGAACAGCTGCATCTCCGGAAGGGAGAGAGAGAGAGAGAGAGAGAGAGAGAGAGAGAGAGAGAGAGAGAGAGAGAGAGAGAGAGAGAGAGAGAGAGAGTGCGTAGAGGCACTCCCTTTAAGAGATTCCTGTCGTCCAGCCACCAGGCTAGGTCCTGCCTCACCTCCGGTGTCAGCGACACTGGAAAGCTCGGGGGATCCGTTGCCTGTGACCAACTCTCCTTTAGTCTCCACTGAAGAGACCGCAGGTGAAGACGCCCGTGAGGGACTAACTTCTCGAGTGACGACAGGTGTCCGATCACGACTTGCCATCGCTGAGCTGCCTGTTCCTGCTAGACAGGAACTGGCCGGCTGCCTCCCTGAATCTGCTGATGCCTCGAGTCTGCGGGGAAGACTCGCCCTGCTACCGTGTCGATCAGCATACCCAGGTACTTCATCCTCTGCTTGGGCTCGAGATCGCACTTCTCGAAGTTCACATGATCCCCAGATCGCGACAGAACTAGTAGCTGATCCCTGTCCTGCAGCAACTGCGAGCGGGAGCTCGCCAGGACTAACCAATCGTCGAGATACCTCATCAGACGTATCCCGTGCGAATGGGCCCAAGCAGACACCAGAGTGAACACTCGCGTGAACACCTGTGGGGCGGTTGAGAGACCGAAGCAAAGTGCCCTGAATTGGTACACCGTTCCGTCGAGGATGAAGCGGAGGTACTTTCTGGAGGACTGATGGATGGGTATTTGGAAATACGCATCCGTTCAAGTCCACTGAAAGCATGAAATCGTTCTCCCTGATGGAAGTCGAGCACGGAACGTGCCGTCTCCATCGTGAACCGGGTCTGGCGAACAAACCGGTTCAGGGGAGAGAGATCTATCACCGGGCGCCAGCCCCCCCAGGAAAAGTCGACTGTAGAAGCCTGGTGACAGATCCATGACGATCTCTACAGCTCGTTTGCTCAGCATGGTCTTGATCTCCTGTCTCAGTGCTACGTCCTTCAAAGATCCTGGAACGTACGACTGCTGTTGGACCGGGTTGGAGGTGAGGGTGGCCGAGATTCGAAGGGTAATAGATATCCCTCCCGAAGGACATCTACTATCCAGGTCTCGGCGCCGTAGCGCTGCCAAGTTGCCCAATGGCTGGCCAGGCACCCCCCCACTTCCGGCAGCAGGTGAGGGGGAACGCCGTCCCTAGCATTTCCCCCCTTCCTTCGACTTCTTCCCAGAGCCTCGTCGCGAGAAGGAGGGCTGGGAAGAGGGCTGGTTACGGCCCCCCTTTGCAGAAGACGAAGAAGACAGAGTCTTTCCACGGGGCTTCGATGCGACTACCGTCTTAGCCACCGTGGAAGCGCTAGCCGAGCTCTTTGGCTTGGCCGCAGTTCGAGGCTGCCCAGAAGCCTTCGAAACTGCCTGGTGTACCAGACGGTCACTGTCATCAGTGCGCCGTCTGTCCACCGAGCGTCCACATCTCTCCTAGGAAGAGAGATGGGGAACTCCGTAACGGTCCATTGCGAACCCGCCCCCAATGCCGCTTCACGCCCAGCCGCCCTGGATACTCGAGTAAGGACAGCGTCCCTACGTCGGAGAACCAGGTTGGCCCACAGGTTTACCGTCTGGTGGGCTAGGAAGGAGATGGCTCTTCCCCCAGACTGGCAAAGCCTCCTGAAGGCCGAGTCTTCTTCGGGAGAAATTCCCCCGGAGTTGGCTGCGACCATAGACACTGTGAGGGACCACAGGTCTATCCAGGAGACGGCCTGGAAAGCTGCCATGGCAGTGGATTCCAGACCGAGTGCCTCTTGCTGCGAGAACCATAGGTTCTCTGACAGGAGCTGCTGCAGAGACACACCCGGCGTTAGCCTGGCTAACTCCGGGTTCACCTGTTTGGGCGGCATCAGGTCTTCAGACGGCACGTAGAAACGCCGCTGTCGCAGTAGAGGAGGCGGAAGCAGCTTGCTCGACCTGCCGGACTTGAGAGAGCCGTCTTGTCCGGAAACAAGAGACTCTACCTGGTCCAGCACTGAGTCGGCAAGCTCCGATCGCGGCAATCCCACCGTCGGTCTGGGTTCCCTCTTCGGGCCCCAGAATGACTCGAGCCGGGACGTGGGGCTCAGAAGGTGGGAGCGGCGATCCTTCCCCGAGGTCGTTGTGCTGACGGATCAGCGCAATTACCTCGGCAAAGTTCCTCTGGATCTCCGGAGTGACTGCATCCTGAGGAGTAGGACCATCCAGTCCCTCAAACAGGAGCAACTCCCGAGACCCTCCCCCCTCGAGGGGGGGAACAGCGACAGACCCCTCTCGGTCTCCTCCAGCCACTTGCGCATACGTCCTGGCCGGTCCGAGAACCGTGCCTGGCACGTAAGGCGTCATGGTGGATCATGAGGGGCGCACCCCTCACGATCACTCCTCAATACCTCGCATCCTCACCCCTGTAACCCGAGGAGGTTGAAGGTACGGGAGAGGCAGACCTGACGCTCCCCCCTCGCTCGCTGGCAGAACCAGCAGGCTTGGAGGGCTGCAGGCGATCGCCAACCCGCGGTGGCGATCGAGCTGCAGGCCTGGTCGAACCGTCTCGCTGTGGAGAACGGCTGGACTGAGCACAGCGGCCCCGATCTCGAGTGTCAGAAGAGCTGGTGCTGGTTGCCGTACCCGATCGCTCTCTGTGAGAGCGACGGTCAGGCGACCTGCAGGCTCCACTGTCACGGTGAGACCGGTGCTTGTCCTCACGGCACGTCAGACGGCCCCTGCTCCCGAAGGAGCAGGATGACCAGCGGAAGAACCCCCCGTCTCACCGGAGCGAGACGGGCCCTTAGAAGTTCCCGAAGGAGACTTCTTAGGGGGGGAGGAGGCGACCTTCTTCTTCTTAGGCTGTGAAGCCTTAGAAGATGAAGGGTGAGAGGTGGCTGGCAGAACACGACGACGACAAGAAGACGACGAAGACGACGACGACACCTTCCTCCTCTTCCTCTTCTTCTTCTCTTCGTCAGCTTCCTCAGGACCGATGTCAAATCAGTCATCCAGGGCGGAGCCGGGGCTGCTGTTGCTGAAGCAACAGGGCCCGGACGCACCTGTCCGAACAGATCGACATCGGGACAGCGCGCGAACCACGAACAGGAACGACATCAGCAGGTGCAGGCATCACAGGAACAGCAGGAACGGAGACGGCAGGAACGGAGACGGCAGGAACGGGTACAGGAACGGCAGCGGTGGTCGGCAACATCACGTCGCTCATCAGCGGCTGGGAACGGTACGGCAGGCTGTACAGGCAGGCCAGGTGGACGGACCAGCGGCACCGACATCCTAGGCACAGGCGGGAGGTCCAGGGGCGACCTCTTCGGGCACACGAAGTCCGGTCGAGGCAGCACGGCAACCCAGGCGGCGGCGGCGGTGGCATCACACTCCCCTGTGGTACGGCGATCGGCCCCTGCACCGATGAAGTTGGTGTTACAGACACCGCGTGCGGGGAATACACCAGATGAGGGGGTGAAGCATAGCCAGGGGTCGACAGGGCCGTGGTAGTGGTGGTCACCGTAGCATGCGTGACCGCAACAGAGCCAGCTAGATGGTAGAGCAGCCCCTGGACACTCGGCACGCCCTGCAAACCCAACGATGCCCACACCTGTCCAAGGTCGTCCTTCGCAGCAACAGCACCTGAGGAAGCAAAGGTCGGGTGATTAGCAGGGGCCTCTACCCGTCCGTGCGATGTAGACGAACGGATAGAGGACCCAGAGTACAACTCAACGTCAGGGTACCTAGCGCCCTCCTCCACACTCGACAGGTCGGGTGAGGAGAAGGACCTAGAAACCCCCCCCCGCCCAGGGGAAGGGCGCCACAACGTGGGAGCTGAGCAGGGGGCAGGAAAGAAGACGAAGTGTCCGTAACCAAAGGAGTCGCGGGAGAGCTCTCCGACGACTCCTTTGTCGGCCTTCGCTTCTTCCTACCCTCGTACAAGCCCCACTGCGCCTCCGACCAGACATACAACATCACACAAAATATGGGGATCGATCTCTGGGAACGAGCGGAATTTTCCGCATTTACGCCCTTCGGTACCCGGGCACAATCTCCGGAGAGTAGCGGGGCGTGGAGAATCCATAATCGATCAACTTTCACTTGCAATAATGAAAATAAAGAAATGATTGTACTTACAAAGAGAAAACACAACCATACAACCAAGAAAGCAAACGACGAGAAGCGGGCAGAGAGCATAGAACACACACGTCCACTCGCTGTGAGGCCGAAAGCAAAAGTGATTGTTTACCTCCCAGTCGCGCGCGTCAGTCGGACAAGCAGTTAACTACCGAACCCCTTGTTCGATAGCTTACGACCTATCCAGCTGCCGCTAGTGAACCTTCCTATTGTAAAAGGACCGAAGGTTTGTATGCCGTGTCGGAACAAAACGCATTTCAGTTCAAAACATGACCCCTGGGAATAAGAACTCTCATACTTTCACTAGTAGGGCAAAGCACCGCTGTGTGGACATTGATCTGTCAAATGGTTACTCGTTTCACTCAATATTTAATTGGTGAAACAACAATAAAATTCAATATTTAACATACCATTCAAAAGCTTTAAGTTTCATCAACAAATGAGATATATGAAACTGCCATACAAAGTAAAATAAGCATGTGAAGTCTTCATAAAGTATGTGTTCAAGGCAGTTTTTAAATCCAATATGGCGAGGTATTGTTGCATGCACAATCCAGGCATACACCCAGGGACACGTCCTTCCCAGCCTTCCAAGTGCTCATTTGAACAATATTTTGTATATATGTAGTAAGTTTAGTATATTTTTCAAGATTGTAATTGTAATCAGCAAAATAAAATAACATTTTGTTGCCTGTATTAGTGAAAGTATAAGACGTCTTATTTCCAGGGTCATGTTTTGAACTGAAATCTATTTTTACCTTGTAATCTGTGGTTTTATCCTTACTGCTATCACAACTGAAACTCCACAGTGCTGTTATTTGATTGTAATTATACATGTTTTAGTTTTAATTCCCTCAAAATTGCACTTGAACTACGTTGCGGTTCCTGGTTCCTTAGCGCTCACTCCACAAACACAGTTGCAGGCAGCACACGACTACACGGTTTATGAGGTGCAGCTTTATTCCCCCTTAATGTTTACTTTACTCATTATTTAGTTTAAATTTACTTTGTTACTTCAAAATGTTTATTTAATTCATGTCTACTATCCCTATTTGCAACCAAATTAACCCCGAAAAATACAGATATTTCTAAAGTAGATACGAGCAGACGACGGCAAAATGTCATCGTTGCCAATTTAGTGGAGCTTCAACATACGCTGATGCATTTACAAACTGTTTCCATGAATTCTAGTTGTCATAGTAATGCAATAATGATAAAATTGCTCTGATATGTATACGTATATTAATCAAATAGATACGCAAATTTCACTTATTTCCCGGTTTTGTGTAAGTCTTATACATACCCAGTTTGGAGGGTAAACACATACCAAATGGCAACACTGATAAACAATACAAGAGCGCGAACAATGCCATAGGTACTGTTCACAAGCAAAACTGTTGATATTTGAGTCAGAAATCTAGTTACTTTTTTCAACAACAAATATTTTCAACTTAACCCTTAAACGCTGAATGGACGTATTAAACGTCGAGTCAAAATCTCCCCCGATTTCCGAATGGACTTACCATACGTCGGCTCAAAAAAGTTTTTTTTAAAAAATTCGCGGAAAAATACTTATAGGCCTACCAGCCGAAAACTTTTGAATCACGCGCCTTGGGGGATGCTGGGAGTTCACGGATCAAGGCTTTGTTTTGTTTACAATCGTTACACAGGCGCGCAAGCGCGAATTTCTTTCTATCGCACTAAAAGTATCAGTGACAAATCTCAAAAATTATTTTGTCACTTTGACATAATTTTTGCACCAGTTTTAATTATCCGTTACATGAAGTATTATATATTCTCAGTTCAAGAAGGTTCAAGGAACCTGGTCACCCCAGTTCCGTCAGCTTCACATAAATGTACTGGAAGCAATGGCAGTGTTCTTGACTCTAAAAAGGTTACGTCCGCCAAAGAACTCCCACATAAAGCTAGTTTTAGACGAGGCAGTGGTAGTCCATTGTGTAAACAGGGGAGGGCTCCAAGTCACGACATTCTGAATCATGTCATGGTAGCCATATTCTCCCTGGCGGACAAGTTCAGTTGGCACCTCTCCTCCACCCATATAGCTGGAGTGAGAAACGTCATAGCAGATGCTCTATCCCACGATCAGTTCCTCTGGAGTCGGAATGGTCACTGGACAACAGTTCGTTCCAATGGATCCTCCGGAGGGTTCCAGGTCTACAAGTGGATCTATTCGCATCCCAAGCGAACCACAAACTCCCATGTTAGGTGGCCCCCAACCTGGACCCTCTGGCTTATGCACGGACGCCCGTCCATAGACTGGAAACCAACTGGGAGAAGATTTATGTCTTTCCTCCAGTGAATCTTCTCCTGAAGGTACTGAACAAACTCAGACGTTCAAGGGTCAAGTAGCTCTAGTAGCCCAGACTGGCCGAAGAGCAATTGGTACCCTCTCATTCTGGAACTGGGTCTTTCGTCCTCTTCGAATTCCCAATCCCAGGCTCTCCCAGTCAGTACAAACGAAGACTGTTCGTTTTCCTCAGGAATTCTCAAAACCCTAACTTTATGGACTTCATGAAGTTTGCGGCTAAAAGAGATGCGAATATTGATCCTCGAAATATTCTTTTCTTGGAATCTGATAAAAGAGATTCAACTTTGAGACAGTATGATGCTGCAGTCAAAAAGTTAGCAACCTTCCTGAGAGAATCAGTATATTAGAATCCATGAAATCTTCAGCTATATCCTTTTTCAGATCTTTATTTGAAAAAGGCTTAGCAGCTAGCACTATTACGACAAACAAGTCAGCCTTGAAAAAAGATTTTTCAACTTCGGTTTCAGCATAGACGTGACAGACTCTTACTTCTCGTCTATTCCCAAGGCTTGTGCTAGACTTAGACCTTCAGTGAGGCCTACGTCAGTATCGTGGTTCTTAAATGATGTTCTAAAGCTGGCTTCAGAAACAGATAATACGACATGTTCATTTATAATGTCTTAAGAAAAACTCTATTTTTATTAAGCTTGGCTTCAGGAGCTAGAATTTCAGAACTGTCGGCATTATCCAGAGATCCGAATCATGTTGAATTTCTTCCCACAGGGGAAGTTCTACTTTCTCCGGAATGTAGTTTTATAGCAAAGAATGAAGATCCTTTGATGAGGTGGGAACCGTGGAAGGTTGTACCCCTTCCACAAGATATTTCTCTTTGTCCAGTATCGACCTTACGAGCCTTTCTGTCCAGGACATCCTCATCCTCATCGGTCCTCTCTTTAAGAGAGAAAAAGGTGGTACTTTATCTATTAAAGGCATCAGGCAACAGATCCTGTACTTTATTAAGCAAGCCAATCCTGATTCCTTCCCTAAAGCACATGATGTCAGGGCAGTTGCCACCTCAATTAACTATTTCCAACACATGAAATTTCGATGATTTAAAAAAGTATACTGGATGGAAATCGCCGACAGTATTTAAGCGTCATTACTTAAAGTCCTTGGAAGCTCTGAAATTTTCAGCAGTTGCGGCGGGTAACATAGTTTCCCCGACTCTGCTTAATCTTTAGTAGAAGATCCAGTTCTCCTTTCTACCTATCTCACCCAACAGTTTGTCTATACCTGCCATGTTCATCTACGTTTACCTTGAGTCTTAGCTGCTCTTATGATGGTATAGTGGGTGCCCCTTATTTTTTTTGCTAGGGTCACTCACAATTGATTGTATATAATGATCTCTTTGATGTGATCCCCTTATTTTATGCTAGGGTGACACATCTTATTTACAATGGTACGGGTTTTTGTATACTAAGTCTATACATTTCTTTATTATATTATTGTCGAAGTTTGTTCTATTCAATTTATTATTATAATGCTTTAATTTCTTTGTACATATTAACTATACACAGATGTTAAGCTCAACATATATTCCATGTAAGCCCTGTATATATATGTTAAATTTAAGTTAATTTTTAAGAAATATTATTAACCGTTAAGTTAATTTTAAGTAATATTTCTATTCTGTATCATTGTGTATAGTATATCTATTAGCAATTATATTTCTTCATTTTATGTTATCTTTTATTGAGACCCTTTTTTGTCTGTTTTATTTTGTTCTTTACAATCTTGTGCTATTTCTATGGTACGATTTCGCGCAGCGACACGAACTGAGCCCAGAAAAGGGATTTTGACGTAAGGAAAAATCTATTTCTGGGCGATTGGTTCGTGTCGCCAGCGAAATCCCGCCCTGCCCATCCCAACGCTCAAGATTGTCTGCTAACTTCAGGATGGCCACCAGAGGCGCAGCAGTCAGCAGCATGGGATGGAGTAGTAGTAGTTGCTGCCCACTCTGTGGGTCGGCTCCCCTCTAGTGGGGGTTTTGTAGTGGGAGATTTCTATTGGCAAGTGGTTCGTGGTAGTGGTCTCACTCGCCACAGTGTTCATACGAACACCCTCTTGGAGGGTGAGCGAGTCAGTAGTACTGACCTTTTCTTTATTTTATTTATTCTCTGGTATGTGTTAGTACATTTACCTTAGAAATAATGGATTAAAGGATATTTCGCTGGCGACACGAACCAATCGCCCAGAAATAGATATTTCCTTACGTCAAAATCCCTTTAATAGCCCGTTAAATTGTAGAGACTGCTAGACTACATTTTTCCTTCAAGTAAGGAGGAAATCAGCTATATATGTCACAGAGGTACTGGAAGAGGATATCTTCTGAGCTCTACACCATCTGTGAAACACATCCCACTTCGACTGGTAGACTCGAATAGTAGATGGCCGGCCTCCTTGCTCTTGCGATAGCCTTCGCAACTTCTTGAGAAAAACCTCTCGTTCTGACAAGTCCTTCGATAGTCTGAAGGCAGTTAGAGTGAGAGCGGGCAGGTTTTTTGTGATACCTGTCGAAGTGGGGTTGTCTGAGAAGATCGCTCCTGTTTGGGAGAGATCTCGGAAAGTCTACTATCCATCCCACCCATACCTCTGTGAACCAGTTTTGCGCTGGTCAGAACGGGGCTAAGAGGGTCAGTTTGGTTCCCTCTGCTGCTGCAAACTTCCTTACTACTTCCGATACGATCTTGAACGGAGGAAAGCATACCCGTCTATTCCAGACCAATCAAGGAGAAGGCTGTCCACAGAAATCGCCCTTGGATCGGCGATCGGGGAGCAGTAATTTTCCAGCCTGTTGTTCCAATGGGTGGTGGCAAAAAGATATATTTGGTCTCCCCCAGAGGTTCCAGTTTGTTGCATACCTCCTGATGCAACGTCCATTCTGTAGGCAGTACTTGGTCTCTCCTGCTCAGAAGGTCGGCTCTTACATTTTTCTCCCCTTGAATGAATCTTGTCAGGAGTAGTAATTCTTCTCTCTTCTGCCCAAAGAAGCAGTAGTTCTCTTGCCTTTTCGTAAAGGGAGAACGAGTGCGTCCCTCCTTGCTTCCTGATGTAAGCTAAGGCTGTTGTGTTCTCCGAATTGATCTGTAGGACTGAACCTGAAAATCTGAGCCTCGAAGTGTATGAGAGACAGGTGAATCGCTGTCAATTTCCTTCAAATTGATGTGCCAGGACACCTGTTCTCCCCTCCAGGTGCCTGACATTCTTCTCTCGCCCTAGCGTGGCTCCCCACCCCGCATCTGAGGAGTCTGAAAATGACAACTTTGTCGAAAATTGCATTTTTTTTAACTACTATACAAACCTGAGGTCCTTTAACAATAGGAAGTAGCTAGCGGCAGCTGGAACGGTCGTAAGCTTCGAACAAGGGGGAGAACGGTAGTTAACTGCTTGTCCGACAGGAGGTAAAACAAATCACTTTTGCTTTTGGCCCATGCAAAATACGCAGAGTGAGGGTGGCATGAGGAGGGACTATATGTAAAGGACCTCAGGTTGTATAGTTAGGAAAAATGCAATTTTCGACAAATTGTCATTTGTTCCGATACGTAATACAAACCATCGGTCCTTTAACAATAGGAAGACTCACTTCTTGGTGGGAGGAATCTGAGTCTTTTGATGAACAGACTGGTGTTCGTCCATCCCTGGAATGCCTCCCTGGTCGTAAGAGCGAGGGAGGGATCCAAGCCTCTGTCCGATTGATCGGGGTGTGCACCGCAGGATCAATGGTCAGACCTCTGGCCCGAGTACTAAGAGAGAGGCAAGCGTATCTCTTCGTACCAGCAAGCAAGAACTTGTTCCTATTTGCAAGAGGCAACATAAAGTATGGGTTTGTCTCAAGCTGGATGGCCATCCACTTCCTCCCCCTTGTTGGAGGAAGTGGCGGATATACGCTCCTATCCCTAGTGAAAGGATAGGAATGGGGCTCTGTTCTGAGTAGCTCACCTGCATCTTGTCCTTATCCAGCAGAGGGTGACGACCGTGTCCCTCTAACCACAGGTAGAGAGGAAGAAAAAGATGGGAAGAGGAGCCAGTCACACTCTCATTCACTCATCCATTCTTACGGTACAACCAGGACTCGAATGCTGTTCAGCCTGCGAGGGTCTGGGATCGCTACACAACGTGTTGAGCAGCCACCACGGGTCCCAAGGAAAAAGATCCAAGGACCTGTGGGCAATATCCCGAAGGTAGACAAGGAGGCGGCATGTGTTGTCTGGGTTGGACCAGACCCCTGCCTTCAGTACCTGCGCCACGGAGAAGTTCTTGCGACAAGGCAGCATCTCCTTCGCATCGAAGGCGGTGAAGTCCATTAGGGAGGGGATTGTGAACGACTCGAAACCAATCGTCAGGGACCGAAGGGTTCTGAGTCTTCGCTACGAAGTTCGGTACGAAATCGGGCGTCCACGGATCCCCCATCCCTGGATGCTTGACTTCGCAGGAAAAGTCATGCAGTTCCTAAGAGGAAGAAGGGAATAGTCGCATGACCTATCCCTCTTCTCTACTTCGGTGATGTCCTGTACCCATACTGGTCTGTCCGTTTGCCACGAAGTCTCTCGCATCTCCTACCCCATGCAGCGAAGTTCTCGGTAGTGGATAGGACACCGACACTCCATGGTGGGGTGTCGATGGTATGGGTACTGTGACAAGCTATTAAAACGAAGTAATGATTGCTCCGTAAACAACCAAACTAAGTCAACAGCGAGTTCGTAACTGACTCGGGCGCTCTGACAGCTGCCGACTGACTGCATTCGGTAGGAGGCAAGTTGTCCAAGCATCCGAGTAAGTCACGTGACCTTCGCCTTTAAAGGGTTATGCCGAGAGACCAAACAAATAATGTATTTGTTTGTCACCAATGCCGGACAGCGAGGTGATGATTCTCTTAAGGCATGTGCCCAACAGGCGAAAGTCAATTGCCTTCTAGAGACCGAGGTCCCTAAAGGCAAAACATCTCATAGTTGTTGAATCTCAGCTAAGGAGAAAACAACACTATGTGCCGTTGAAGACGAAGGTAGAATATTGAATGCAACCTACGTCTTCACAGACGAATCGAGAGAGGATCTCAAGATTCATAACCTGTGCTTACAAATGACTGAAAACGCTAACCGCTATTTCATTGCTGTCCGGTGGAGAAGTCGTAGTTTGCAATGAAAGCGGGGCGTTCTTCAGTAATGAAAACACAGGGAAAAGCCGCCTGAAGAACTGCTTCTCATGGGCTGAACATTTGGAAGTAGAGCTTTCAGGTTCGGAGAGTAGGCGATGTCTTCTGACACATCTCGTAATTCGGTTGACAATGAAACAATTTGTACACCTACGAATACAGATATTTTGAAGACAAACTCAGATGTCTGCAAAATCATTCGCATTATCGCAGTGCGATGCAGCGGGAGACTTGTACAGACTTCTGTTACCGTGCGGTAAACAGAAAGATGAAAGAGTCCAAGAGATATCTCTGTTGAAAATTCTCGCAATGTCGAAGGCGATGGAATCTAGCGTCACAGCAGTAGATGGTCCTTCATTATTGCGAGAATCCCCGTTAATCAGAGACCTAAGTCCATGATTGTTGGGCAGAGATACGGTTCGGTAGTCAATCAAAGCAGGGGAGAGAGAGACATAACTGACCGTGCATCTCGAAGGCCCAGCTGATACTGAGCTGCTATCAGGCAGTTCAATACGCAGTAGTTGAGCCTGAGCTCTCGCTGACATCGCCATCCTGAGTTGCCAGGTAATCATTATTCCACGAAGGAATGCGTTCGGCTAGAACCACCGAGCATAAAAGATATGCTCGAGCCATTATATTCAGGCGAAACGAATTTCGGTAAATATAAAAGTTGAAATGGTGTTGTCGTGACAAAACCATAAGTATATAAAATTGAAACTGGAAACTCCTGGGAGGTTGCAGGCAACCCCGAGTTGCAGTTCAATTAGAATACTCCTCGTCTAAGTCGCAATCTGTAGAGTAACTAGGATATGCGCCTACCCCTCGGACAGTTCAACTGCTTAGCAGAATCATGTCGCGAGGTTAATATACGTAGTATATTTGTAGGATTCTGAACAACGATCTCCACCTAAATTCTTTCCTACAAGAAAACAAAATAAGGATTGGAGATCGACCACCTTCGATCTCTATCAAAGAGAGTGAAGGAGAAGTCTTCCTCGAAGGAAAGCTTCAATGGTGAACAGAATAACTAAGACGATAGTTCAAGCCAAACTGGATGTTCCCGTCCGTTCTTCTCTATTCCAGGTTGGTCGCCTAATGCGAGATAGTCTTCTTTCAGCAGCAGTCTTCTTCCCAATGCTAGAAATTCCAGGAATTCGAGCATAGGGGAGGTTTCCCAATTATCGTGTAACAATTATCGGGGATTCTCGTCTCGCTCACTTTGGACCGTGGTCTCGCCTAAGTGTTTGGAGATTGTAAAAAACTCGAACACTCTGAATGCGCTAGAAATTCCGTAGAATTCTAAGCAGTCTGCGAAACCCCCACCGAATTCGTCAAACGATATCGGCTGGTGGTCCTCTCGATTCCCGTAGAAATCGAGAATGGGGCAGGATCCCTCCTCAACGACTGGGGCTTACGTCAGGTAGGACCCGAAGGTCCCCCCGGTAGCGCAGTCCCCAACGTGGGATCCTACAGAGAAATCTCTGTAGGATCCCTCCCCTTTCCCTCGTAGCCATAAGGAGAGAGGGAGGGAATGGGGGAGGAATTGGATACTCGCTCACCTTCCCAGTGGAACTAGCAGTTGGAGAAGAGTAGGATCAGCCATCGCTGCCTCTCAGAGTCTGGGAAAACGTATCGTCAGGAGAAAACGTTTTTCCGAGGAGACCGTCACGTCAGCCCGAGCAGCTGGCTGGTCGCTGCAAGAGCGTCCGCTGGCCTGGCGAGAGTCGTCTGCACGACTCTCGCCAGTCTTCTGCTCCGCGCTTCGGTCTTGACAGCGAGCGAGCTCGGGCGTCAAGACTTTGGCTGGACGGTCTCCCACGGGAGACCGTCCGCTTCGGTACTATTCTTGCGAACGAGAAGCCGAGGCGGATCCTGGTTTAGCGGCAGAAAACCGCTAGAACCAGGCGAGGAAGTGCCAGCCGAAGCTGGTACTCCTCTGGTCCCCGTCTTCTTCTCCTTGGTAGAAGAAGAGACGGGCCCTGTTTCCCGAGGGAGCAGGAGGACCACAGAAGAGCTCCCCGAATCGCTGGAGCGAGACGGGCCCTTAGAAGGTCCCCGAAGGAGCCTTCTTAGGGGGGAAAACCCGGGTTACCAGCTGGTCGCTGCAAGAGTGGCCGCAGGCCTGGCGAGAGTCACCTGAGCGGCTCTCACCAGCCTTCTGCTCCATGCCGCGTCTTGGCGCCGAGCGAACTCTGGCGCCGAAACTTGGCTGCACGGTCTCCCGAGGGAGAACGTACACTCGTATCTCTCGCGAACAAGAGACCGAGCCGGAACCTGGCGTAGCGGCATCGCCGCTAGCACCAGGCGATGGAAGTACCAGCACTAACTGGTACTTACCTCTGGTCCCGTCTATCTCTTCCTTACGGAAGGGGAGACGGGCCCCGCTCCCGAAGGAGCAGGACCACCAGCAGAAGGACCCCCCGCCCTCCCACCGGGGTTGGGACGGGCCCTTAGAAGTTCCCGAAGGAGACTTCTTAGGGGGGAAGGCAGCCTTCTTCTTCTTCGGCTTATGGGCCGTAGAAGTCGAAGGGGAAGAGGCAGCAGCAGACGATGGAGATGAAGATGACACCTTCCTCTTCTTCCTCTTCCTCGTCAGCTCACGCAGGACAGTCGTCAGGTCCTCCATCCAGGCCGGAGCCGGGGCTATTGCCGAAGCAACACGGCCCGACTGCACCTGTCCGGAAGGACCTGGGACTGGGGAAGACACACCGTGGGCAGGACAGCATGGACAGGCTCAGGAACCAGGAGCGACAGGAACAGCAACCAGCTCAGGAGCGCAGTGGTAGACCCAGAAGGGACAGCCAAGCAGAAGCGGGAATCACATCAGGCGGCAGGTACGGCAGGCCCAGCCATCGCCTCGTAGAATCATCGGCAGCCAGCGGGAACCTGGGTACTGGCGGCC
>NC_061109.1:10054075-10181605 GCF_015104395.2 Macrobrachium nipponense | reverse complement strand
GATGATATTCCTTCCATTCAAGCTCCGTAAGGTTCTCGCATTCCACACAGGTGTTAATAAAAGAACATTCATTCTCCCTGCATTTAGCGCAAATACTATGCGGATCCAATGCCGATTTAGGCAGCCTAACCTTACAGTCTTCCCTACTGCAAACTCTAAACATAGGTGAAGCCTTAGCGTCAGACATCGTGAAAGAGAGTACAAAACCAAAGTCGAAAAAACAGTCCACAATAAGCGTATGCCAAGCCAGAGAAAAAAACAGAATACGTCACCAAAAAAAACCATCCAAATTCTCGGCAAACGAGTTGAAATCCAAGATGGAGGAACGAACAATAGGTGTTGTCCGTTCAACCGACAGAGAAATTATGGCTTAGAAAACGGGAATAGTTCCAGACCCCGCCACCCCAGCGGCGGTGGGAATGTGGATCACCTGACCTACCTGTCGCGTGTGCCGCGAGTTTTGAAATTCTGTCGGGACGACCGAGTCTATAGCTAAGTATATATCTGCTGGGTAAGTTACTGTACAAAAATGTAGATTGGAGGTATGTTCACCGTTACATAAATAAACTCGATAATAGTAATTGGAATTAATGTACAAAAAATGTGTGAATTCAGTACCTTGAGATTTTTAAATGTTTAGCAAAGCTCACCATTATGAAAATAATACTTTTGTATTCCCAAAGGAAAAATATACAGTAAATATCACAACAAATGCTCAAGTCTGTTAAGCCACTATCGGCGGAGTAATATCTGTTGAAAGTACATGGTGGACCCCCCCCCCCCCCCAAATAAACGTCCTTTGGATTCGCAGATTTCTCTCTGAACATTTCCCCGGATTATTTGCAGAAAAATTCACCTACTGCAATATTATTCTATGAGAAATATCAACAAATTCCTGGTTTTTTTTAATCAATTTCAACATAATGCACTTTTTTGTGATAGAACTATTAAAAACCAACCAGGTATGAAAATTTTAGTGGGTTTTTTCTTGAGCTTTAACTAAACAAAATAGGAGGTTTAAAGCATTTTTATGGGGGTTCCAACTACTCGCGGGGGTTGTCAAGTACGCATCCCCCACCCCCGAATACGGGGAGACCAATGTAGATTCAAATTAATGTATTCCTTTAAAGCTGGAAAGAACCCTGATATTATGGATAACTGGGGAACTGTCAATATCACAAAACCCTTCAGTTTAATTACAAATTACTACCAAGGAAATATTGGCTTTAGTAAACAACAAAGTTCATAAGTCAAGCACGAATGGTAACTACGAACATGGCTATGTTTCGTAAACAAGAAAGTTAGACTACCCAAATTTACCCTTTCAGTAACTTCAAACTATCTATTATTGTTAAAAGGGCATTGTATAATAAGCATCAATAACAAAATTGTCTAATATTATTACCTTATAATAATGACACTCTGGATAAAGCTGGTATCAAAAGTGACAGCTCATTCATTGTAATGTCTAAATATGGTAACTTACAGTATCAATAGTTGTGTTGCTAGTGATTCACTTGAATTACCTATGGTTTTTACTGTTATTACACTTGTTTTGTTTACAGCGTCAATAGTTGTGACAGTAGTTAACTATTGACACAAACTATTGACACTTCAGTTTGCTTTTTATACTCTGTATAAGATGGGCCCTATTTTGTGGAAGATTTTTTTTAACGTTGAAAGGTCGCCTTATACTCAGCATATATGGTATGCTAATTTGGAACAGCATTAAATACCAATAAATAATATACCAATAAAACATGTGTTACTAAGTTAACATTCTTCTCTCTCTTGGGGCTGCTCTCAAGGGTTTATTCTAAGTGATTATAAGTGTGTTAGATAAATATATTTAATAACAAAAACTAAATTTAAAATGTGTCAGCAGAAGTTTTAAAATTTTTGTGGGCAGAACCTAAATGCCTATGCTGTAAGTTTGTAGTAAGTAGTAAGACTTTACAATGACCTTTCAATTTTCAGTGTCATACAGAAAAACCCGTGATTCTGGTCATGAACTCAGCACGACTGATCTCAATTTAAGTTCTGTTATTGATTGTGATACTCATGAGACCTCTGTCTTCAAACTTAGAAAGAAGAGAAATGAGGGAGCATTGCTTAGTACCATTATTGAATCTTTGACAGAGACTAGATTGCAAGAGTTGTTGATGTGATGAGCTTTGTAAATAGTACTTGAAAATAATCTCTAATATTCCATGGAAATTTAGCTAAAATTGGTGCAAGTGGATGGAGTACAAATTATGGGGATTACAGTGTTCCCCGTATTCACCGGAATGTGTACCAGATCCCCCCAACAATAGCTGGAATCCGCAAACACTTAAAACTGTCTATTTTGTTGGTAAAACTCACGAAAAAAACCACTAAAAAGTGTTTATACAACAAACCTCGGTTTTTTGTACGCCTCTCTTTTTGTATGCATCGGTTTTCATAGACTTTTTTTCTATGAAATTTTGTCTCAGTCATCATGCATTTCCTTGGTTTTCATACACTCAGAAACGCTCCACCCGGGCCCAGCGTGTGACCGGGCCCCATCTCACATATCTAAACAAAGCATCCTGTCTTCTCTTGTGACCAATTCTGGCTTTGTTTCTCACTGACCGAAGGAATCACTGTGCTTGTAGTCTGCATCACCACAGTTTGTTGCGTTTTGTGCTAATTTTTCTGTTTAAAACTCACTGCAAAAGAAGCCATCATGGGGCCAAAGAAAGTTGCAAGTGAGCCAGCCTTTTGGTAAAAAAGACCAGAAATACAATTGAATTCAAGAAAGAACTTGTAGCTAAGTATGAAAGTGGTGCACCATGTAGCTGATCTGCTAGGATGTACGGCAAGTTAAGTGTCGACAATCAGCTCTATTCTAGCAAAGAAACATGAAATCAAGGCAGCTGATGTTGAGAAAGGGGTCTTATCATAATCGAAACAGAGATTGCAACTAGTGGAAGATGTTGAGAAGCTGCTGTTGGGTGTAGATCAATGAAAAACAGCTAGTGAGGGATAGTGTGTCTGAAGCAATCATTTGTGAAAAAGCTAGGATGTTGCATGCCGATTTAAATAAGAAAATTCCGACAGCAAGTGCTGCTCTTAGTGATTTCAAGGCCAGCAGAGGCTGGTTTGAAAAATTCAGAAAGTGAACAGGCATACAGTGTTGTATGGCATAGGGAGGCTGCAGTTTCAGATAAACATGCTGCCGAAGAATTTGTTGATGAATTCAGAGAGTATCTTGAAGCTGAAGGATTCTTCCCTCAACAGGTCTTCAATTCTGATGAGACAGGCCTGTTTTGGAAAAAAAAATGCCAAAGTGGACCTACATCATGCAGGAAAGTTCATTGCCAGGGCACAAGCTTATGAAAGATAAGCTAAAACTCTTGGTCTGTGGGAATGCCAGTGGGGATTTCAAAGTGAAGCTCCTATGTGTATCACTCTGAACTCCCTGAGTGTTCAAGAAAAAACAATATGATCAAGAATAAATTGCCTACGATGTGGAACGCTAATAAAAAGGCATGGGTCATGAGGCAAATTTTCGTTGAGTGGTCAATGAAGTGTTTGGCCCGAGTGTGCGAAAATACCTGCAAGAAAATCAATTGCCCCTAAAGTGCCTCCAGGTAATGGACAATGCTCCTGCACATCCTCCTGGCTTGAAGACCAGTTGCTGGTGATTTAAATTCATCACAGTGGAGTTCTTGCTCCCTAATACTACTCCTCTCATTCAGTCCATGGACCAACAGATCATTTCAAACTTCAAGAAATTCTACACCAAGTCACTGTTTCAAAGGTTCTTTGAAGTGACCTCAGATGCTGAATTGACCCTAAGAGTTTTGGAAGGATCATTCAATATATTCAACTGCATAAGCCTTATATAGATAAGGCTTGGCAGGGAGTGACTTCCAAGACAATGAACTTTCCTTGGAGAAAACTGTGGCCAGTGTTATCTCGAGAAGGATTTCAAAGAGTTTGAGGCTGAGCCCGACGACCATACACCTGTTGTGGAATCTACTGTGTCTCTGGGAAAGTCCATGGGCTTGGATGTGAGTGGTGAGGATGTGGAAGAGTTAGTGGATGCCCACAGGGAAGAGCTAACCACTGAAAAGTTGCAAGACCTTCAGCAGGAAAAGCAACAGACAGCAGATGAGGAATCCGAGGAGGAGGAGGAAGAGGGGATACTGTACTTACTTCAGTAATTAAAGAAATGTTTGCGAAGTGGAGTGATATAAAAATTTTTTTTAGAGACATACCATCCTACCAAAGACATTGCAATCTGTGTCTTTAACATGTTTATTGACAATGCTTTGTATCATTTTAAGCAGATATTGAAGAGACATCAGAAACAAATGTTTCTGGACAGTTTTGTTATTTGACAGGGGTCCAGTGATTCTCAAGCTGGTCCTAATGCCAGTAAAAAACAAAATGGGGAACTAACCTCAGACATTGCCACTAAAAAAATGTAGAGAAGTAAAAACAGATAGGTTCATGATACCTGAAGTCCTTCTGGAGGGAGATTCCCCTTCCAAACAGTAACCTCTCCTCCCTCTTCGCTACTCTCTGTCTTCCATACGCCAACAAGCGCCTTCCATAAAGGTAAGAGTGATGTTAAATGTTCATTATTCATTTCATTCTTCATTTATATTTATTTCTCATCGTTTTCTGTATGTAAAACTGTTTATTCCTTGTAAAATGTATTTTTGGCTAATATTTTTGGGGGTCTGGAATGCAATACGTAATACTATTTAGATTATTACGTATGGGAATTATTGTTTTTGGTTTTCATATGTTTCGGATATCGTTGAAGGTTCCAGAACGGATTATGTACGAAAATCAAGGTTCCACTGTACCTGGTTTTTTTTTTAACAGCTTTATCACAAAAAGTGCATTTTACGATGAAATTGATAAAAAAAAAAGGAATTGTGGATATTTCTCATTAAAAAGTACTGCGAATAAGCGATTTTTATGCGAATAACAGAGAGGTATATGTTCCAGAGAGAAATACGTGAATACATGAGGGCTGACGAATCCAGAGCACGTGAATACTATGGGGCTTCACTGTATATTAGAACCTAACAAAAACCACAATATGGAAAAGTGGGTCTTCAAATATTGGATTCCAAATCCAGATCTTTTTATTTGCAGTGTTTATTTTATACATGCAACTCAGTTAGATTCTTTGCTTTATTCTTGATTCTTTGCTTTATTCCTGACTGCACATTCACTTATGGTAAACTATATCTATTTCTTCAATTCGCACAAAAATCTTGCACAGCACATTAAGAGTAAAGATTTTTTAAGACCTGTATATCACAGTTGGACATAGAGCTTGACTTTCATTTGAAGGGCAAAGAAGGCATATCTTTGCAACTGGAAACATCAAATTATTATTTAAAATGATACAAAACATTCTTGAAGCTAAGTTTCATATGCACTTGATATATGGTATGAATTGGAATGATACTTAATTGTTAATTAATGAAAAACTGAATGCATCTGACAGAATACAGTTGTGAAAAGTTTTCAGTTGTCACAGTTTATGACTGTTACATGTAGGTTGAAAATGAATTACTAATTAATTTTTGGGGATGTAAAATTTTTCAAAATATAAATGATGCTAGTATCAATTACAGGAATACATAGGCCCAAACATTATTAATTTTTATTTTTATTTAATAAATTGCATTTTTTATATATACATTTGAAATGTGTTTATCTGCATGAAAAACAACTCAGCAAATTTTGTTGGGAAATTTAATCATTTCTCATAATATCAAAAACTAAAATTTGTGACACCAGAAAGAGATATTTCCAAATTTCATTTGGATTTAACAATCTCATGATGCAGTATAAGAAAATTTCTGTTATTTTTTGTGTTTCATGTAAAAACAAACAAACTGCTGATATTGCTTAAAAATCAAAATAGTTAACATCAACGCTTTGAACTGGCTGTAGAACAATCATATACAGTACCAGTAAACATGTTTGCATGTGGCATTGAGCGACCTTTGGTTACATGGGTGAAAACTGATGAATTACGGTGTCCCTACCTGCTTCAGTATTCATTTATAAAGGAAGTTAGCTAAAAAAATATTCCCAATAATTATGCAAGACTATATCAAATATAGTTGTTGTATGAGCTATCAAATTATTTCAAGTGGTACCTCTACTCAAAAGCAGTAACCATTCTTCACTATTAACCACTGTTGGTGTACTCTTGATATTGATAACATTTTTAATGTGCTCCTTTTCTGACTTAGGGGATAATTTTACACATAAAATACTGCACTGTATTACCATTTGTATTATTGAAGGAATAGTTTTATACTGATGAACAATGACAAGTGTTCAACACACGTTTAAAAGAAATAATAACACTCATTAATTCCTGAAACATAGGCAATAAAGACAAAACTTTAATGGAAGAGAGAAGTCGAACCATCGACAAGGATCTTAGCATGCGACCACTGAATTACCTACAAAATGTTAAACTTTTGGTCTCTTACTTCAAACACTCTCCTGGTTTTCATTGCTTTGTTTACGTGATGTCTTTCTGCCTCCCTTTGTGCTTTTGCTTCTGCTTTCCTCTAATGCTCGCTTCTGTTTCAAAGCCTCCCGCTCCTTGCGTTTAGCTTCTTTCTCTTCCCTAACCTCATACGATTTTAGTTTTCTCTTTGTAACAACAGGAGATTCAACCTAACAAGAAAAGGTATGAACGCTTTAGATATCTGCATTCCATGTACGTATTGTCATAAAATTTAAAGCCTATCAATAAAAAAAAGCATAACTTCTCAGCATTATTCATTATCAGTAAAAATAAAAAAGAAAAAACAGAGTAAAAGCAAACTTAAGAATGTTAGAATAATCAGTTAAGATTCTTATAAAGTCTTTAGCAGAAAGAATAACTTTATTAAATAAAAATTTAAAAATTTTTAAATGTAAATTGTATTTTTCCTCCTAACTTTACAAACCTGAGGTCCTTTACTATAAGAATTACTGAGGCAAAGCCTGGACACAGCCACGAAATCTTAAACAAGGCGATTCTGTAGTTAAACTACTGGTCCGGTTCGTTGGGAATCCCTCTCGACCAAACGTAAACATTCCAATTTGCTTCTGGCCTAGGTAGCAGACTGAGGGGTAGCAGGAGGTGGGACAATTAGAGTAAAGGACCTCAGGTTGTACAGTTCAGGAAAATACAATTTTATTATTTACTTTCAAAAATTGTGATTTGTTCCTACAACATACAAACCCTCAGTCCTTTACTATAGGAAGACTCACTGATTGGTGGGTGGAATCTGAGTAAGCCTCTAAGAACTGACAGGGGTTCCAGTCTACCTTGGACCTTCCTCCCGGTCGTAGGAAGGATATCCAACTATTGGCATCTGGTGGGAGTTAGGAACTGCGAAATCAGAGTCAGTCTTCTGGGTTTACTCATAAGAGAGAGGCTGAATCCTACTCATGAGCAGCAAGATCCCTAAAGTTGGATAACAGTAAGGCAAAAACCAGCAATGGGTTTGTCTTATGGCATAGCCGTCTTCCCTGCCTTGTTAAGGGAAGAGGAGGATATTTGCTTCTATTTACTAGTCAAAGGAAATAGAAAGGATACTCTAAGGAGAGTCTTACCTACATTTACCGCCCAGTCCACCATGTATCCGTCCACGTACTCTCTGCCCGTAGGGAAAGAGTAGGATGAAAGATATGAAAGGAGAGCCAGTCACTATGCAGTGATGCATCATTCATACCAATATAACGAGGCAGGATGTGACCTTGTCAGTTAAGAGGAGCTGGGGTAAGCTACACAACTTGTTGAGCAAACACACCTGGTCCCATAGAAAAATGTCAGGACCTGTGTCCGGACCTGTGGGCAATATCCTGAAGGTAGGGACCACTTGGTTCCTATCACCTGATACTGGTGACTGAGCTTGTTCTGCCACTACATTCTTCTTGCATGGAATGTACCGGGCTGACAGCTCTACTGAATGGGTTACGGCCCACTTGTGCATCTGCATTGTCAACTGGTGGAGCACTGCAGAGGTGAGTCCCCCTGCTTGTGATGTATGCCACTACTGTGCTAGTGTCACTCATCCCACCGAGTGTCCCATCACACACTCCTGAAACTCTTGGAGAGACAGGAAGCTGCCCTGAGTTCCAGGATGTTGATGTAAAGGTGCTTGTCATGACAGTTCCATACCCCTGCAGTCAGCAACTCCTCCAGGTGTGCACCCCTTCCCTAGGTTGATGCATCTGAAAACAGAAGCACGTGCGGAGGGGGAGTGCGGAGAACCACTTTTATTAAGAGGTTCCTGTCATTGAGCCATCAAGTGCAAGTCCTCTCTCACCTCCTGCGGGAGGGGGAACAAGAGAGGACTGAGGGTCTCAGGACTGCGACCAGTACGTACTCCCTCAGTCTCATTTGAGAGACTGAAGGTGAAGACACCCATGAGAGACCAGCTTCTTCAAAGACGACAGGTGACCTATCACGACTTGCCACTGTCAAGCAGACTGCTCCTGTCATGACAGGAACAGTTGCGCTGCCTCTCTGAGCCGCTGATACAAGAGTCTGAGGGGAAGACTCTTGCTGTTACCATGTCTAATTAGCATGCCCAGGTACTTTGTCCTCTTCTTGGGCTTGCTTGATCGGACTTCTAGAGATTTAACCTGATCCATAGATCGTGACAAAACTCGAGAAGACAACCCTAACCCTGTCCTCCAGGACCAGCCAATTTTGGTGATACCTCAAGACATATTCCATGCGAATGGGCTCAAGCTGAGACCAGGGTGAACACTCGTGAACACCTGGGGAGCGGTCAAAAGCCCAAAGCAGAGTGCCCTGAATTGGTACACTGTCTCCCCGACGATGAAGTGAAGGTACTTGTGGGAAGACTGATGGATTGGTACCTGGAAACTACAAACTCCAAGGCCACTGTAAACATGAAGTTGTTCTCCCTGATAGAGGTAAGCACATTTTGAACCGAGTCCGGTGAACAAATCGGTTCAGGCGAGAGAGGTCTATGACAGGTCTCCATCCCCAAAGCCTTCTCTACAAGAAAGACTTGGCTGTAAAACCCCAGAGACTGTCTGACACGACTTCCACTGAGCCATTGCTCGCGTCTTCTGCACCTCTGCAACTGAACTAGGTGCTTCTGTGATCCTTCTATATTAGATTAAAGTAAATTCATTATAATTTAATTGTGAGTTGTTAATACTTTTCCAACCTTTTGATCTTTTTCTAGTTTTAAAGTTTATTAATAAGCTAGCGTCATTTTCGTATATTTAAGCTTTTCTTAGTTTTGATGAACTCTGTAAGGGAGTCATATGACTTCGCAGTTTTGCTTTGTTTACCACCTTCTCCCCGGTATTAGTGAACACTGAAGTGCCTTATTAACGATCGTTGTTTTTCTCTCCTATGAGCTGTGTTGACTCGAGTGGAAGGCTTGATCGTAAGGGTGGTGATTCGTGACAGGGTTAGTTCGAGTTCCTCCTCACAGCCTGACGCTTTGCCACTTAATCTTTGGTCACTTCTGCAGTTTTGTACGGAGATTTGGAGATTTGGATCACGGCTTCTTCAATCCTTCGCTGCCTTGTGTGTGGTCGCTGGTGTTTGTCACTCGCGGCATTCATCAGCACGCCCCTTCCCTCGTTCGTCGGAAGGATTCGAGCGAGTTGGCCCGTATCTAATGGGAACGGTGCAGTTTGTGGCGTGCGAGATCCGTTGACGTGCCGGATTCTCGGAGGCTACCACCCTTAGTATTCCAGTGTTATTTTGGATTGCCTGCTGGCATTGCAGCTTGACCCAGTTGACCTGCTCATCGGCGTCAGTGAGTTCTTGGAACTCGTGGAGACAAGTAGGGCGGCTTTCTACAGGTATGAGATATTTTTATAACTATTAAGACGATCGTGGATCGCTGGGTACCTGTAGATTTGAAGCCCCATATGGAGGAGTAATTTTAGTTTATATTTGACAACATCTCCAAAGGTTGTGTGAGAGAGAGAGAGAGATTGGTGGAAGAATGAATGGGAGTGGTTAGATGGCGGTCGGAAGCAGTCTGTGTTGTGGGCACTCTGTAGGTAGTCAATGGAAGTCTGTTACGAGAGTTGTAAACAGTGAGGGCGTCTGGTCAAGTCAGTGTTGGTTTTGGCAGCAGTTTTCCTTTGGTGTTTCGTTGTTTGGGTGTTATTTGATAGATTTTGGGGTTGTGAAGTTGTTGTGCGTGTGTCTGTCTGGTTGTGGTGAGGTTAAGAAGGTTGGTGGTGCATTTTTCGGTGTCTATGAGTGGTTGGGGTTGGGGCAGGGTTGGTTTTGTTTTGGCGGGTTGTTGAACTGCTGTAAGTCGTGTGGTTGTCGTGTTTTTTCAGGCGGTTGGTGTTCATCTGCATTTAGTTGTTGGGTTACTGAGTTTTTTGTGGGGTTGTGGGTCTCGGGGGTTTGATTTGCGTTTGGTTGTCGGCGGTGGTTGTGTGCTAGCCTATAGCCTATATCCCAGTTGACGACAGCACAGCCTAGTCCTAGGTATCAGAAGCCAGCGGTGAGTATGTTTGTGTTTTTTGTTCTGTATGTAGGTATTGGGGCAATTGTCCTGCTGTGTTTTTTAGTGTTAAGTGGAAAGTGTGATTGAGGGTTGGTTTGATAGCCAGACAGGTTAAGTTTATGTGGGGAGGTTACTTGTTTTTGTGATCCCGCCACATTATTTTTTGGCGCCCTTTGAACAGGGACTGTTGGTGTGGCAGCTGCAGACAATTTGTTGTCTAGGCTAGTGTGTATGAAGTGGTGAGAAAGTTTGAGATGGAAGGATTGAGTGAGGTGGAGAGGCTGAAGGAGGAGTTGAGGTTGGAGAGGGAAGTAAGAGGACAATTAGAAGTGGATAATGAGAGGTTAAGGGTAGAGTGTGAGGAGCTGAAGAGCGAGTTAGAGGAAATGAGAGGAATGCTAGGGAGTGCAAAAGTGGAAATGAAAGAAGAAGTGAAAGGAGCAGAAGAGAGAAGGTTGAGAAAATGATGAAAAATTCTTAGGGATGATGAATGCAGTGCAGGAGATGATGAAGGGGTTCAATGGGAGAGGTGAGCTGTAGGGGGTAGGCCTACTGGGTCTTGTGATAGGCCAGAAGTGGTAAAGACAGTGGAAGAGCGAGGGGATGAAACTACGAGTGACGAAGGTGACTTGTTTGTGGTAGGTAAAGGAAGAAGGGAAAGAGACAGGATAAGGATAAACCTGAGGACAAGAATAAGAAGGGGGCTGAGGAAAAGAAGACGATTAAGGGAAAGAAGGTTAGGAAAGGATGACGGACAGGATGAGACTAGGACTGAATACAGGTTGGGGAAAGGGCTGAAGAGTGATTTGGATAGCGGTGAGTGGAAACAGGTGGGTAGAAAGAAGGGTAAGAAAGCGTAATGAGGAGCATGGATGTTAGTATGGAAGTTGATTCCCTATATTCGGACGAGGTTAAGAGGGATCAGAATGGTAGTAGCGAAAGTGAGAGTGAGCGGGAAGTACGAAAGGCTGTATATATGAGAGAGATACCTAGATGTGCACAATACGAGGAATATGGTAGTAGGGACATAGGGGATTTTTTTTTATTTTTTAAGGAATATGAGAGGTATTGTGAGGCAAAGTATGGGGATTAATCAAGCGACGTTTTGGGCAAGAGAGTTCGGGTGGCTTTTTGACGGGATTTTGTTGAATATGTATGGGGTAATGATGAGTGTAGGGAATGTGCCGTATGAGAGTGTGAAAGCCAGGATTGTGGAACAGGCGAAGAGGATAAGGAGTAGTGTTAGATATAGGAGAAAACATGGTTTTGATGAGGTAAGAATGAATGTTGGTGAGTCGTTGTCGATGTAGGTGTGCAGGTTGGAAAACATTGGCCAGGAAAAAGTTTGGGGACGAAGGGATAAATGAGTGTAAAGAGTTAGTGAGGAAGTTGTTGGCGACTGTGCCTGAGAGTGTATGAGTTTGTAAATCTGAAACGTAAGGAGAAAATGCGATGGACGAATGAAAGGTTGTCGTGGAACGACATTTTGGAAATAGTAGAGGTTATGAGTTGGATAGGTGTATGAAAGAGAGTAGAAGTGTTTAGTAGTATTAGGACTGAAGTGGCTGATGTTATACCAGAGTTTAAGAGCTATAGGGAGGCAGTTTTGGAAGGGCCAAGGCGAATGGCAGAGCGAGTGGGCTGATAGGAGCGTTAGAGCCAGTAACGTAGTATAGTTTAGCCCTAAGAGAGATCGGAGTGCAAGCGTTGGAAGATTAGGGTCGGTTAGTCGTGAACGAGAGCAGCAATGTTACAGATGTGGAAGCTAGGGCACAGGAAGAATGAATGTCGGTGGGCGTTGGGAGCTTGCTCGGGAGCTGGGGTGTGCAAACAGGGCATTTGGTGAGCGAGTGTAAGAAAGATAGGGATGTTAAGTGTTACAGGTGTTGGCAAGTAGGGCATATAGCAAGTGGATGTCGAGGTACTCGTGTGACTGAGGTTTGCGGTAATTGCGGGAAGAATGGGCATTATGCTAGGATGTGTAAGGAACAGTGGGCAAAATGTGTTGAATGTGGAATAGAAGGTCATGTGGCGAGTGTGTGTAGGCGAAAGAGGATGAGTCAGGTTGGGAGTTCGGGAAAACTAGGTACAAAGGGGCTTCAGTTGGGTGGGTCCTCTGGTGTGCGGTCAGTAAGAGTGATGCATGTGCGTGAAGGATTGTTGCATGAAAAAGGGTTTGAGGAGAAGAGCTCATGAATGTATGAGTGTAAAAGTGAGGTGCAAAGGGTGTGTTTGGTTGCTTTGATTGATACTGGCTGCAGTGTCAGTGTTCTTTTTAAGAATGGATGTGACAAGTTGCGGAGTGAGTGTGAAATTAGGAAATGTAAAGGGGAGGTACGAGGAATAGGAAATTTGGGTATGCCTGTGGTGGGAATGTTGCGTGAAAATGTAGAAATCGAAGGGGTAGTGATGGATGAAGGTGACTTTTGTGTGATCGAGGGAATGAGTGATAAGTATGATATGTTGTTAGGATACAGGTTCCTGAAGAAGTGTGGGATGGTGGTCCATCCCGAGCAGGAATATGATGAGTTGCATAGGAAGGGGAATGTACATGGAGAGTTGTACTTGGATAGGGATGGAGGAGTAAGCAGTAAAATATGGAAGGGAGTGCCGTTGGTTGCGAAAGAGAGTGTAAAAGTGCCGCGAGAAGTTGGAGAAGTTGTTAGTGTGAAAGTTGCGTGCCCGATGGTCTTGGGATTGTCAAAGGTGACAAGTGTGCTTATGTGGTTGAGGGTTGTGGATGCGAACAAGTTGGTAAGAGCGAGTGTGCATGTGTACGAACGGGATTTTGGAATATTGGAGTCTCCTGAGGTTTTGTGGCCTCATTGGCCGAGTGTTAGGAAAAAGCGAAGTGCGGGAGGGGTATCCGTGAGGGTGATTGTGTGGGGTTGTTGTATACGTTGGTGGATGGTGGACGACGAAAGATATGTTAGGGTGCGGCGGGTGATGACAGGTAGCATGAAAAAAAGTGATGAGTGGAAGTATGATGAGTTGAGAGAAAGAATTGAGGTGGATGAAAATGTTGGTGATGATGAGAGGAGCGGTTGATGATGCAGATGTTGTGGGATAGGCGGGGTGCGTTGAGTCGGGTGACGAGGATTTCAGGGGAATCTAAGCTCCCAGAGTTCAAGATAGTTTTGAATGACGATACCCCCATATATCAGCGTCCCCGACACTTTTCTGCGGCCTATTGCCCGAGAGATTGAGGAACAGTGTGAAGGAACTTGAGAGAGTGGGAGTGATCGAGAGGAGCGAGAGTGCTTGGAATAGTCCCATAGTCCCAGTACGCAAGACAGATGGGAGTTTGAGGATGTGTGTGGATTAGAGGAAGGTGAATGAAGTGACTGTGAAGGAGTGATTCCCGATGCATGCGGTGTCTGATTGTGTGTATAAGATGCATGGATGAGAGTCGTTCACAAAATTGGATTTGGTAAGAGGCTATTACCAGATGCCTCTTGAGGAAGGGAGCAGGCATGTTACGGCTTTTTCGAGTGGTAGCTGCCACTATCAATTCAAGAGGTTAAGCTTTGGATTGGCTAATGCGCCTGCTGCCTTCCAGAGGGCGATGAATGTAGTTTTGGCTGGTTTTGATAGAAGGAAGGTGACTGTGTTTATAGATGATGTTTGATTGCAAGTGAAACTGTTGAGGAGAATGTGGAACTGCTTGAGAAGGTGTTAGAACGGTTGGAAGAGGTTGAGTGAAAAGAAAGTGAAGCTGGAGAAGTGTACGTGGTTGGCTGGGAAGTGGAATTTCTTGGTCATAAGGTGAGTGCGAGTGGTGTAAGGAAGAGTGAAAGAAAGTTTGTGGAAAAAGTAAAGGAGTTTCCACGTCCCCGGACCGTGCGGGAGTAAAAGGGTTTTTGGGTGGGTCTGATTGAGTTTGGGAGGAAGTTTGTTAGGGATTGTTCGGGTATAGGAAGCCGTTGACTGAATGGACTGGGAAGAAAAATTGTACTAAGCTGAGGTGGGATGAGCGAATGGTGGGAGCATTTGAGAGATTGAAAGAGGAGGCGCTAGGGACGTCACCTTGGCTTTTCCGGACTACAGTGAGGATGCCAGTAAGCTTGAGTTGTATGCTGATGCTAGTAAGTTTAGTATGGAGGATGCTTGGTGCAGATGCAAGAGGTGAATGGGGAGGGACAATTGAGAGTGATTGCGTATGTGAGTAAAGCTTTTAATTAAAGCAGAGCTTAAGTATTCGGTGGTTGAGAAGGAGCTTGCGGCAATAAGGTTTTGTGTGAAATGAAAGCGTTGAAAGTGTTTTTTTGTATGGGGTAAAATTTGTCATAAGGACAGATCATCGGCCGTTAGTTTATATGATCAAGAAGGAAAGTGTGAATGCTAGGATTGCGAGGACAATTGAGGATTGAGTGAGTTTGATTTAGCTTAGAATATGTGCCGGGGAGTAAAAATGTGATTGCTGATACGATGTCTAGGATGCATGGTAATGACAGTGTTGTGAAAAGTGACTGGGATCCGAATATGGTACCTGAGGGGTTGGTTGTAAAAGAGAGGTTTGAAGGGAAATGACAGAATGTGTGAATGTTTGTTTTCAGCATTGAAAAACTTGGAAGGTAAGGGTGTTCTGGTTGAAGAGGTACCCGGTAGTTGTGAATGAGTTGCGAGTGGAAGTTGATGAGTGATGTGCAGAAGGAAGTGGCATGTGCGGAGGAACAAGGTGGGCAAGGAGAAGTGTTGTATGGATTGTTGTCAGTAGTAGCTGAGTTGTTTGGAATAAAAGTGTTGTTGTATTTTGGATGGGACAGACCGGTTGAATATCGAGGAAGGGTGAATACTGGTAATGAACGTGGGGTTTTGATGATTCAGTGCGGGGAACGTGGTTGTAATTGGTTGGTTACAAAAAGGGACTGTGAAGGGGATCTGAGTCAGAATTGTGGAAATGGGGAATTAACTGAGGATGAATGTGATGAGGAGGATTGTGATGTGGATAACCAGGTGGACGTGGTAGTGAATGTCTGTATGCATGGGACCTCGAGGGAAAATGGTGACGTTTGTCCAAGTAAATGATAGTGAGTATTGTAGTTTGGTTGACACAGGGGCACAAGTTTCCTTGGTGAGTGGGTCAGTGGTGAGTGAACTTGAGAGATGTGATTGGGAAGTGAAAAGGCAGTCTACAAGTGTGAGAATACATGGGTTAGGACAAGGAAGTGTTTTAGTATGGAAGAGGTACGGTTAAAGGTTAGGTTGGGAGATTCGTGAGGGTCAATGCATAACTTTATAGTTTATAGGAGAAAATGATATGCCATCTTGTTTTTTAATAGGGATAGATTTTTTGAGGATCCACGATATAGACGTAGATGTAGGAAATGGAATTCTTAGAAAGGGGGGCAGGCAAGTAGCTAGGATTCAAGATGGTAATGTGTTTGTAGCAAACTTTGTGGGTATGATTGATATTGCTAGGAGTGAGAATGATCTGTTGAGTGAGGAAGAGATTGAGGAAATGCAAAATAAGTGCCTGGAGATAAGTGTGTTGCGACAATGTGTTTTGGGAGGAGGAGTGCGTGTGGAAGACTGCCATGTGAGTTTGGATGTATAAGAGGGTTTTGCTAAACTTTTGTGTTGGTCAAAAACATAGTGTACTTTTTGCATCAGGAAGGGGGGTGTATGACAAGGAAGTGTATGTGCCAGTGTTTTCTGTTGAGTCAGCTGTGGAGTATGTGTTTGTTGGTGCATGATCGGTTTGGGCATATGGGAAAAAATAAGTTGTGGGAATGCATGAGAGAGAGATTGTATGCTCCTGGGTTGAGTAAGATTTGTGTGGATGTGGGGCTGTCACGTGTGAAGACTGTCAGAGGGGAAAGTATCAGAGTGTGCATGCAAGTCCACCTGTGTTGCGATTGCAGATGAAAGAGCCGTTGAAATGCTTGTGATTGATTGTGTTTCTTTGCCCAGGACTGCGAGAGGACACGTGGGGATGATTGTGATGGTGGATCACATGAGTAAATTTGCTTATGTGGTTCCCATCAAAGATAAGAGGAGTGAAACTGTTGCACGAATGGTGGGTCAAGTGATGTTGCCCATGTGTGTGTGTAAGCCGGCAAAAATGTTGAGTGATAATGGACCTGAGTTTGTGGGATGGGATTTGAAGAAATGTTGAAGGAAATGGGGTATTGTGCATGTATATTCTACCGTATATGCCCAGTGCGAATGGGTTGGCTGAAAGGACTGTTAGGACAATGACTGAGATTTGCGAATGATGAGTAAGAGCGACAAGGATTGGATATGTATGTAGGACGTGCAGTTTGGGTATATAACGCCACACTGCAGAAGAGTATAGGTATGTCTCCTTGTAAATATGTGTTTTGAATTTTTGAAAGGATTGTCAGACCGCGGTTGGGTCTGTCAGAAGGTGATCGGGATTTGTGGAAGAAAGCGAGTGAAAAGGTTTGAGAGTTTTAAGATTGGGATAGGTGTTGTTGAAAGAGGTGGTTTTTGAGATGGGAAGAATGAATGTGAATAAAGTAAGGGAGAAATTTGAAGGACCTTTTGAGATTTTGGAAGTGGGACCGAGTGGATTGAATTATGTTTTGGGGAAAAAAAAATTGCGAGTAGGTGGGGACTGGATGAGGTTAAGGCACACCATAACCAGCTCCGTAAGTGAGGGAAGTACCACACTATGTTCGGGAGAATGCGATGAGTGAGTGGTTGAGGGTGAATAAGTATGAGCGACTGTTGGTGACAAATTGGTCTGGGAGATCGACAGTTGGTGTTGTTGAGTATGGAAGAAAACAGAAGTGTGTGGAGAGAGGAAGTGGAAGGGAAAGCGTGAACGGCATGGTAAAGGGGTTGGTGGTAGGGTGCAAACGGTTGATAAAGCGTGTGCTACGGATGACTTTGGGGGAATGAATGATACTTGTAGTGTATGTGGGTTTGAGTTGACAGGGACAAGTAAGACTTCAGTGAGAAGGAAACTAAATAGTGAGGAGGTGGTTGATAGGATGGATAAGTCTTTGCAGAGTTTGACAGAAGTATGGATGAACTGAGTGTTTGGTGGCTGAAATAGGGGAGATGTTGGAACCAGAGTTGGAAGACATCGGTGAAGTAGTGAATGGAATTTGGGAGGATGGTAGTGAGGGAGATAATGGGAGTTTGAAGAAAAGTGGTTTGGAAGAAGTGAATGGCGATGTAACTGAAAGAGTGTATGATGGTCCTCAAACAAGATCCAGGGGACCTGCATCTGAGCATCCTTGGGTGTTGCGAAAGGCAATTTAGTGGGATGTTGTGAGTGTAAGAGATGTTGTCAAATGTAATGGGGGAGGTAATATGAGGAGTAATTTTAGTTTATATTTGACAAACATCTCCAAAGGTTGTGTGAGAGAAGAGAGAGAGGTGGTGGAAGAATGAATGGGAGTGGTTAGATGGCGGTCGGAAGCATGTCTGTTGTGGGCACTCTGTAGGTAGTCAATGGAAGTCTGTTACGAGAGTTGTAAACAGTGAGTCGTCTGGTCAAAGTCAGTGTTGGTTTTGGCAGCAGTTTTCCTTTGGTGTTTCGTTGTTTGGGTGTTATTTGATAGATTTTGGGGTGTTGAAGTTTGTTGTGCGTGTGTCTGTCTGGTTGTGGTGAGGTTAAGAAGGTTGGTGGTGCATTTTTCGGTGTCTATGAGTGGTGGTTGGGGCAGGGTTGGTTTTGGCGGGTTGTTGTACTGCTGTAAGTCGTGTGATTGTCGTGTTTTTTTCAGGCGGTTGGTGTTCATCTGCATTTGTTAGTTGTGGGTTACTGAGTTTTTGTGGGTTGTGGGTCTCGGGTGGTTGATTTGTGTTTGGTTGTCGGCGGTGGTTGGTGTGTTGGCTAGCCTATAGCCTATATCCAGTTGACGACAGCACAGCCTAGTCCTAGGTATCAGAAGCCAGCGGTGGAGTACCTGTTTGTGTTTTTGTTCTGTATGTAGGTATTGGGGCAATTTTGTTCCTGCTGTTTTTTTTTTAGTGTTAAGTGGAAAGTGTGATTGGGCGGTGGGTTTGATAGCCAGGGGGACAGAGGTTAAGTTTATGTGGGGAGGTTACTTGTTTTTGTGATCCCGCCACAAGCCCCTGTTGCAGCCCGGTCCCCTTTCTGGATCTTGTATGACCTGAGGAGATGATTCTCTAAGCGTCTTGTGATTATTCGTTGCATCAATTTGTAAGATTATTTTTTTCGTAATTCATTGTTTATTTACTTAAGTTCCATTTAGCATTTAAGTTAGTTTGTCTGTGTTAGGTAGGAATAATATTAAAGTTTCCATTTATTTTATTTTCTCTTGCTTCCTTACCTAACTTATTTTATTAGGTTAGATTTTTGGTGGCCAGTAATTTGACAGGTACCTGCCTGAAGTGTCTCATTAAAATTTCCTATTTATTTCTAATCTTAGGGTTTAATTTAGCTGTAGGTGATCTTTTAAAGATCTTAAGGTTGGTTTTCCCTTGATTTATACATTCATTTATTTTTGGTTATTATTGTTACCAACCATTACCTCTTTTTTGTGTGTTTGTAAATAAATATGTAACCTTTTGTTGAGGTGTTTGTTCTATTGTTCCTGAGTTGCTGTGTTACATTTTTACTGACCGCAAACAAATTCTGAGTAGAGACAAGAACCCTTGAAATTACCGGGCCGTAAGTAAAGTCGTAACAATCTGGCGACCGTGACAGGATTTGCGCTCAGGTCTACACAGTAACTGGGACTTTAGAACGCTCCTCAGTGGTGGTTATAGTATTTATTTTTGGAAATACCGTTCTCTCTTACCACTATGGATAATTGGAAGACTTTGAGTTTAGTCCTGCAGAGTTCTTAGGGTCTGCCGACTGTATTAGGCATTTACCCATACTTGGGTAAGGAGTATCTTGTTAGTTGTGCTAGGTGGTTAGGCATTCCGTTCAAAATGACGGATACAAAGAGGAAGTTACTAATAATGGTAAAGAACAGTGTTATGCAGTTTGGCTGAGGCCTGAAGGTTAGTTGGGGAAAATATTAGTGATAGAGGTAGTGAATTAGGAAATGATGATAGGTTAGTTGTAGATGATAATGGAATTAGTGGTGGTGCAGGTTTTTCGTTATTTGATGATCCTCCTCAGACTGGAGTCCTTTATGAAGGTCCGGCCAATTGCCTCCAAGAGGAAATATTACCACAAACCCCTTCTTAACTGAAGAGAATTTAGGGCCAGCAGTGCCTACAATGCCTGTAAATTCTGAATCAAAGGAAATTCAGGAATATGATTTAATTTGTAAAAAATAGAGTTGTTGAAAATTGGAGCATGCAGAGAACGAGAGGGTGAGAGCATGAGATAGAGATGGCCAACCTTAATTTGGAAATGGCTAGGTTACAGGGGGCTCCTAACCAATTTAGCACCCCACGAGGTAGTCAGCCTGATAGGTTGGTTTTAATATTGGGGTCTGCATTAAAATTGGTTCCCATTTTTGATGAAAGGAATGTTCCATGAATTCTTCAAGGGGCCTTTGAGAGGGTGTCTGCTCGGTTTGTCTTGGCCACCAGAGATGTGGACAGTGCTGATTCAGTGTAAATTGGTTGCAAGGCGATCCGGGTATATAATGCTTGGAGTAAAGGGATGCCAGGGATTATCACAAGGTAAAGGCACTAATTTTAAAAGCCTATGATTTGGTCCCTGAGGCATACAGGTTGAAGTTTAGGAACTTTAATAAACAGCCATCCTTATCATATGTAGAATTTGCCAGGTTCAAGGAGGAACAGTTTGACGACTGGTTAAAAAGTCGTCAAGTTGTCACTTTTCTTCCTTGAGAGAACTCATGCTTTTGGAGGAGTTTAAGAAATCTTGCTCCAAAGAACTAAGAATTTATTTGGAAGAAGTAAAGGTCACTAATTTAGGTAGGGCAGCTCAAGTGGCTGACGAATTTGTCTTGACCCATAGAACAGGTTCAGGCAATTTTGCCAGCAAGGATATAAGTAATAACGTAGTCAAGTCAGCGAATTTTCATAAAGGAATAAGAGGTGATAATAATAAGCCTAAGAATTCTGTCGTTCAGAATAATTTCCCTGTTAGTAAGAATGGAAAATTCACGAGTAAACCTGGTACTCGTGTATTTTCCAATGGAGGTAATTCTGGAACGAGAAATAGTAATATGAAGACTTGTGGTGTAATAAACCTGGTCATTTCCAAGCTCAGTGTCACGCCAGAACAAATTATCTTCAAAGGAATAATCCTGTGGCTTTAATGCCAAGTGCATCTCCTGACGTAAAATTACCGATAATAAATAGTGGTAGTGGTGGTAATAGTACGCCTGGAGATGGAAATAATAATCCACAGGAATGACTAAAATATGATAAATACATATGGCCTGGTAAAGTAATTTATAATTCCGTCATATTGATGTTAGGTTTTTGAGAGATACGGGTCTGCTCGGTCGTTAGTGCTGGAAAGCAGTTTAAAAGGTTTGGTGAAGTATTCAGGGAACTTTTTATTGTTTCTGGGAGGTTTCCCGAACACAATAGTTTCAGCTCCTTTAGTAGAGGTAATGTTGTCATTCCCTGGGTATTATGGAAAGACCGAGTTGGCCGTTGTCGAGAGTCTTCCTATAGCTGGTATTGATGGCATATTAGGAAATGATATGATTAATAGTGATGGCCAGGAATTATTCCCAATATTGTCAATCAATAAGTGTCCAGTAGCAGTTACCACTAGAGCTGCCGCAAGAGCTGCAGACTTATTAAATAATGATGAAGAGTTAAATTTGAGTAGTTTAGAGGTAGACGTAGATGTAGGAAGACCCGGGTCTGTAGTAAGTAGTGTAGTAAGTAGTGATAATGTAATTCCCGATTGGGATCGAGCAGCTTTTATTGAAGCCCAGAAGAGGGAGTTTAATTTTGATTTAGGAGATACTTCTGACTTGACGAAGCCTCGATTCTGGGTAAAAAGGGGCATATTATATAGGGTGAGTCGTCCCCTGGTTGCTACTGATCCCCAAATGTCCGTATTAGTAAATAGTGGTGCCTTCTCAATTTCAGAGACAAATATTAAATTTATCTTATGATGATTCATTCTCTGGTCATTTTGGTGTCTGGAAGACGTTCTGTAGGTTGGCTAAATGTTTTTGGTGGCCAGGAAGTGAAATCGTCAGTAAAACAATATGTGAAACAATGTCCAGTGTCCAAGTGGTAGGTAAACCCAATCAGACAATTGTAAAAGCACCTTTATATCCCATACCAGCTATTGGGGAGCCATTTAATGAGCTGGTAGTTGATATAGTAGGCCCTATGCCTAAAACTAAAACTGGTTTTATCTATTTACTGACTGTGATGGATCGGGCATCACGATTTCCAGAAGCCATTCCCATGAAGAAAGTCACATCTAAGGCTGTATTTGACCAGTTGGTAATTTTCTTTTCGAGGTATGGGATCCCTCGTAAAATACAAACTGATTGTGGAACTAATTTTACTAGTAAGGAATTTCGAAGTAAGTGTGCAGATCTGGCCATTCTGCACACTACTAGTGTTCTTACCATCCAGAGAGTCAGGGAGTGGTGGAAAGATTCCATCAAACTCTTAAATCAATTTTAAGAAGATTTTGTTATGAGCATGGAGAGGAATGGGATAAAGGGTCTTCCTTTTGCTCTCTTTGCTCTTAGAAGTCATCCAAATTCGTCCACGGGCATGGCTCCTTTGAATTAGTCTTTGGACATAAATACGGGGCCCTTTAGAAATTTATATGAAGTTTTGGAATCTGATGAAATAAGGGAGACGAACGTGGGTGAATTTGTTGATAATCTTAGAGGAAAACTTTCTAGCGCCTGGAAGTTTGCTAGAGAAAATTTAGCTAGCTCTCAGGCTGCTATGAAGATTAATTATGACAAGAAAACTCGAGCACGGTCGTTTGAGCCTGGGGAATTAGTTTTGGTGTTAGGTACTGATTCGGATAACTTCCTTGAAACCAAGGTATAAGGGGCCTTGGAAGGTGTTGAGGAATTGTTTATCCGATCTAATTTATGAAATAGAAGCTCCCGGGGACCACCAAACGAAAGTGTCGAATTTTTCACATTAACAGGACTGAAACCTATGTGTCTAGTAGATCTGATCCTTTGGAAACAGGGTATGAATCGGTTTCTTTGTGGAGAGGTGCTTCCTGATGGGTCTGAGGTAAATAATTAATCAAGTACCTTCAGAGCTTTATCAAGAATGTGCAATGTTTGGATGGGTTAGATGAGCATCTGAAGCATCTTGATCTAAATCAAAAAGAAGGGAAATAAATGGAAAGATTTAATTCATTCTTTTTCAGATTTGGTTAGAGACTCTCCCGGATTGACTAGTTAATTGAACATGATGTGGTAGTAGGAGAAGCGTTCACCAATTAAACAAAGCCCTTATAGACTAAATCCCACTAAAATGGATATAGTCAATAAGGAAATAGAATATATGCTGAAGCATAATTTAATACAACATTCTGTTAGTCCTTGGAGCTCCCTATAGTGTTGGTGAAGAAATCAGATGGACAGTATCGGATGTGTGTGGACTATCGTAAAGTTAATACACATACTAAAAATGATTCCTTTCCTCTTCCTAGAATTGACGACTGCATAGACCGCATTGGTTCAGCAAAGTATATTACAAAGTTGGATTTGCTCAAGGGCTACTGGCAAGTTCCTTTGTCGGATCGAGCAAGAGAAATTTCAGCATTTGTCACCCCATTCGGCTTGTATGAAAACAAGGTCATGCCTTTTGGGATGAGAATGCTGCTTGTACTTTTCAAAGATTAATGAACCGTGTGGTCTGTGGATTAGAAGGTACCGAGATCTACATAGATGATCTGTTGTCCACAGTAATGATTGGAAAACTCATTTACTCAGGTTACGTAATGTTTTTGAAGCTCTCCGTGCTGCGGGTTTAGTCATTAACCTCGCTAAATGCGAATTTGGTAAGGCTAAAGTTGTGTATCTGGGTCATGAGGTTGGTCTGGGTCATATAGCTCCGAAACAGGCTAATGTCGAGGCTATAACTAATCTAAAGAGACCGTGCAATGTCCGAGAAGTTCGAAGGGTGCTTGGTATGATGGGTTACTATAGAAAGTTCGTTAGGAACTTTTCTGACATTGCTCGTCCCTTGAATGATCTTTTGCTAAAAAATAAGAAATTATTTGGACAAGCGATTGTGAAGAAGCATTCATTAAAATTAAGACTATTTTTATGTCTAAACCTATTTTGATTTCTCCGAATTTTCAAGCTCCCTTTATAATTCCTGTTGACACTAGCGATGTAGGCATTGGAGGCGTTTCTCTTTCAAAAGGGTGAGGACGAAGAGGTGTATCCAATATCCTACTACAGCAAAAAGTTGTTAACGGCAGAGCGTAAGTATTCAACTATTGAGAAAGAGGCTCTCGCCCTGATCCGTACCATATCTCATTTTAAACCATACTTAACTAATCTTTCTTTTCCAGTGGAGGTATGGACGGATCATAATCCGTTAGTGTTTATTGAACGGATGAAAAGGGTCTAACCAAAGGATTTTACTTGGGGCCTTGCCCTTGCAAGAGCTCAACTAGGTAATTAAACATATTAAAGGATCTGATAATAAGATCCCGGACACCTTGTCTAGGATGTAAAGTGTTTATTTTTGTTGGTCTCTCCCTGCCTTTTCGCCCTGCTCGTTTTCTCTTTGTGTTCATTTAGAGTGAAAGCAAGTGCTGACTTTATGGTTTGTTCCGACGTTGTTCGGTTGTTTCGTTATTTATATGATATTTTTTTTTTTTTTTTTGTTTTTTTTTGGCAGTGTGTTTCTAGTTTAAGTATTAGTTGTAAGAAATATTCTATATTAGTCATAGTTTCTTATTAGCTGATAGGTAGGTCTTTGTGCCATTTGTTGTTTAGACTTTAATTTTTAGCAAGAACTTTTGGAATTTCAGAACTTTATAATTTTCTGTGATTTAGTACATTTTGGTTCTTGGCTTAGAATTATGCTCGATTAATTTTTTTTTATTTCCAGGCTTTGTATTTAATTAGAATGTTTATATATTGGTATGTTTGAGGTATATTTAATGCCGACCTTTTTATTTCAGAATGTAATGCACAATTGTGTGTGCTTTATTAGATAATTCTATGCATGTTTACATAAGGTTATCTTTACTTTTAAGATGGATGCTATTTTAAGATTTAATTGATTCTTTAGGTTGTATAAAAAATTTTACTCTATTTGATAAAAAAAAAATTTTTTTGTAGGGGAGAAAGGTATTAGATTAAAGTTAAATTCATTATAATTTAATTGTGAGTTGTTAATACTTTTCCAACCTTTTGATCTTTTTCTAGTTTTAAGTTTATTAATAAGCTAGCGTCGTTTTTTCGTATATTTAAGCTTTTCTTAGTTTTGATGAAACTCTGTAAGGGAGTCATATGACTTCGCAGTTTTGCTTTGTTTACCACCTTCTCCCCCGGTATTAGTGAACCACTGAAGTGCCTTATTAACGATCGTTGTTTTTCTCTCCTATGAGCTGTGTTGACTCGAGTGGAAGGCTTGATCGTAAGGGTGGTGATTCGTGACAGGGTTTAGTTCGAGTTTCCTCCTCACAGCCTGACGCTTTGCCACTTAATCTTTGGTCACTTCTGCAGTTTGTACGGAGATTTGGAGATTTGGATCACGGCTTCTTCAATCCTTCGCTGCCTTGTGTGTGGTCGCTGGTGTTTGTCACTCGCGGCATTCATCAGCCACGCCCCTTCCCTCGTTCGTCGGAAGGATTCCGAGCGAGTTGGCCCGTATCTAATGGGAACGGTGCAGTTTGTGGCGTGCGAGATCCGTTAACGTGCCGGATTCTCGGAGGCTACCACCCTTAGTATTCCAGTGTTATTTTGGATTGCCTGCTGGCATTGCAGCTTGACCAGTGACCTGCTCATCGGCGTCAGTGAGTTCTTGGAACTCGTGGAGACAAGTAGGGGGCGGCTTTCTACAGGTATGAGATATTTTTATAACTATTAAGACGATCGTGGATCGCTGGGTACCTGTAGATTTGCACGCCCCTGTTTGCAGCACGGTCTTCTGGATCTTGGTATGAACCTGAGGAGATAATTCTCTAAGCGTCTTGTGATTATTACGTTGCATCAATTTGTAAGATTATTTTTTGTAATTCATTGTTTATTTACTTAAGTTCAATTTAGCATTTAAGTTAGTTTGTCTGTGTTAGGTAGGAATAATATTAAGTTTCCCATTTATTTTCTCTTGCTTCCTTCTACCTAACTTATTTTATTAGGTTAGATTTTTCTGGCCAGTAATTTGACAGGTACCTGCCTGAAGTGTCTCATTAAAATTTCCTATTTCTAATCTTAGGTTTAATTTAGCTGTAGGTGATCTTTTAAAGATCTTAAGGTTGGTTTTCCCTTGATTTATACATTCATTTATTTTGGTTTATTATTGTTACCAACCATTACCTCTTTTTGTGTGTTTGTAAATAAATTGTAACTTTTGTTGAGGTGTTGTTCTATTGTTCCTGAGTTGCTGTGTTACATTTTTACTGACCGTAAATTCTGAGTAGAGACAAGAACCCTTGAAATTACGGCCGTCAATAAGGTCGTAACATTCTAGGTAGGACTGTAGACAGACTGGGTGGTTGGGGTGATAGGTGGAGCGGAGATCAAGGGAAGTAGATATCCCTCCCAAAGGAGATCCGCTACCCAGGTCTCTGCTCGGTATCTGCCGTGTTGCCCAATAACTCTATAGGCACCCCCAACCAGTGGCAGCAGCTGGAGGGGAATGCCATCCCTAGCATTTCCCCTTCTTCTTCTTTCCCTTATTTCCCCTTTCCCAAAGGCAAGGAGAGCTGAAAGGGTGTGACTGTACTCCTTTCGAAGAGGAAGAAGAAGGCTGGGTTGTTTCTCGAGACCCTTTAGAAGAAGAGGACTTCTGTGAGGCTGACAAAGTGCTGGCTAGACTGGAAGGTCTAACTGCAGTGGAGCACAGACCCAAAAGTCTTCGCCATTGCCACTGCCTGGTGGACAAGGGGGTCTTTGTCATCATCCCAACACTTGTCTACCGCAGTGTCTACCTGCTCTCAGTTGAAGAGAGAGGCAGAAATCAGCAAATGTCCATTACGTAAGGTCAGTACCCACCGGGACCGAGAGACCTGGTTACACGAGAGAGAACAATGTCCCTACCCTTGAGATGCAGGTTTGCCCACAGGGATGCTGTCTGGTGGGCTAGGTAGGTAATAATCCTACCTCCAGACTGGCACAGTCCCCCAAAAGGCTGAGTCTTCTCCTGGAACAATAGCTCCAGAAGGAGCAGCAACCTTAGACACTGTGAAGGACCACAGGTCTAACCAAGAGACTGCCTGGAGAGCTGTCATAGCGGTAGCCTCCCAGGGTCACTCCTTCCTGCTGTGAGAGAGATACACTATCACAAGTCAGCTGCTGCAGCGACAGACCAGGACCCCAGCAAACCAGATCCGGGTCAACCTACTTAGTTGGCATAGACCTCTCTGAGGGCATATAGAAATGCCTCTGGCGAGGTAAGGGAGGAAAGCAGCTTGTCTGATCGGTTGGACCTAGGTGAATTCTCTTGCCCTGAGACAAGATTGTTCACCTGGTTCAACACTCCGTCAGCAAGCACAGACCATGGCGGCCCCATCAAAACCTTGGGTTCTTTTTTTGGGACCCCACCAGAAGGATTTGAGACGAGAGAGGCAGTCACCAGAAGAAGAGGCCACGGTTGCTTTCCTGAGATCATTGTGTTGACGAATCAGCACTACGATCTCGGCGAAGGTTCTGGGCAAAAGGAACCCTCAAGTCCCTTGAAAGACTGGTCCATTCATGATCTGCTCTTGCCGGAGGAGACCCTCACCTAACCCCCTTGATCCTTCCTCAACGACGTGGGCATATGTCTGGTGGGACCATAAAACCCGTCCAGGAGCAAAGGTCTCTGATGCTGAATCCTGCAGAGAGCACTCTGCAGGATTCCTCCTATCCACTTCACCCCTCCCAGAGTATCCTAAAGAAGTAGAGGGAATAGGAGAGGTGAGGATCAGATGCACCCATCCATCTCGACAGCAGCGTTATCAGGAGGGATGAGCCGCACACGATCAACTACCCGCGGTGGTGGTGGCACTTTGGGTCTAGGAGAGCATGATTGCCTCAGCAAGATGCTTTCCCGAGGAGACTGCAAAGGTTTTTGCCATGCTGCTGAAGTGCTGGTCTTCGTCGTACTCTGCTGTTCACGCGAACATAGGTGAGAGTCAGGTGAAGCAGTGCTTGCCACCAGCTTGGAGGGAAAATGCATCCTCCTCACGACGCATCCCAGCCTTCTTTTGAGGCTGAAGCCTCTAGCGAAGAAGGCTGAACAGGGGACCTACCCGATGTCTTGTCCCTTGAAACAGCGACATCAATCCAGGCACCTGATGAAGTCAGACCAGGCCCTTCACAGGTGAGACCGAGTCACCAGCACACAGCTAGGTCCCTTCCCTCGCCCTGTGCCACTGTCACAATGGAGAGAAGACTCTCTTTGGTGCGTCGTACACTCGGGGACACTCACGAACAAGCATCCGACACAGCTCCGGTTCCATGGGCAGCACCCTTGGACTTAGAGACAGGAGAACAAACCTGGGACTAACTAGTGGGGCTCCTGAGACACTAGACCCTGGGGACAGTGCCATGGTTCCTACTCCTGAAGGAGGAGAGCCGATGAGAGAGCTACCTGCTTCCTCTCCAGGGGAGGATGCAGACCTCTTCAGGGCAGAGAAGCTACCTTCCTCTTCCTAGGCCGGGAAGCCTTAAAGAGGGAGGTGAGGAGGCGCCAAACGACGATGAAGACGATGACAACACCTTCCTGGACCTCAGAGTCCCCCAACGGGGCAGCAGACAACTCAGCAGGTCCAGCAACCGGAGCAATGGCAGGTCCAGGGGCAGGAGCAGGTAGAGGAACAGCAGGTGGGGGTCACCTCTGCCACCACCAAGGGCCAACAAAGGAGGTACAGGAGCCATAGGGACAGGCATAGGTGCCACTTTGAAAACAGGAGGAGGAGGCACTGTAGTTACAAGCACTGGGGAGGTGTTGCACTGGGTAGTGAGGATGAGTCCCCATCACTATAGTATGGCAAGATGTTAGTCAGGTGATGAGACCAGACCAGGTGTGGTGGCATACAGTAACCTGGCTGAGTCAGCGTAGGAGTAGTAGTGGTGCCAACAGCACAGGACACTGCATTTGCGGCACTGGGTATTGTTTAGGTGTGCCAGCAAAGAATGAACTGAATGAGGCCCCACCAAGCCCAGCAAAGCCCATACCTGATTCAAACCTGACACATCACCTGTGGAAGAAACATTCGGGTTAGTGAGGGGAGCACCCCATCCCTCTGAAGGAGTACCTTAGGACTGAGAGGAGTGTTGCCCTGTCCACAGCCCCCTCTGACACATCGGAAGAGGAAGAAGAAGCAGAGGCTTCCCCCGAGGGGGAGGCAGCGAGCACTGAACAATTGTCAGGGGAGAGGTAGGAAGATGATGTGTTTGCTACCACAGGTGTGGTAGGGGGGCATTTTACCCCAACACAGATAAAAGGAGTCTTCCTGTGATACCTTCTCCTACCAGCAAACTTCTCCAAATGCGCCATAGACCAAACACAACACTCTGATCAATGGTTATCAACACTGCACTCACGCCCACGGGCAAGATGAACAGAGGGGCGTGAGGATCCACCTCCAAGGAAGAGCGGAGTTTACAGCACTTCTTATCTTGCACCCCAGGGCACCACCAACCAGGGCAGACTTAGGCGACTGTGAATCATGGCTTTGTATAATGCAAAAAACACAAACATACAGAACACAATATACAGATATTCATGAAAAAAACAAGGAAAAATTCCACCGGGATAGAATCCCATCAGGATGGAAAAGAAAAGAAATCAGCTGAATAACAGTCACTCAGAGAGTAAGTGATACATGCGGCCATCCACGATGACGGCTAAAGCAAATTCAAATGTTTATGTTCAGTCGGAAAGGACTCCCAACAACCAGAACGGTATTAACTACCAAACTGCCTTGTCTAAGATTTCAACGGCCGTGTCGAAGGCTTCACCTTAAGTAATTCCTATAGTAAAGGACTGAGGGTTTATATATTATTATTATCAATATTACTATTACTATTATTATTATTATTATTATTATTATTATATCATTATTATTATTATTATCAAGCAGTTTAACCAGACCAATGAACAAATCTATTTAGCTCTCACAGGGCTGGCCAATTTATTGAGCAAAGACAGTCCTTCTTCTCATACACCTTGCAACGACCATCAGGCAACCCTCTCACATATTCTGTGTGGCATTAGCAAGCAGCAGTTTCAATCTTTCTCTCTGTGTCAGGCTTTCGACCACTCTTCTTGCTTCTGTTTTCCATGACTTATTTTCCCTCATCATGAAGCAAGTATAAACCACTTCCCTTCTTTTCGTTGTTTTCAAAGCCTCACACTGGATGTCTTAGCCCATGATCCCTGCATTAGGTGTAATAGCAGTCAGATCAATCATTCTGCATGTTAAAATTACAACACATTAATCAGTCATAACTATAAGCCATGCAAGAGCTTAGCATCAAGTTTGATGGTTTGGTTCAAACTATAAAAAGAAAGCTATCCAACTCAAACAATCAATCAAGTACCCAGTTCTATGAAGTCCAGCAATGGCATCAGGTCAAGTTGGGTAATGCACAATTCTTGCAGTCATATCTGCAGTCTGTTGTATCAAGTGTTGACTAATTATACTAAGATTTCATCAAGATAGTTTTAAGGACTATAATAGGGCTCCACCATGATGCAGCAAAGGACTGGCAAAAGGCCTAACAGGGAGTTGGTTGATGCAAAACTTATAGAAAAGGCAAGGGCTGTAGAGGGATAAGTGAAGGAAGAATAAATTTTTATCAGATATCTCAAGCAGTCCGAGATGTAAAGTTTATCTCTGCCTAGCACAATTAAACCTGAGGTAAAAATTGGATGAAAGAGAAGTATTTAAGTTATAAGAATAGGAGAGAGAAGAGGGGGTGAAATGAGAATCACAAAAACTGTCAACAGTTGCTCAAAATCTGCCAGGAAACGACAAATTTTTAAATTAATTAGTATTTTTCCTAACATACAAACCTGAGGCCTTTACATATGGGAATAACTTTCAGTGAGCTGGAAATCTGCCCTGTTAACCTTTGAAAGGTTGTTATGGCAACAGTTACTGAAGGCAGGGGCGGAAGTACCGCCACCAAGTTGGGTGCACTCAAATCTCAAATCTATGCAGTTTACCTTTTGGCCCAGGTAAGAGAATGAAGGGTGGTAAGAGGTGGGCCCTTTATGTAAGGACCTCAGGTTTGTAAGGAAAAATACAAATTTCTTTAAGAATGACATTTGTTCCTACATGAATACAAACCCTCGGTTTTTACATATGGGAGGCTTAATTTTGGATAGAGGATTCTAAGTAAACCTCTGAACTTACTGGTAGTTCTGCTCATCTGGGTACTCTCTCCCTGGTCATGAAAGAGCAAAGGAAGGAGAATGTGCTTCTGACCTATCGAACAAAAAGATGTTCACTCTTCAGACTTCCGGGCATTTTGAATTAAAGGAATGTAATATCCTTGATTCAACAAGGTTTGGATGAACCCACAGTGTCAAGCTAAGATTAACCCACTGGCGTTGATCATGGTCAGTCCCTCTCTCCCCCTTGCTAGAGACGAGGAAGGATTTGCACCTACTAATCTAAACAGAACTGATTATAAAAAATAGGATTCTCAGTCCAGCACGTAATTGCTCGTTCACTATTCCTCTGTCCACTGGAAGAGGACAGAAGACAGGAGAAAGGGAGGAGGCCAGTCCCCACACACACTTTCCCTTTGCAGCCACACACTTAGGTAAGATGCACCTGTCCCTCAAGAGCTAGGTGAACTACATGACTTGTTGAGCATCCACCATATGATCCTAGGAAAAAGATATGATCCTAGGAAAAGAAGTTCAAGGACCTATGGGCAATGTTACAAGGTAAAAGGAGATGAATGTGATCTGCACGATTAGTAATCAACCAACTGAATGCAATGGACAGATCGATGACCCTGTCCTCGAGAGATCTAGTCCGTAATGTACTGATGTCCACCAGGAAGCTGCAGGGTATGCACGTTTGATCATCTGAGTCAGAGAAATGACAATCTGGACACCAATTCTCCGGCATCTCAAAGCTAAAGAACGAGTCATTGAGATTGAGGTTGAAAGACTAGTTTTATGGAGGCAACATAGATGTCATACTGTCATTGGCACCATAGGACCATAGAAGGAGAACGATCCATTTCACTGATCACCTTCGAAACGTAGAATGACGAAAGGTAAAGCTTTCAGATGTAAATGGAACCAAATGTCTTGCTTATTCAAAGGTGCGAGTAGAGATCAGAACAGCACCAACTTTAGGAAGCTGAGAAAAGAAGGACTATGACCAAGCTTCTTCAGTGAGGTTGAACAAATTTCTGGACATAAAGGTGCCAAGGTCAACTGTCCTATCTCCTTACAAAGGCATTTCCTCTAGCGAGGCATGATATTACAGTTGTACAAAATAATACACAACAGACTGAGTTGATGCACTGTAGACAAGAATTCATTATTACTCAATATTAAGCTCCTGATAAAAACAAGTAAGTTATAGGTATATACAGGTATACACAAAATTAAATCAGATAAGCTTCCCTTGCAAAACAAAATAGCATGTGAAATGAAAACAATACTACATACACACTATAAATATATGACAAATATGAACCAATAAATGCCTCAAATCATGGTTTCTATCATCCAGAAAGAAACAAGGAAAAAGTAGTACATACATCAAAATTTACACACAGTCGACCTCTGATATTCGCAGGGGAGGAATACATACCACAACTACCAAGCTAATGAAGCTAAAAGCTGCGAATACTTGACACCCCCTGTAAAAATGCTTATTAACTGCCTATTTTGATAATTCAAACACAAAAAAACTCTAAAAATGCTTATATACCTGAGTATTTTAATAGTTTTATCACAAAAAATCCATTTAGTCTCAAAAATGATAAGAAAATACAGTCATTATTGAAAATTTCTCTGAAAAATACCAAAAATAGGTGAATTTTTCACAAATGTGCATATATGTTCCATAGAAAAATCCACAAATCCAGAACTGCGAATAAGCGGGGGTCCACTACTTATAACTTCAGAGAACAAAATAAAGTGAAGAAGAAGCATATCTTCTGAGGGGCACTCCTCAGGTACCTAAAATCACAAGCAATTTCTCCTTACACAATTCTGGATAGTAAAGCTTCAAGATACTAATATTAATTGGTTCTAGTAGGCATACAGCCTGAAAATTCAATAGGAATTCTTTATTCAGGTATTTGTTTTCTTAACAGGAAAACAATACACAATAAAGACAAAAACCAAAAATATATTATTATTAAAAGCAGATATATATCAAATGGATTATACTTTACCATTTTGATCTCTTCATCTTCATGATCTAAACTTTTGAAAGAAGAGTGAAATTTTGAAATATCAGGCAGCTCTTCCTCAAAGGGTCTGCACTCTTTTGCTTTCCTGAAAGTTGAGTGAAGTTTGAATATCTGGCAGCTCTTCATCAAAAGGATCTGTACTAGCTCGCTTTCCTGAAAGAAGAGTGAAGTTTTAGATATCAGGTAGCCTCTTCTGCAAAAGCGTTCCACACTCATCTCCTTTTCAGAAGAAAGAACCAGGTAGCTAAATCAAGATTTTTAACTAGCATCTGTTTAAATATAACCAAAATTTTAGCCTTCATACTTAAAGATTAAGCATGTCATCATCATACATGTTTTATTTCATGAGCTTTTCACTTCCTGGGGCTGGACATGACAAGAGTTCTTTCCATTCGTTGTCTTGCGTTGATGAGGATATTGTTTATTTGATCTTATATCCTCCTCAAAATTTATCAACAGAAATATTCATAAAGATATAATAAAACATTGGACTAATCTAATGACAATAGAAGTCATACTTGAACACAAACACTGCACTGTATTTGCAATCTTCCCCTACTTTTTATATAAGAAAAGATTTCTTTCTTTCCTCAGTAAGTTAATCATAAAACCTACATTAGCCAGTTGCCTTTCAAATCTTTATTTAAAACTGAATTTTGCTAAAACAGTATGAATGTAGAGGACTTAATATCTATGCAATTCATCAACACATTTGGTATTGCAAACCAATATATTGAAAATACCCTAATTCCATGCAAAATGTAACCTGATGCATCAAGCCAAGAGATTTGAAAGAAGAAACCCAGTGTGTATTTACCAGCCAACTCCATCAGGAAGAAAGGCATCATTACACATTCTTCTCTCCATCTTAGTAGCATGTGGACCAATCAGTTTTTTGCTCTGCCATGCCTACTTAACCATTTTCTATTGTTCATTCTTTTTCTTCGTTATTCACCTAAGCATGATATTCAATGTTATTCTTTTTAGCATTTGATTGGCAACCAATTTACTGTGGAGTACTCTGGCACCACAACTTTACAGATTTCGTTACTTGAGGGTCTCACATGAGTCCAATAAAAATAATAAAAATACAGTAAGTCAAACTTACAAAAAAAAATACAGTGAGTTTGCTTGAGTTGTTTGAAGAAGGGAAGGGGGACCGAGCATGGTAAGCAGTTGAACTCTTGTCCTCAGTGGATAACCCCCAAATGCTGAATGTATGAATAAGTACACTTATGCAACTCTGGCTATCCTGTTTGTGCCTGTGAGGGCAGATGGTAAGCAAATGAATGGAAGCACATGACCAAATGCTTTCCTCTTTGTGCCTGTTAGGGTGGATGGTGAACAATGCATGCAGGCACAAATAAGGGATTTTGACGGAGGAAAAAATCTATTTCTGGGTGATTGGTTCTCGTGTCGCCCTATGAAAGTATCCTTAATATCATTCTTTCTAGGTAAAATTAGCCTAAAATTACCAGAGAAAAACAAAATTAAGAAAATGTCAGTAAACTGACTCGCTCACTCTTAAAAGAAGTGTCGGTATGATATAGGGGCGAGTGTGGAACACTACCACGAGACAAACACCAATTAGAACTTCCTTATCAGAATCCCCCCAGAGAGAGCTGATACCAACGGCGAAGCAGCCTCTACTACTACTACTAGAGGACGCCACGGACAGCAGCGCCCCTAGCGGTCATCCTTAATTAAAACAGTAAATACATCTTGTCCTGCAAGGGGGGTGAAAACAAACCATAAAAAAAAAAAGGGGGGTTTCATAGGGCGACACGAGCCAATCACCCAGAAATAGATTTTTCCTCCGTCAAAATCCCTTTTTCTGGGCTCAGCTCGTGTCGGCCTATGAAAGAGTACAGAGAAACAGACAAGATGGAAAAGGAAACAATAAAAAACAGTTTAAAATGATGGATATAATATAAGTAAATCAATACAGCATACAAATTAAGCACTAAACTAACTTATTATAACAGTAAAATAATAGAATGTTAGTAAACTTAAAGTACTTAAATGGTAAATAAATAAAATTACAGAGATGCATGTAAAATAAGGCAAAATTTGGGATTTACTTAATTAGAATAAATAATTACAAAATATATACATACATGTGTCCCTACCCTAGCAAAAAATAAGGGTAGGTACACTGAAATCCATTCATTAATATACCAATTAAGCTTCCAAACATATCTACAAAAACACATTGTGACTTGAAAGTTCATCACAAACACAAAATGGTGAAATATACAAACATATTGTGTCCTACCCTAGCATAAAAATAAGGGTAGGTACAAGAAGTACATATCAGTACAAAAGTGGTTGTCCCTAGCAAAAAAAATAAGGGACAATCCACTATATGATACAACGGCTAAGGCTATGATGTTGAGTAGCCTGACGATAGGTTGAGGCATGTTGGTTGAAGTAGGTAGAAAGGAGGACCTGGATCATACTACACTACTAAACAGTATCAGGGAAAACTATGTTTCCCGCTGCTACTGCTGAAACTTTAAAGATTCCAAGGACTTTAAATAATGCCGTTTAAAGACTGTCGGGGAGGTTTCCATCCAGTATACTTCCTAAGATCCTCAAAGTTCATATGTTGGAAATAATTAATTGAGGTGGCTACTCCCCTGATATTATGTGCTTTTGGGAATGACTCAGGGTTGGCTTGTTTAATGAAGTAAAGGATTTGCTGTCTAATGCCTTTAACTGATAAAGTACCACCTTTTTCTCTCATAAAGAGAGTACCTGAGGATCTAGAAGAAGTAGCGAGAAAGAAAGGCTCTAAGAGTTGATACTGGGCAGAGAGAAGGATCCTGTGGAAGTGGGATAACCTTCCAAGGAGCCCACCTTGCAAGAGGATCTTCATTTTGGCTAAAAAGCCTACGATCCGGAGCAAGTAGAACTTCTCCTGATGGGAGGAATTTCCACATGGACCCGCATCCCTGGATAGAGCCGACAGTTCTGAAATTCTAGCTCCTGAGGCTAGGCTTAATAAGAATAATGTCTTCCTCAGGAGCATAATGAATGTACAAGATAAGTTGTCAGTATCTGAAGCTGTTTGAGGACATCATTAAGAACCATGAAACTGTAGTAGGCCTCTGAGAGGGTTCTAAGTCTAGCACAGGCTTTAGGGCTAGATAAGTGAAATAAGATTCAGTCAAATCTATCTGAAAACCTACTTGAAAAGATTTTCTTCAAAGCCGATTTGTGAGTGGTAATCGTGCTAGCTGCTAAAACCTTTTTGTTTCAAACAAGGATCTGAAAAAGGATATAGCCAAATTAACTGTCATGGTTGTGGTGTTCGATTCTCTCAAGAAAGATGCTAATTTTTTAACGCGAGTCATATTGTCTAATGGTTGACTCTCTCTTATCTGATTCTAGGAGAGAATGTTCTGTGGATCAATGTCAGCATCTTATTAGCCGCAAACTTCATGAAGTCCATAAAGTTAGGGTCTGGAGAGTTCTTGAGGAAGCGAACACAGTCCTCATTTGTACTGATTGTGACAGTCTGGGATTGGGGATCCGTTGAGGTCGGAGACCCAATTCCAAAAGAAGAGGATACCAGTTGCTCTTGGGCCAATCCGGTGCAATCAGAGCTACCATCCCTTTGAAAGACCTTAGTTTGTCTAGGACTTTCAAGAGAAGATTCACTGGAGGAAAAATATAAATCCTCCTCCACTGATTCCAATCTAACGACAGGGCGTCCGTGGCATAAGCCAGAGGGTCCAGGTTGGGGGCCACATAGCAAGGGAGCTTGTGGTCGCTTGTGAGGCGAAGAGATCCACTTGGAGACCTGGGACTCTCCGGTCTTACCCACTGGAATAGACCCGACGTCCAGAGACCACTCTGGATTCCAGAGGAACTGACCGGGACAGGGCGTCTGCTATCACATTTCTTACTCCTGCCAGGTGAGTGGCAGACAGATGCCATTTGTGATTGTTTGCTAATGCAAAGATGGCTATCATGACATGGTTCACATGCTTGGATTTGGACCCTCCTCTGTTGATGCAGTGAACTACCACTGCACTGTCCAAAACTAGCCTTAGATGAGACTTCTTCGGGGGAAGCAGTCTCTTCAGAGTAAGAAATACTGCCATTGCTTCCAACACGTTTATGTGGAGCTGGCGAAATTGAACTGACCAAGTCCCCGTGAACCTGTTTGAACTGAGAGTATCCCCCCCACCCGGACAGGGAAGCATCCGTGTGAATGGTTAACACTGGGAGGGGATATTGAAGGGGTACCTTCTTGGCTAAGTTCTTTACTTTTGACCAAGGCCGTAGTTGGTTGCGGAGGATCTGTGGAATTACTGACAACTTGTCTCGATATTTGGAGTTTGCTCTTGACCGCCAAATTCGATTTATATCTTTCAGCCTTGCTTTCAGAAGGATATCTGTTACCGAAGCAAACTGAAGAGACCCTAGGATTCTCTCCTGGTTTCTTCTTGATGTCTGTTTGCATTTGAGGAATTGCCTGACAGATTTTGCTATTCCTTCCGTTTGGCCACTGGAATTGATAGATTGTGGAAGACAAATCCCATTGGATTCCTAGCCACTGAAAATGAGATTCCGGAGTAAGTCTGGATTTCGTTTTGTTTATCTGGAACCCCAGATGTTCCAGAAAGTGAACTACCTTTTGGTATGCTTCGAGACATTCCTCGACTGTTGGTGCCAGATCAACCAATCGTCGAGGTATGCCGCTACATGATTCCCTGAGCTCTCAATTGTTGTACAACCACTTCTGCTATCTTTGTGAATACCCTGGGGGCTACATTTCAGACGAAGGGCATCACTTTGAATGAGAATGTCTGATTTCCTAGCCTGAATCCTAGGAATGGGCGGAAGTGCCTGGCTATAGGGATATGATAGTATGCGTCTGTAAGATCGATGGAGCATGTGACGGCTCCACGCGGAAGTAGGGTCCTTACTTGCGAGAGGGTAAGCATCTTGAACTTGTCGCAGAACGATGAGTTTAGCTTTGACAAGTCTAAGATTACCCTTCTTTTTGTTTGAGCCTTTCTTTGGGACGCTGAATAAGCGCCCTTGAAATTTTAGATGTTTGACTCCTCGCAATAGCTCCTTTTCTGAAGGAGTTCTTCCGCGTAATCTATCAATTCCTTTGACAGTACCTGATGAATCAATTTGATTGGAGGGGGATCTTTGATCCAACTCCAGCCTAATCCTTTGGACCTATGCTCTGTGCCCAATTGCTGAACCCCCACCTGTGGCGGAAGAGGAACAGCCTCCCTCCTACCTGGGGAGCCTCATTGCTGATGGGTGGGTTGGCCACCACGCCCTCCTCTGAACTGCCTACCTCCTCGTGCCCCTTCCTGCGCCACGCTGACGAAAGTAACCTCTCGCCCTACCCCTCGGTTGAGGAGTAGCCTTGAGCCTCATAAGCAGGGTTAAAGGCCGGCGAGATAGCGTAGGAAGTAGATGGTTGAGATTGCTGGGGCACCAGGAGGAAAGGTTGGGTCTGTTAGATGTGGAAGGTTGTCCCTGTTGGGTAACTGGGACTGCCTGCACAAACTGCTGCTGATGTTGAAGTTTTTTTTTATAAGGCTGGAACCTCTTACCAGCCTTCTTTGGTTTCTTGCCAGGGCAGTGGGAACGGATTCCTGTTTCCTCTTAGAGGAAATACCCCACCTAGCTCTAAGGCTCTGGTTGAGGTCTAGCAGCTTCGTGGTGGACTTCGTTCACTGCGGACTCTGGGAAGAGATCCGCTCCCCACATGCTCGCAGCCAAGAGTCTATTAGGCTCATGGCCTGATAGTGCACTCTTGAAGGACATGCTTCCGGCAGTTTCCTCTGGCTTGGAAGAAGTCAAAAGCGTCTGACAGAACCGTCTGAAACTGAGATTTCGCCAGAATCTTGAACAGCGGTTCCGTAGCGTAGGAAAGAGCAGCCATTTCCGTAACGATGAGAGAGTTGGAGGGACCTGCCAAACCTAGTTCGCGCATCGAACTCTGCCTGGATCAGGGAATCCGGCAGCCTAGGTAATTTCTCACCGAACTGGTCCATAGCGCAGTCCGGCTTGATTTTGTTTACCCAGCGTGAATGTAGCTGGCAGGTTTTTCCCACTAACTCTCCGAAGGCGGGGAAGAGTGGAGAAGTAGACTCCGACTCCCTCAACTGTGGAATGGGCTCATCCTTTTGAGGACTGCCTGAAGAGCCTCTCCACCAATTTCGTGGCGAACGGAAGAGAGACCTCCTCTTCCGTCGCGAAAATAGTGAAGGGACTCTTGTAGGCCTGGAGTTTAGTGTAGTACACTCCCAGTCCTCAAGGCAGTGAACCCATTCTCGCTGGCGTGATCTCTACTGTAGAGAACTGACTTCCTTCGAGATCTTGTCCTCTCTCGTGAGAGCCGTTGGTCGTCAGCCTAGCATACCCCACCCTGAAAGGCTGCGTCAGCACCCGGAGGGTAGAACTCGAAGTCCTCAATCCTTCGAGTACCAAACTCCGGGATCGAAATCATCCCGTCCTTAAAAGGGACGTAGGCCGCTACTCTCCATGGATTCTCCATAGAGAAAGCTGGCAAGGAGTCGTAAGGGCGGAAGTTGGAGAATCCCCGTGCTAGATGCAGGGGTGGAGACTGGGGGAGGAGCCTGAGTTAGCCCAGCCGCCATCGGTCCTCATTCTCTCTCATTCTATTAGAGAGGTCCTGGATAGACTGTCCAGTTTGAGACAGACTGTTCGATAATTGCGCGAACATCTGCTCAAAACGTGTTCCCAATGCTGAAATTTGGGAACCTACCAGCACCCCTACCTGTTCCATCATCCCTGGTGAGACAGAAGAGGGAACGCAGGTGCTGGTGCTTGCCACCCCTGCCGGCATAGCCGGAGAGGAGGCAGCGGAGGCGGGAGAAGGCATGACTCGGCGGTAGCGCGAGTCTTCTCCTTCGAAGCCTTGATCTGGAGCTCTTCGACTGGGTTGGGGCCCCTCGGAAAGAGCTCGGCTTAGCCTTCACCGCATCGGCATATGAAGTCGACGACTTCCTGGCCGAAGAAGACGAAGACGACTTCCTAGAAGTCGACTTAGACAAGGTCTTCGGTTCTCTCTTTCCCTTCTCCTTAGGAGGTACAGAGAGAGCGGGAGGGCGGCTAGGGATCTCGGATCCCGCAAAGCCTTGGAAAGAGGCGGAAGAAGAAGGGACAGGAGAAGATCCAGGAGCGCCCAAGGAAAGACCTTGGGCGCCCGACAAACCTACCTCAACCAACAAAATCCTCGCTAAACTACCGCCAATTGGCTCAAGGGTTCAGGTCCAGGGCAGCGACGTCCGGAACCGACTCCTGGGAGGCTACGACCCCAAACGATTGCTGGAGGTCTTGCTGGATGGAGGCTATCAATGGGGCAGCGGACAAGGGGTCGACGTAGCCCGTCGACTTGCCCGCGGGGAAGATCTGGATGGCCAGCTTCCTATCTAAAATGTAGGGCTGGCCCTTGGCGGCGTTTTTCCCAAAGCCGCCCACACCGCTTTCAGGGTGGCGAGGGCGACTTCCCTCACACCGCTAGCCTGAAAGAAAGGTGAGATTAGCTACCAATTGTGGACAGGTTACAAACTTACGACTAGAAGTTGTTAGTAAAATCATAAGTAAGCCTATAATGGACATACCCCATCTCCCAGCTGACCGACCAGGTCGTAGCATATAGCGCAGGCTTCGGGGTGCCAGACGATCGTCTCATTGTACGACGTGGCACACGGGGCGTGAGACCTGCACTCGTCATGTCCACAAGGGGTCGTAGAGCGTCGCATTACAGGCTGGGACCCTGGCAGTTGGTAGCCTGTAAGTGAAAAAGTACATGAGTACAGAGTAAACAACTTACAGCCTAACATATTGCTACCGCTGGTGCCGGAAGTCGATAAAGCTTAGATAAAACCAGAAGCCCCGCTAAAATACGTGTTGGTAACCAGGTTGGAAGATAGGCTATGGTCTCCGCCAATGGCGGAGGTACAAGAATCACCAACTAGGAGTGGTGGTAATGGAAACCACGACGGACAATGGCGGGGATGGTTGATAAAATAATATAATAAAACACACAATTCATTGTAAAATATCTTATAATTAGGGTATATATCCTTAAAATAACAAAAATTAAAACAAAATTCTCTCCGCCCGTCTACTAGAAGAGTGCGTAGGTAAGGGTAAGCTCCCTTCTGGTAGCGGGGGAGAGATATAAGGATATAGTAGGCAAGCAACCGACCCATCATAGCGCCCACCCTGCCCGCTAGCGGAGCCAATACCTATAACCAAAGGGCCCCGGCTGCGACGGAAGGCTCCTTACGTATCTGGAGGGAGGTGGCTGAGCAATGGGGAGGGGGGGAGGAAGGTCCCGGCGAAACACGGCGGGAGCGAGAAAAGGGGGGAGGGATGGCCTACTCCTCCCCGCCTCACCAACTACCCGCATGAGACCCGGTACCTCATAGTGGTCGCCCTATACCCCCTGCTGGGGGGACCCCCCGGTCACCTCCGAGAGTGTGAGAGGAAGGCGATGAGGTTGTTATAAACAACCAAGGGGTCCCCCCAGCCCCTCCCTACATCAGAGAGGGAGGGGAAGGGGCAGGGTAAGGTGCTATAGGACACTGACCGCAAGTGGCCTAGGCCGCGAGCAACACAACCGTGGTATGGCCACGTGAACCAAGCTGTACCAATATGTGGAACAAGCACCTAGGCAGCTACACCCTAAATAATAAAAAATTACATCGAAAGGAGGAAGAGACACTTTAGTAAAAGGGAAAGAAGCCCAGGAGGAGGCAGACTGTTCCGAGAAACAGGAGCCTACTCGGAGCCAGCGATAGCCGATGTAGAGCAAGAGCCGGGATGCTGGGCCGAAAATAATAATAATAGCCCTAAATACCAAGCTAAGAGAATGGTAGGAGGGCTGAACTAGCTAAAACCTCGATGTAAACATGAATGTGATAAAGTAAGCCCATAAGCATAAGAAGTCCCAGTATGGAGGACCGGGAATTCTTACGAGGCGGCATGGCCGCCACGAGACAACCGGGGAACCGTATATGACCTATAAAAAGGAAAATACTGGTACCCGGAAGACAAAAATACGGTAAAATGTTACTTATGAGTTACTTAAACTTAGCCGTGGCAATTGCAGAGCGTTCCATGATGAAGATGCGGATAAATCGCAAGAAAAGCACAAGCACAAGAAAATGGCGACTTGTCGCTGGCGCTAAAAATTAAGGATGACCGCTAGGGGCGCTGCTGTCCGTGGCGTCCTCTAGTAGTAGTAGTAGAGGCTGCTTCGCCCGTTGGTATCAGCTCTCTCTTGGGGGGATTCTGATAAGGAAGTTCTAATTGGTGTTTGCCTCGTGGTAGTGTTCCACACTCGCCCCTATATCATACCGACACTTCTTTTTTAAGAGTGAGCGAGTCAGTTTTACTGACATTTTCTTAATTTTGTTTTTGTATGGTAAACTTTTTAAGGCTAATTTTACCTAGAAAGAATGATATTAAGGATACTTTCATAGGCCGACACGAGCTGAGCCCAGAAATAACTGACTGCTGTTCATGCATATGAGAGTAGGTCCTTTGTTTCCAAGGTGAGTACCTGGCATGCCCGACTGCTTTTAAATTTTAGCTGGTTACTCAGTGCCAGTTGCCTGGCCTGCAAAAAAACTTGTGTTTACATTATCATAATGATCTTTTTGTGTTTGCTTTTGTAAGTAAAGTCAGTGTGGTTATTTTATCTTTTTTAAAAATTCTTACTAAAAAGTACAGTGTAGTAACATAATGTACTGTATTCACAGTACTATATTGTTAAATTTACATTTAAAAAGTGTTCTTTTTTTCAATACTGAAAGCATCACAGCTGATTCCTGTATGCAGTAGCTAATGATAACCTCACAACTTGGCACTCTGTCTGCTTTTCCTGCTGGTCAGCGCCTCCTCCTGCTTCCAAGTACGTATACTTTAAAGCTTCTTTCCATGTTCCTATGCACACACGAGTCCTTTTACGTACTCTTCTGGTCCCCAAGTACTGACCTGTTCTCGCAAACTCGACTGCCATGGGTCTCTTGCCTTCACTTGCCTATTTATATGCTCCTTGCAACGGTACCTTAGCTATTACTTCCAATTACTGTACAAATCATCAGTTTTTGTTTCCTTATTTTATATTCAGCAAAACAGTCTAGTTAGTAAAGTGTTATTTCAGTTTCAGATAAAATTACCTCTGCAGTTATTCAATTATACTAATCTATTTTCTCTATCTATGAAGTTTCTTTATTATTAGTTCCAGTTCGAAAATTTATAGGCCCATTCAGGTCTTTCTCAACCTCTGGTATATCAATCATATTCCACTCATATCTCTTATTCATGACTTCAAAGAAATGTTCTACCCAGCAATGTCTTTTTGCTTCTTTTGACAGGTGATTTCCTCCTCTTCTTTTCACCCATGGATATTTCAATTATAATTCTGTGGGCTTACCTAACACCAGTATCACTCCCTGAAGACATGGCATAGTTAACATCAGCCAATTTATCCAAATAAATCTCCCTTATCTCTCCTTGATCTTTATTTCACTTCACTATCTATACTTGAGTGCTTAGCACCTTCTTATTGGCAGTCTTCATCTTTTCCCTGAAATTTGTCAACACATTTCTTTTTTTTCTATTCTTTATTGTATCTCAGGTCTCATCTGACACCTATGCTATACGACTTATCACATATCCTACTTACTCTTTTCCAGCAGATTGTTACACAATCCTAATGTCAAGTTACTCCATACTGATTGTCCAGTCAGTCCTCCTCAGCTATGGTATCTAAAAATGTAAAATTGTTATGCACTTGTATAAATTCTTGGTGTTCATCCTCAAAAAACTTTACTGTATCAAACCCAGATACTCTGTCAGCTATTTTCAAGGGTACTTTTAATTTCATCTCTAGTATGGCAATAACAAGGTGGCAATCGCTCCCGACTTCTGTTGCTCTGTAGCTCCACTTCTCAATGTTTCCTTTCCCTACCAATTAATGGCTACATCATTTATTTGGTTTTCTAACTACCATATATAGATATCCAAGTATAGAAATGGATGTCCTAATGTTAAAAAAAGTACCTCCAAATGCCAAATTATTTGCAGCATAATATCTACTGAATTGTTGCACTCCATTTTCATTTGCAGTCTTACCCATATTTGATATCTTATATTTCTCTGGAGAGCTCATTTGTTGATGCACAGCAACTATAAAATCAAAAATGCATTGTTTTAATCTAAATCTTACCAGGAGAAATCTACTGTTCCTTATTCACCAGTCAGTCAAGTTTCTTTTCTGCATTTGGTGTTAAGATCAAGCTTAATCCTTCTCTACCAATTTAATTTGTTCTTCCTCAATAAACATACTGTACACATTAACTCGTTCCAATCTCTCTTTCCCCGTTCCTTTGTATCATAATTAACAAACAGCTAAACTGTCAAGTCCATATATCCTGAATTTATTTTCTACCTGTCAAGGATTCTTATGTTCTAATATACTATTTTCAATTTACTTTTACCATTTATAAAATTCAAGATTTTTAGCACCCTTATATAAGCTGCTTAATCATACATAGCATTTTGAAACACTTTATAGTCTCTACTTCAACCTTTGGGCTGCCTGTCTACATACTTGGACAAGTCCTAGTGTCTCCTGTTCGTTATGTTTCGTCTGTCCTCTAAATCTTAAGCAGGTACTTAGTATGTCCAGATGTCTTGTTGCCACCTGTCTAGTCTTTTATGTTATCTGTCCTGCACTGTTTGATAGGAGAAATGTTTTATTTGGATGAAATAATTTGTTTTAAACCAATCCATTTCCTCATACTGCTCATTGTGTTTACAACAAAATGCACACAGAAAACTTTCCAAATAAAAGAAAAATCAATCAATTTTCTGGATCTTCATTATCTGTAACTCTAAGTTATCTAACACGAGAATCTGGGACCAAGGCCCAAAGATGTATATACACAATCTTTTAAAAATAAAAATATTGCTTTCCAGCAGTTGGCAATGCTGCAGAGTCTCAAGAAAATATTGGTTATACTGTTCACACTCATAAACAAACTGAGAAAGGTTTTTTTTTTTTTTTTTTTTTTTTTTTGAGAGAGAGAGAGAGAGAGGCCTGGGAAAGTTTTGTGAGGACACATTGTTGGATGGGTGAGAGGGATAGGGAGACATAATCACTTGCTAGAGCTATTTTGTTTTCGTATTTTTACCATTATATTTATAACGTTTTCTCTCATTGTTATCATTATTTCACTGTAAGGTGTAAATATTTCATATGACTATGAATATCAGCCAATAAATGTGTAAACTTGATTCTATATTTCAAAAGAAATAAGTAAAATATCTGCATTTCTAGGAAAGTAATTTACTTGGATCTTAACTGATAATGCTGAGGTTCGTTTTATTGTAAATCCAGATGATGGAGAGAATATGCACTGCATATGTTAAATGCACAGGCAGTCCCGGTTATCGGAAGATTCGGTTAATGGTGATTCAGTTTCATGGCACCATAACAGGCTGAGTTTCAGTTTATGCATAAGGTGCCAATAATAAAGTTATGTTACCATAACATAACTAACAGGGGTGCCATTAACCAGTTATCAGCGCCATTTACCGAAACTCGGCACCATAAGCACAATAAATCTCAGAGTTTCGGTCAATGGCGGTTTTCACTTATCACCACCCTACCGAGAACAGAAACCCTGTCCAGAACCGGAGACTGCCGATATATACTAGTACAATTTAGAAGAATTAAAAAAACTAAACTCGAATGGTTAGCAATGTTGTACAGGCACAGAAAGAAGTGTAGGTTACGCTGTGTACAGACATAAGCCAGCTGAGAGAGGGTTATTGTTGGGGGGGGGAGGTAGTCTAGGGAAAGTTTTTCATGGAAGCGGGAGGAGGTGAGTCGGAAGGCTGGGTTGGATGGTTGAGGATGTGGGTAAGGGGGTGTGATACATGATGGTGTGATACATGCTAGGTAAAACGAATCAAAATTTCTTTCCCCCAGTGAATACTTCAACCCTTAGATAACGTATTATTAGCAGAAGAATACGGACTTTCTACAGCATATGGGAACACTGAAATTCCGTCTGGTATAAAAAAACAAAAGTACAAAGTTTTTCTAGTATGATGACAGATACCAAGTACACTGAAAAACCATTAAACACATTAAAAAACAATTAGACTAACCTGTTTCAAGTGAAGGAAACTTCAAGTGTTTTGGTAAACAAGATTGCGATTTTCTGGAGCACTGAAGGATGTCAAGACCGTCATCAGCACAAAGTTTGACACTGATTTTACCTTCGGAAACATTTTCGTTTTTGCATACTTCATCGTCCTCATCACTATCACTCAAAGTATGAACAGCTACTGGAGTTTGTGACTTTTGTAATTTGTTGAGTATACGGGTCTCAAGATCAGGTAAGCTGAAATTGAAAGTTGTTATTGCTTACATTATATTCTATTGCAATTCTGCTCTAATCTGAATTCACATTATGTCTATTTTATCAAAAATAACAAATCTAAAAAATATTTTGTTTTCCCTAAGTATACAAACCAGCATCTTTTACATAAGAATATATACCCTTCAGCACAAGCTGAATCACTCGTTCAACTTGGTAACAAGACTGGTGGCTAAAGGGGGTGAATGGGGAATAGCCCTCACTCATCCACCAAAACTAATCAGTCTTCCTTTTTCCCAGAAGGAGAGGCGAAGTGGGTTTTAAGTACTATATTGGAAGACTCTGGTCTATATACCTTGGAAAAATACAAATTTACGTACTTTTAAAATGTTATTCCTACAGAAACAAAAACCATTGCCTTTTATATAGGAGAGTTACTCGTTGAGTAGGAGGCAGTCCCTGTCAACTGACAGGATTAGAATGCCAACTTGGACAATTCATGTTCTGAGTTGTGCATGCAAGCAGATTTCATAACTTTAACCTCCTACCACTTAAATGGTTGACCAGAGAAGTACAGCCCTGGACCAGAGTATCCAACATTACAGAAGGGTAGTCATGGATAAACATTGGAGCACCATGAAATCACCTATAAGGGTACTCAATATGAAAGGCAGCTCCTCTGGTCAAACCAAAAAGGGTCCTACTTGTACCTCTACCTATCCCCCTACCTTGTGGGAGAGCACAGGGCGACACATCTTAGACACTATGCTAAGATTGGATACTCGAAGTGAGGGTATCTGTATCTAGCCTAACCCAGCTGATACTAAGGCCAAGATGCAAACCCAAAATGGAATTACAGAGAAAAAAAAGTACAGTAACTCTGAACTCATCCCAAGGCTTAATTATACAAACAAGATATGTACTTGTCTGTCTAGGCAAAGCTGGGTGCATATAGTCTGTTGAGCAACCACTGCAGGTTCCAAGTAAATATCTAATCCAAAACAGCAAAAGACAGTCCTATGCCCTGAGTTTATGTATCCTCAAACAAGCACAGTTAATGACTCCCTCCTCTGAGGAGTCATAAGCTCATCAGATATCTCACAAAGCAAGGGAAGGACAGATGTTCCCGGACACCTCCTCCGAAGCTAACCTAAGAAGATGAAAAATAGCCAATACTCCAAAATACAAGCCAGGGTCCTTCAGAAAGTATCACACAGCTTGCAATGGGTGTAAGAAGTATCCCATCCAGAACCACACACTGAAGTCTCTTTGCTTGACAAAGTTTCACTATATTTGTGAGATTACAAACAGCACTACCGAGTAACCTATTAACTATTCCCAGAAACCTACTTGGAAGCAGTGCTTCTTGCATTCCCAAAACACTGATATGCAGATGAGGTGTGTCCTACAGCCAGAAGACATGTAAGACGGCATTCAGAGAGAACCTAGTAACCCACCTGTAGAGCTGTCTTCGTAATGGACAAGAAGAGGAAAAACTTAAAGTTCTAACAGACATGCGCTCAAAAGTGTGTTTCTTAGAACTAAGCAAGAAGTCATTCCCTATGATGGACTACCTCACAGCTTGTGTCATTCCATCTATAAAGAGTATGTAACATATATTCCCTAACAGGGGTTGGAGACCTTACTCCTGTCCCAGCCAACCTCTCATCCATTAAAGGCGACTATGATATACCTCAGAGACTGGTCCCTCATAACTTCTAGCACCATCCTCCATCATTTCTCTAAGTCCTGCCAGCAAGGCTAGAGATCTTAGAGAATCTGAAAGGGATAAACTAAGTGATGAAGATTCTAACAAAGTTTCATTCTCTATTTTCTACATTCAAAGGATTATGGCATGTGGGTTATCAAATGCCCATGGGTCAGACAAGATGATATTCCTTCTATGTGTGTAATTTTTTGCAATGAAAAACACCAAAATCCAATAGATAGTAAAATTTGTATTAATATGTTATTGTCAGATTCATGACTCAACAACGTCTGCCATTTGCCGAAGAAGATGTATTTTAAGAGATAGTATGCAAAACACTAACAAAAACAGATATAGTACTGTATTTGATCTGGTCATACAGACTATGACTTTAATGCCTACATGTATAGAACCCAATTTAATTCAACATTTATACAGCTTTATACAGCATGGAATCAAAACTTAATTAGCTGAACACAGATATTTAGGATAATAATTTTGAGACTTTCTGCGACATTTCCAGTCACTCAAAATTACATGTTCTGTGGCAGCATGTTAGTGTTGATAACCTTAACTGTTGAAAATATTGCAGACAATTCTGCTGAGCAAGGAAAACTCTCGTTTCATTAAAAATATTCAGCAAATCATACACCAGTGGAATATTTTCATCCATCCATATAGATTGCAAAATGCAGAATTCACATCACAAATGTTCTACTGTATGTTGCTTATTATGTTCAGCGGTACAATACAAGCAAGTACAGCGCAGACATAAATTTTACATAGTGTTATGTTTACATTCACTGATTAAAATATTGTGTTACCTCTGATTGGGAATGGTGGTGAATGATTACATATTAATAAAAATATCTCTTTGACTGACAAGCTTTCTAGTTAATGAGTTACTTGTCTGAATCTTTACATTTATGGTTACATACTAAGTTTTACTGGAGGAAGAAGAGGCTTACCATTTGGTACTTATAAATTTCTTTGTGGTGGACTTGAATGCTGTAGTTCAGTGCAGATTCTCAAGTCCTTCATCTTTGTTGGATCTAAAGCTTCATAATGTTGACTATGATAATGAGCATAAAATGGCTTCCATAGCCTCAAGCAGATACAACAGTTGTTCTGTACAGTAATATCAAAGTTGATCTGTAAGCTCCCCATATTGTATGCGATACGTTTTTCCTTTGTTATCAACTTAATGCATCGTTCACTTTTCCTCCTATGTTATATGTGCTATGTATGTGTTCTACCATTCAAGTAGGTGCATATCACTGCTAAGCTTAAGAATTTTGCTGTTAATTTCAAATGGTATTAGTTTTTAATCTTTATCATAACTAATTTTTCCATGAAACCTTTGTTTTTTACTTAAAAATTTGGAAACCTACTGATGACATCCAAGTGTCTTTTTTTTATGGTAATACAGTATGTATTTAGAGGGCATGTCTTACGAGCAGATGATGACGAAGAAAAGGAGAAGAATGTTGAATTCACAAACAGGCCGATCAGTATCATCAGGAACATTAAACGACTCTCATAAAGGGTAACCCAGAATACCCAGGGTGGGCCACACCATCATAAGGTACTCCAAAGATTCATTGATATATCCAGAGAAGCTATCATTGCAGGTTCAGGCATGGATAAACCAAGCGCACATGCAGGTACCTCCCTTGGGAGAACCCCCAGCACACAGCTGAACTGCCACAAGCAGAGAGCAGATGCTACAACACCTTCCAGCTTGTTCACCTTTGGACCTTAGATCAGCTGGTGCCAGGGAAGCAAGGGGTTAATGACGAGAGGAGCAATTGAAGCAGTGGGGACATCAGGCATGAATGACCCAAAATGACCTGGTGATGCCTAAGGAAGAGATCCTACCCCCAAACCTGAGGAAAATGGCAAGGGCTTCTTGATCCACCAATTCTTCTCCCTGTGGCACTTCCACTGTGAATGAGACCAGCCAGCACATTCTTTTGCAGGGCAAATCTGGACTACAAATACTCCTACACAAGGAGCAAAGCAGGAAAGAACTACAATAAAAGTCAACTTAAAACACCTACACAGTCTGTCAAGTCCACTCATTTTCACTGTTCAGAACTTACAATACCTTATTCTACACAACATCTATAGTACAAGAACCCAAGCATACTCAGAAATCATTGACAAAAGAACAAAGATCAGTGAAGATTACAGCAAGATGTCTGCACAGGGAGGCAGATGAAAAAAAAACCATTGAGTTACTGATACTAGGTGTGTGGACAGTACAATGCCACTCACCTACCTACCCCCAATTAACCCCTTGTGGATGGGTAACATATATATTACTTATAGCTTTAGGGTGGATTCCAGGTAAAAACAAACAGGCAGCCCCACTTTACAATGCGAAATCGCCGTAAGCTGGGAAAATCATCATGGATCCTAAGAAAACCTCACTTTTATTGCTTTGGGTGTATTAAAAACTATGTAAACAGCATTTTTATTGCATTTTTCATAAAAATGATATTGTTAGTATACAATAAAGTTTTGTACATACTTACCCGGCAGATATATACATAGCTATAGTCTCTGACGTCCCGACAGAATTCAAAAACTCGCGGCACACGCGACAGGTAGGTCAGGTGACCAGCCCACTCCCGCCGCCGGGTGGGCGGGAATAGGAACCATTCCCGTTTTCTAACCAGAATTTTTCTCTTCCACCTGTCTCCTGAGGGGAGGCTGGGCGGGCCATTAATCGTATATATCTGCCGGGTAAGTATGTACAAAACTTTATTGTATACTAACAATATCATTTTTGTACATGCAACTTCCCCGGCAGATATATACTTAGCTGATTGACACCCTTGGTGGAGGGCAAGAGACAGTTACATACTAAATATTAATGAAAATAAAAACGGGGAAACAACATACGTTGTAGGTATATTAAAAACAACCTTGGTTCCTACCTGATATGGAAGAAGACTTCATTGATACTGTCTATGAGTCTGCTTGCCATGAGAGTTTCAGAGAGGATGAGACCTGTGACTGATAACCCTTCGGATCATGCCAATGGGGGCTTACCCGCTTACATGGCAGAGCCTTTTCTTGGATCGTACCAAATGGGGGTGGCTGACCCACTTACATGGCAGAAACCATTGAACCTGTATCATACCAACCGGGTGGGGGCTAACTAAACCCTCTTACATGATTAGAGCTTTAGGTAATTAAGACACTACAAGGAGCATAACGACCAATCCCGATCACCTGACCACACTAACATGTTAGAACTACGATTTGAAAGGGGTCAACTCCTGCACCCTCTTTCAATCGACCAATTAAACGCACCAAAAAACCATTAAAAACCCTAACCTAATAAAACTAAAAAGGATTGGGTTCAGCTCCCTGTCCCAGCAACGAATCCGCAGATACGTACGCTCCTAGAGTAAAGCATTTGTCGTACGGTCACCGTTGAATGTCCTCTCAAGTAATGGGATGCAAAGACTGAATTGCATCTCCAAAAAGTTGACTCCACTAGAGTCTGTATCGACAAGTTCTTGTGGAATGCCAAAGAGGTAGCGACTGCTCTTACCTCGTGAGCTTTAACTCTAAGGAGGTCCAGTTGTTCTTCTTTACACGCTAAATGGGCTTCCTTGATTACATCTTTGATGAAGAACGCCTGAGCATTTTTTGAGATCTGTCTTCGGGATCTCTAACTGAGCACCTTAAACTCTCCTTACTCCCTTTAGTTCGTTCTTCCTTTCTAAGTAGAACTTAAGGCTTCTAACTGGGCAAAGAGCCCTTTCTTGCTCTGTACCTACTAGAGACGAAAGTCCTTTTACCTCGAAGGTTCTAGGCCAAGGTTTCGAAGGGTTTTCATTCTTCGCCAAAAACATCGGTTTGAAGGAACAGAACGCCGAGTCGTTCCTGAAGCCAACATTATGTTCTAAGGCTTGTAGTTCGCTTACTCTTTTTGCTGAGGCTAGCGCGACCAAGAATAAAGACTTCCTTGTCAGATCTCTGAACGTAGCCTTACGGGGAGGTTCGAATTTGGGGGTCATCAAGTACTTAAGACCACATCCAAGTTCCAACTAGGTGCTCTAATACCTCTGTTCTTTGACGTCTCGAAGGATTTAATCAGATCATGTAAATCTTTGTCTTCCCCAATGTTAAGGCCTCTATGCCTGAAGACTGACGATAGCATACTTTTATAGCCCTTAATTGTAGAGACTACTAGATTACATTTTTCCTTCAAGTAAAGGAGGAAATCAGCTATATCTGTCACAGAGGTACTGGAAGAGGATATCTTCTGAGTCCTACACCATCTGCGAAACACATCCCACTTCAACTGGTAGACTTGAATAGTAGATGGTCTCCTTGCTCTTGCGATCGCTTTCGCAACTTCTCGAGAAAAACCTCTCGTTCTGACAAGTCCTTCGATAGTCTGAGGCAGTTAGAGCGAGAGCGGGCAGGTTTTTGTGATACCTGTCGAAGTGGGGTCTGAGAAGATCGCTCCTGTTTGGGAGAGATCTCGGAAAGTCTACTATCCATCCCAGTACCTCTGTGTACCAGTTTTGCGCTGGCCAGAACGGGGCTATGAGGGTCAGTTTAGCTCCCTCTGCTGCTGCAAACTTCCTTACTACTTCCGATATGATCTTGAACGGAGGAAAAGCATACCCGTTTATTCCGGACCAATCGAGGAGAAGGCCGTCCACAGAATCGCCCTTGGGTCGGCGATCGGGGAGCAGTAACTTTCCAGCCTGCTGTTCCAATGGGTGGCAAAAAGATCTATATTTGATCTCTCCCAGAGGTTCCATAGTCTGTTGCATACCTCCTGATGCAACGTCCATTTTGTAGGCAGTACTGGTCTCTCTGCTCAGAAGGTCGGCTCTTACATTTTTTCTCCCTTGAATGAATCTCGTCAGGAGAGTGATTCTTCTCTCTTCTGCCCAAAGCTAGTAGTTCTCTTGCCTTTTTGTAAAGGGAGAACGAGTGCGTCCCTCCTTGCTTCTTGATGTAAGCTAAGGCTGTTGTGTTGTCCGAATTGATCTGTAGACTGAACCTGAGATCTGAGCCTCGAAGTGTATGAGAGACAGGTGAATCGCTGTTAATTCCTTCATATTGATGTGCCAGGACACCTGTTCTCCCCTCCAGGTGCCTGACACTTCTCTCGTCCTAGAGTGGCTCCCCGCCCCACCCGCTCTGAGGCGTCGGAATACAAACACTAGCCGAGGGTTCGGAACGTGAAGGGATACTCTTCGTTGATCCTGCACGGGATTCATCCACCAACGAAGGTCCTCTTTATTTCCTTCGTGATCTGGAAGGAATCGGACAGATTTTAGGATCTCTGATCCCAATGTTCCTTTTAGATAGAACTGTAAAGCCTTAGGTGAAGCCTTCCTAGAGAAATGAACTGTTCCAACAAGGAAAGGGTCCCACCAGAAGACTCATCCATTCCCTCGCGGAACATTGTTCTTTCTCTAGGAAGGTGCTACTTTTTTCCAACGCAGCGGTTCTGTCTTTCCTGTGATGGAAAATACATGAAAACCCCGAGAATCCATCCGAATCCCCAGATAAACAATGTTCTGCTGGGGGAATCATCTGGGATTTCTCGAGGTTTACTAACAGTCCCAAGGACTGTGTTAACTTCAGTGTCAGCTTTAAGTCCTCCAGACATCTGACTCGCGACTGTGCTCGTATCAGCCAGTCGTCTAGATACAAGGATATTCGAATCCCTTCGAGATGAAGCCAGAGAGCCACATTTTTCATCAGTCCTATGAATACTTGAGGGGCTGTTGAGAGTCCGAAGCATAGGGCCCGAATTGAAATACTCTTCCTTGAGCCATAAATCTGAGGTATTTCCTGGAAGACGGGTGTATTGGCACGTGGAAATAAGCATCCTGCAGGTCCAGGGATACCATCAGTCCCCTGGACGCAGGGCTGCTAACACCGAGGATGTCGTCTCCATTGGAACTTCCTCTTTGCTACGAACACGTTCAGGGCGCTCACGTCCAGAACTGGCCTCCAACCTCCTGAACTTTTCGGAAACCAAGAACAGGCGATTGTAAAACCCCTGAGAAGAGAGATCTTTTACTTCCTCTATGGCTTCCTTGTAAAGCATCTGCTCCACGAGATGTAGAAGGGCTTGTTTCTTGACAGAATCCTTGTAGTTTGCTGTCAACTCCCTTGGAGTTGTAGTCAAGGGAGGTTTTCCCTGAAGGGGATTAAATATCCTTCTTTAGGATGGATAGGGACCAGGCATCGGCACCTTTCTGTGCCCCAGTTTCGTAAAAGTTTAGAAGCCTGGCACCCACTTTTGTCTGGAGGACCGCAGTCTCACTGGGTCTTGACGAACGGCCTTCGAGAAGACCTTCCTCTCTTCTCCGATCGTCTACTTCTGAGAGAAGATCTAGGGGCAGACCTTCCCGAAAGGGCTGCTGGAAGGGAACTTTCTCCTTCTTCGAAACCTGAACAGCAGGTTTTAGCCTTTTAGCTGACTGGGCCAACAGGTCCTGTGTGGCCTTTTCTGATAAGGTCTTCGATATATCCCTCACTATTTCCTGAGGAAAAAGGTGACTAGAGAGGGGCGCGTATAAACAGGGAGGATCTCTGCAGAGGCGAAACAGATTTCGTTAAGAAGGAGCTCAAACACTGCCCTTTTCTTCAATATACAGGATCCAAAAAGGGATGCCACTTCATTGGAGCCATCCATAACCGCCTTGTCTAGGCAAGTTAATCGCTGCCAAACTCTTCCATGGTAACGAAGTCTGGTTCTTGAGATTTCTTGGCTAAAGCTCCCAAAGCCCAGTCCATGAAGTTAAGACTTCGAGAGTCTTGAACAGGCCCTTGATGAGATGATCAACCTTCACACATTCCCCAAGAGGCTTTGCAGAATGCAGAGAGCGTCGTCTTGAAGAATCTACAAGAGCGGAAAAGGTCCGCATCTGAGGATGAAGGGAGTCCAGGCCCATTGGCTCCTTGGTGTCATACCACATACCTGGTTTTCCCGTCAGCTTGGAAGGAGGACAAGCGAATACCGTCTTCCCCACTCCTTCCTAGATCTGAGCCAGCTCTCGAGGCTCTTCAGACTTTCTCATAGAAAGAGTAGGGGTCATCCTGACGAAGGAGGAGGACTTCGAACAGTTTCGTGCTAAATAATAAAGCATCCCGGAGAAGGGGGATCCAATGGGCGTAGCGAGTCTCCAAACACTTGCAACAAAAGAGAAGCAAGTCTCTTATAGTTCGAAACTCCTGCATCTTTGGAGATCTCTTCTTCCGAAACTTCTTCCAAAAGCGATGCAGGCGAAGAGGGCTTTGCCTTTTCACGAGACCGATCCGGAGAAAGAAGCCTTTTTCTCTCGTGAATCCTATCTGTAGGAGAATCAAATTCCCTTGTTGGATATCCGAAACCTTGATTCTATCCTCCTTCCTGCACGAAGGGTCCTGGAGTTTCCCTATACTCGGGCTTCTGCTCTGCTCCTTGCGCCTGCTAGGAGAGGCGCTTGCGTCCTGAATCAGACGCCTGTGAGGCGAAAAGCGCCTGCGAGGAGAAAGGAGAACATCCTGTTCCTGGCGCCAAGAAGGAGAGGCGCTTGCGTCCTGGTGAGTGCGCCTGGGCCAAGAAGGGAGAGGCGCTTGCGTCCTGGTGAGGATGCCTGGTCCAAGAAGGAGAGGATTAGCGTCCTGATGAGGACGCCTGGAAGGCGAAATGCACCTGCGAGGAGAAAGGAGAACCCTTTGTTCCCGTAGTCCAGTAGCGGAGACGCTGCGTCCTGGTAACTGCGTCTAGAGTAGGCGAATAGCTCCTTTTCCCTTTGCGTCCATTCGGAGAGACGCTAGATTCTCTCCTATACCTCCTGGGAGGCGAAGAACACTTGTCAAAATCGTGGTGCCTATTCGGCGATACTCTTGCGTCCTTAGAAGGATATCTATAAGATCCTACGGGACTCCTGATTCCTGGGTACTTGCCGGAGGGAGAAGGTTGTTTCCTTCAGGAAAAGTCTAGAGGACGACAACGAACGTCCTTCCTTCTTGCGGAGCTCTGAAAAGAGAGGGGCTCTCTTCTCTCCCGGAGCTCTTAGCCGAACGAATTCTCTCACGAGAAATCCACGAATCAGCTCCTGATACTTGCCATGAGAGGCGTAATCTGCCTCTAGAAAAACTCCTGGGAGAACTCTTGCTCGTAGGGAGTTTCCGATTAGCGATCTTAGAAGGAGAGGACACACGAGTCCGTCATATCCAACTGAAGAAGGTCTCGCTGGGGACGAAAACCTTTCAGGCGAGGAGCGTCTGCTAAACGCCAGGGCGGCCTACTCTCTGAGGCTCTCCTAAAAGAACTCTTAATGGGAAGAGAAACGTCTTTCTTCCTAGAAGAGCCTTCAGAAAGAACTCCTACTAAGGCAGACAACTGCTGCTGGAGTCCTACCAAGACTTCCTTTGTCGGTTGTGTGCGAAACCTTCCGGAGAAGAGTCCGGAGATCTCGTAGCTCTCTTCTTGCGAGCAGGAGAATACTCCGGAAAAGGTTCAGGACTGGAATGCAACGCTTCACTTGCTGGCGTTTTTCCAGGATCTCTTAAGAGGACTCGACTTAGAGGCAGAACTCCATCCTCTTCTTGGAGACGAAGAGTCTGAGTCCGAAAAGCACTTCCTGAGGTACGCTTTTGCAGTAGCTGTCCTTGGCAGCTGGGAAGAGGCTACAGGATCTGCCGAAGGGTGGGACGCCTGACCGTTGGGAATACTCTACATCCCCCTTGCAGCTTTCGACATTCCTCTCCCTTGGTTCATGGGAGTCTGAAAGAGGTCTAGGCCATAGAGCAATGCGGAGTCGGTCAGACGCCCCCTCCACTTCACTGGGGACACTGCACAAATCACTGCACACATCACTGCGCTTACCTGTCTCCTTCATTGCTTGCAGTTGCGATTTCAAGTTGATTATTGAGGCTCTCATTGCAGCCATTTCCGTAGACGCATCTAAACAGGTTCGCTGCTGGGGGAAGGGGCTGAAAACCAAAACTATGAGCAGTGAATTAACAGAAGAGTTAGGAGCTACTTCCTGCTCAATAGAGCAGGATCTACTTGAGCTTCTGATGGAAGCCCTCCTAACTCTATCTTTCTCAAGTTTTTCCATTACATAAGAAGCCAAGGTCTTCCATTCCACTTCCGTTAACCCTCACATTCCAGACGGTGTTAGTTGCAGAACAATCATTCCCCCTACATTTTTTACAGACCGTGTGAGGATCCACCGTGCCATGCTTTCGGTAGCCTCACCTTACCATTCTTCTTTCGTACACACTAAATACAGGTCCACCACGTCAGACATTTTAGAGTATCCAAACCAAAATCCAAAAAACGGTCCACGATAAGCGTATGCCAAAGCCAAAGATCAATGTACATCACCAAAGGTCAAACAGATAATCCTCGGCCAACGAGAAAAGAATTCCCAAAGCAGGAAGTTTCACGGTACCAACAACGGTGTTGTTGCTACCGGCGACAGAAAAATTCTGGTTAGAAAACGGGAATGGTTCCTATTCCCGCCACCCAGTGGCGGGAGTGGGCTGGGTCAACTGACTACCTGTCGCGTGTGCCGCGAGTTTTGAATTCTGTCGGGACGTCAGAGACTATAGGTAAGTATATATCTGCGGGGAAGTTGCATGTACAAAAAAAAAAAAAAAAAAAAAAAAAAAAAAAAAAAAAAAAAAAAAAAACAAAAAAAAGAAAAAAACTTCAAATATTGATTATTTTGCATGTTTGGAGTCATATTTATTCCATCAGATTAGCGTCACAAGTGTCGTCACGCCTGGAATATGTTGTCGTAAACCTGGAAATGAATTTCTGATGAATACAATTGAAAAGCATCGTAACCTCGGAACGCCGTAAGTTTGAACCTGCTGTAAGCTGGGGGACTGCGTACATATATATGTTCAGGTTTCTCGCCATAACAGTTTGGACAAATTTTGAGCAAAAGCGCTCAGATCACTTCAATGAGCCATACATGACTCATAGCAACTTTTACCCAAACTCTAATAGCTAGTCAATACTAGAGAGACAGATCAGTTTGCCTTGAGAAGTCATAGGGGAATGTTGTCCAAAATTAAAATCCCATCCAATGATGCTCGTAAAAATTTTACAATAAAAATTCTCAGAATTTCTTGTTGATCTTAGTGCTTATGTATTTTGATATAGTGTGAGCTGTACTAATAATAATTTTAAAAAATTATATTAGAAAATCATATAACTTGGTACATTTAGCATATTGGAAATATTCACTTTTAATAGCGTAGTCGCCGTTTCATCCTCAAAGGAGCTACCCTTCATGGTGTGTGACAGTGCCCCATGGTGACTAGACTAATATCAAAGAAATATCTTTTAGCCTGGTCTTGTAGCCGGATATTGTGTCGAAATGATAAACACTATGACACGTGATTAAGTATAATGGAGTCAAAGACAAGAAGGAATTTTGTCTCGTCTGTAGTGAAGCTGTACCCAGTTTTCCTATGTCAAAACTGCAGACGAAGTGACTATTGGTCGTGTGTTCGCCATCTTGTTTTACTATCAAGCCAGTAAAAAGACCAGGCACCATTACCCCTCTAGTCTGCACAGACTGAAGTGTATCAAGCCAGTGTTCCTCTTTAAAGATGTTTCGATCCTCAATATCTTCTACGAGGATCATGGATTCATTAAAATTTGAAAGTCAAGAGCTTACTTTTAAGCACCAGTAAAATTCTAGTTTACAGTGAACGTCCCCGTATTTGCAGACTTACATATTCGCGGATTTCTCTCTGGAACATATAGTACCACCATTATTCGAGGAAAATTCGCCTATTCACGGTATATTTCAATGAGAAATATCCACAAATTCCTGTTTTTTTTTTTTATCCATTTCATCATAAAATGCACTTTTTGTGACAAAACTATTAAAAAACCAGGTATAAACATTTTAGTGAGTTTTTCTTGAGTTTTAACTAGCAAAATATGCAGTTTTAAGCATTTTTATGGGGGTTTCAACTATCACAGGGGGTCTGGTAAAACGGTGAGACAGATGTTTGTTTTGTATATGGAAAATGGCCTTTGTTTTGCAAGCACTTGGTCAGTGCTTTACACGATCCTTGCTAGTCTATGAAAAATTAAACTTTTAAAGAATTTATCATTCTATTTAGAAGTTTTAGCTAATGAATTATTCCTCAATTTATTAATAATTTGGTTAATCTTTCAGATAATGATGTCTACAATATCCTAGGCAGTAGCCTACATGAGATGATAGGCTAACAGATTCAGTAGAAATAATTTTAGACTATGATAGCTATTGTTTGTAGCCTATAACCTAGGATTATATATCTTAAAGGTGCTTTAAATAATCTGGATTAGGTAATAAACCTGAATTAAGGAACTATAAGAGAGAATAAGATCCTAGGATTTGATAAATAGGCAACAGAATTGTCCATTTATTTGACTGGCGCATAAAAGCACGAATGGAGACGTTGGGAAACTGGAACATGAAGTTTTCATAATAAAACTAATATTGTAATACTTACCCTGAACACCTGAATTAGCCTCGTTCCCTGGACCCGCCCGAAACTATATCCCCACAGATTTACCCACAAAGTAGGTAAATATTTTTTGGTTACTGTTTTATATAATAGATCAAATTAACTAGGATGTGATATACAACAACTCCTAGGTTAGATAAAGTAGTAACCTAACAAGAAGGTTATGCATTAGTTGTTTCGTTTAGTATAGTCTATACTACAATTAAATTTGATCTATAATAATCTGGATTAGGTAATATCTGCTATTTATCTATCTAGATTAAGTAACACCTTATACTACACAAGAAATGAAATAAGCCTAGGATTCTATATATAAATTGTATTTTGATGATTTTTCGGCTTACGGTGATTTTCGGCTTACGCCAAGTCTCCAGAACGGCACCCCCGTCGTAAGCCGGGGACTGCCTGTATTGTTGTATATATATCCATAAGTTTTTGACTAACCTAATTTATGCAGTAGCCAAAAATAAGTTAAGCAAGAACCCTCTAAGAAATACTTTATGATTAGCTTAATGTAGATTATACTCGATGTACTAACCTGAGCCATATAAAACAGTAGCTTGGGTTAGTTATACTTAACCCCTTCTCTGAGGATTCATATTTGGGTTAAAACCCAGTAACATCAGTCTCCTATATCCCCCGGTTAATCTTGCAGAGGAAATAGAGGAATCCTCACTTGGATGTGAATTTCTTTGAGAAAATGAAGTGGATATTGATACTGAAAGGGACCTTGCTGAACCCAGAAGGAATCAGGGGACACAACTTTCAAGTTAAACCATGGGGGAAAAACCTTCTAAAAGGAAGGTCAATTCCCATGCAGCTTTCAGAAGTTGAACAGGATCTTTCCCCAAAAGGGATACAGGGATCCACCTAAACCCAATGAAAATAATTACAGTTTCATAGGGGTATAGTAATTCACCAAGGACCTCTGCCCCCTGGGAAACAGGCAAGTTTTACAGCTCAGCTTGTAGGGCTCAGTCAGATTACGCAAGCTCACACGAAAAGGGGATACACAGTTTTGCAGCATTTGACCAGGTTCCGTAAGGAAACAATGAGTAACATCGACACCATTGCCATTGAACGGCAACAAATGATGGACATACCACATGATTCTGAACAAAAAATGAAGTTAATAAAGTCAGTGATTTACACACCAAAGTGTAAAAGTACTGCATCCTGCAACAAGAAAGGGAGAGTGGAAACCAAATCTGCCCAAACAAGGGCTAAGGTTATAATCACAACTGGAACCAAGAAAATGGCCAGTTCGGACTACAAAATTTATGATCAAAGCATAACAGAGGCTTCAAGATCCTCCTGATACTGATAATCATTGACAAGATGTCTCAATGTGCATTTTGTCTCCTGATGGTAAGTATCTAATTAATGAGTGAAATGGTTGCCCTGACACTATCTTTGCCAGACATGAAGAACCTCAAAAGGAAACAGTTCTCTTACCTGGAAATATAGCTTAGAGACCATAGACAAAACTCTTTACAAATATAGCTTAGGAGCCTGAAAAAACTATATTAGAGAGCCATAGACTCTTTACAAATATAGCTTAGAGAGCCATAGACAAAACTCTTATAGATAAATAGAAAATGAATCTATACTCCCATTATGAATAAAACTCAACTTGCTCATCATGTACTCCCAGCCTTTTGCCCCTTCACTTGTAAAATAATTAGCCATGTGAAGGCAAACTTTCAGAATTATCATGTAATAACTAGAAAATGGGAACCAATGGCAAAATTAAAACCATTTATCTCAGTCCTCCCAGTTTCACAAAATTGTACCAAAGAATGGCTAATGCTTCAGTTTAGATATTGCAACTCAGCAATTTGGTACATACATCTATGAGAAGAATATCAGATGAGACATCAGCATCAGAATTTCATGCTATGACCCACCTCCTTAGTATCTTAACCATTTCCACCTTGCTAGAAATTGCCACCAAAAGACTTCCAGAAGAATCCAGGACAATTTTTGTTGCCATGGCTCAAAGCCTTCTGAGAACATTATGGGAAGCATTCTATGACTTTTCTGACTAGAGTATCAAAGCGTGAATGGAGACATTGTTTATTAAAGTCTAACACCTTCTGTAGGGACCTGTTTCAGGATTCTGTTGACTCAAGTCAAAGAGCAAACATGCCAACAAAATTGCACAGTGTATGCTCTTCTGGGAAAAGATTTCAGGGCACAAGAAGCCCAAAGTTTCCATAACCCAATTAAAAAAGGCTTGCTTGCTTTGATCAAAAGTCATATCAGCCTTCAGTCACCTCACATCCTTTTCACAAGGTCCCAAAACCATCTTATAAAGGGAAAGGAAAAGCAACACCTGGAATGCCTATCAAGGGCAAAGGTAGAGGAAGAGGGGGATACCAACAGGAACTTATTTGGTCGGGGGTCGCCTTCAAAGACACCACAAAGATTGGAGATCTTTTTCTAGGGGACACAACATTATTCTCAATGGGCTGAGGTGGAAATGGTCTTATTGCCAACCCCAGCTTTAATAGGGTTCTTTCAAAAACCAAACCCCTCTCTGGAATGATCCTTGACCTATCGACAGTTTCTATAGATCTGAAAAATGCATGCTGGCACGTCCCTATCGCCGCTCCTTTCCACCCCTTCCTAGGGTTCTGGATAGGGAAATATACGTACAGGTTCCATGTCATGCCTTTTGGGCTAAACGTTGTCCCAAGAATCTTTACAAAATTATTAACAGTAGTTGTCTGAGAACTCAGGAAAGAAGGAATCCAACTAATAGCTCACCTAGACGACTACTTAATCTGGGGTCCACAAGAAAAGAGTTGCTTGAAAGACCTAAGAGCAGTGGTCAACAGACTCAAGTCAAAAGGTTTTATCATAAATTGGAAAAATCCTGCCTCACACCCAGCAGACGTTTCAGTGGGTGGGACTCTGTTGGGATACTAATTCATGGCCTGTTGTCTCCCCCCCATCATAACTACGAACAGAATAAGGAAAAACCTCAAAAGGTTCCTGACACAGACCAGTGTTTCCAGACGGCAGTTAGAACGTATGATGGATCTGCTGCAGTTTACATCAGTAATAGTAGATCCAATACTCAGATTGCAGTTGAAAAACATGAACAAATATTGGCACGCAAGAAAAAAGATGCATGACAAAACTCATAAAAATAATCAGTAAGTTGGCCTGAGACCCAGAAGGAATCTCTGACTATCCTGACTCCTCCAGCTGTGAGAGTAACAATACACACAGATGCCTCATTGACAGGTTGGGGAGGACATTGGTAGGATCGTCAGGTGGCAGGGTGGTGGTCAGCTACTCTGAAGAATTGTCATATCAATTTCCTGGCGCTGATGGCTGTCTTTTTGTCTCTCAAAAAACTCAAACCCCCAGAAAAGACATATTCTGTTGGTAACATGACTGCAATGTCCTGCATCAAGAAACTGGGATCACGCTCACCTAATCTCAATATGTTAATGTAAGCCATCCTTTGAAGGGCACAAGTACAGAAGTGGGACCTGTTTGCAATTCACAGGTCTCACACTGTAAAAACAGACTGTCAAGGAAAACAACAGCCTAAACAGTGGACATTGTACACCCACTCTTTTCAAACAATAGTCAACCTGCTTCCACAACCAGAAGTGGACCTGTTTGCTACACAAAAGAATCACAAACTCCAGTATATGTGTCCCTGAATTTGGAGAGTAAAGCAACAGCAAGAGATGCCTTATCTTTTTCCTCCACTGTCCTAGATTTCAAAGGTTTTGAACAAACTCCTAACCTTCAAAGGAACAGCTTACCTAACAGCCCCACCCCAAATTGGGCAAACAGGCATTGATTCCTATTACTTCAACACAGGGCGAAAAGATCAATTCCAATATTGTCCACTGTGCTATCCCATAAAGTAGGAGGGAAAGTCGTTTACGCATCATCCTTTCTGAGCTGAGACCTTCACGTGTGGATTTTTTTGTAAATAACACTACGGTACACTGTGAAAACTACCTTACCCAGCACTGCTAGGTAACTAGTGCAAAAATTACGGACACCATCTATCCGGCAATACAAATCCATGTGGAAGATATGGTTAGATTATGTCCATACTGAGAGCCCCACGTCCAGATTTCTATAGAAATACTTTTAAATTTTTTTTTTTATATAGCTCTTTGAAGACAAGCATCTTGCGGTTACAACAATTACAGTATACAATGCAGTGTTAATGGAACCATTGCTTTATGGATTTGGGACTGACTCCAGCATAGAGTGGCTCACTTCCCTTCTGCGGTCTTTTGCTCTATAAAGACCGACTCCCAAAAGGCTTCCAATTACTTGGTCCCTGAACAAGGTAATTAAGACTTCCATCTACTCCTCAACTCAGCAGATCCAAGACAACCACAAACTCACAAGCTACAAAAGGCAATCTTACTGGTTGCATTAGCATCAGGAGCCCATATTACTAATTACTTGGGCTCTCTCAGATGGGAAGATATATCTCACAAACTGCTGATAATCAATTATTATTGTCTCCTGGTCCATCATTCCTGGCCAAGAATGATGATTCTTTAAGAAGGAAATCTATTTTAATAAGAAAACTCAATTTAGCAGACAAAACATTACGCCCAGTTCAAGCACTTGAGGTTTACCTAGAGGTCACAGCAAAACTATTCCCAAGAAGTCTGATTTTCCTACACCCTAGCACAAAGCACAAATTAACCATCTCTCTATAAGGACCTAAGAATAATTTTAGTGTCCCTCAATAAAAAGGCAAAACCACACTCCTTTCCTAGGTCGCATGATAGTGTTAAGAAAGTAAGTACATTGTTGGCCGTCTTCAGAAATGTCTCTTTTGATAGTCTCTGAATGTACAGGGTGGTCTGATGATCATCAGAGACAGTATTCTTAAAACACTACTGCCATAAGCTCAAGCAAATTTGACTGCACTGTGGATCAGAAGGTGGTATGGTTAGTCCTGACCCCATAGGTGCTACAGAGGAAAACCAGGGGTCTTCTGAAAGGATGGGTATGCTGACTATTGCCGGGGATGCGACAAGACCGCAACATACCAGCATTCTTAGGTAAGTCACTACAGAACTTCACACTAATTTGTGGCTTGACATTGGACCAGAAATAGTTGTGCTTGACATTGGACAGAAATAGTTTATTTTAATTTTGGGATTGTTGGGATTATTAGTTTGGGAGCTGAAGCTTTTCATCCCCTGTCAATTTCTTTGTATGTACATAATGCTCCTTTGAGGAAGAAACAGCCACTACGCTATCAAAAAACAGGTTTTGATGTAGGAAAAATCTATTCTTGGTAGTCGCTGTTTATCCTCAAAACCCTCCCACTTCCCTAATGACAAGGCAGGGGATTAGGGCAAAAGTTCGTCCTGCATTGACCAACAGAGTAATGGTTCTTGGTCTTTTTACCGGCTCAATAGTAAACCAAGATGGTCAATGCACATGAGCAATAATCATTTCTTCTGCAGTTTTGACGTAGGAAAACTGGGTACAGCTTCGCTACAGACGAGACAAAATGCCTGCTTGTCTTTAAGTCCATTATACTCTTATCATGTGTCATAGTGTTTATCATTGCAATACAATACCCAGCTACAAGACCAGGCTAAAAGATATTTCTTTGATATTAGTCTAGTCACTATGTCATGAGGAGTGAAGATGAGCACGTATGTAAAAGGGTTATGAACATGGAGGTGGAAGGCAGAAGAGGGAGGGGAAGGCCAAAGTTCAAGTGGAAAGATAAATTATTGAATGACATGAAGGAAAAGGGTCTAAGAGAATAAGATGTACAGGACAGAGGAAAATGGAGAAGGCTGACTAGAACAGCTAACCCCATATAGAAATGGGAAATGCTGAAAGGGCACTGGCACACCATGTACTTTGAGGACTCAACAGCGACTACCCAAAATTCTTGTTATCAGTCTTCCAGCTACCTCTGACATACTCCCATATAAATGGTGATGGTTTATATTCTCATAGTAACTGCCATCAGTTCTCTTTTAGTAATTAATTTAAAAGTTGCAGCCATTTAAGACAGGAAAATTCAATCTGAAGCATCAACTCACCTCTCATTTGAATTCTCATCTGATGAGCTGATAGTGTGGAAAGTTTGAGACATTTCACCTTAAACTTCAACTCGAAAATATCTCCTTTAAATATAAAGAAAATTGTATTAGTCAAAAAATGTTTTTAGTTCCCAATTAATTAATACAGATTTGGGCCATAACAGCATAATTCATCATAAAATAATAATCAATTCAACTTCTTAAAGAAATAAGAAATATGACAAGTTTTCATAATAAAATGAAGTTTTATAGATACTTACCAAGTAATTACATAGCTATTAGTTTCTAGTTATCACAGCAGCTCAAAATTTGAAATTACGGTAGTGCTCTTTTGTTCTGATGTAGGTAACTAGTCCCACCCACTTTCGGGGAAGAATAGACACAACAAGTTAAAGAGCTCAATTTGTTTGTGCCCTATGTCGCCCTATGTCCATGAGAGGGGAGGAAGGGGCTCCGCTCATATAATTACTTGCTAAGTATATACAGTGGATCCCCCATATTCGCGTCCTACGGATTCGTGGACTCACACATTCGTGGATTTCTCTCGGGAACGTTTCCCCGCAATATTCGCGGTAAATTCGCAAATTTGCAGTATTTTTCAATGAGAAATATCCACAAATTCCTAGTTTTTTAAATCAATTTCATAATTTCATCATGCACTTTTTGTGATAAAACTAAGTATGAACTTTTTTAGTGGGTTTTTCTTGAGTTTTAACTAACAAAATAGGCTCTTTTCAGCATTTTTATAGGGGTTCCAACTATTCGTGGGTGGGTCTGGTACGCATCCCCCATGAATATGGGGGGACCACTGTACAGGCAGTCCCAGGTTATTGGCAGGGGTTCCATTCTAAGTGGGGTGCTGATAAACAAAAACCACCATTAACAGAAACTCAGTGATTTGTGGTGCTTGGCACTAAGTTCAGTTAACCCTTTAACGCCGATTGGACCGTATTAAACGTCGATATAAAAATTGTCTGTTGGGTGCCGATTGGACGTATGGTACGTCGATATAAAAATTTTTTTTTTTTTTTTTTTTTTAATTCGCGGAAAAATACTTAATAGGCCTACCAAGCGAAAACTTTTGAATCACGTGCCTTGGGGGATGCTGAGAGCTCACGGATCAAGGCGTTGTTTTGTTTACAATCGTTACCCAGCCACGCAAGCGCGAATTTCTTTCTTCTCGTACTAAAAAACATCAGCGACACATCTCAGAAATTATTTTGTCACTTTGACATAATTTTTGCACCATTTTATATTAGCCGTTACATAAAGTTTTATATATGAAAATGTGTGCAATTTCATGTAGAATACAACAAAAAACAATCCATGGTTGTAGCTTTTTTCAGTTTTGAAATATTTTCATATAAATAACGATAAGTGCCAAAATATCAACCTTCGGTCAACTTTGATTAGACCGAAATGGTCGAAAAAAACGCAATAATAAGCTAAAAATGATATTGTTAAACTACAATAAGTTTTTTGTACATACTTACCTGGCAGATATATACTTAGCTATCAGTTTTTTTTCTCGGACGTTCGACAGAATTTCAAATCTCGCGGCACACGCGACAGGTAGGTCAGGTGGTACCTACCTTACCCGCGCTGGGTGGCGGGCGTATGAACCAATCTATTCTCTCCAGCCAGATTTTTTTCGTTCACCTGTCTCCTGAGGGGAGGCTGGGTGGGCCATTAGACGTATATATCTGCCAGGTAAGTATGTACAAAACTTTATTGTAGTTTAACAATATCATTTTGTACATGAACTTCCCTGCCAGAATATATACTTAGCTGATTGGCACCCTTGGTGGAGGGTTAAGAGACAGCTAAAGTAATAAGGAGAGATAAGAAACAACTGATGTTGTAGGATATAAATAACCTGGTTCTTACCTGTTCAGGCAGAAGACTTCATTGATATTTTCTCTGAGTCTGCGTTGCCTGGAGAGCTACAGCTAGGACGTGACCTGATGCTGAAAGACTCTCGGATCTACCACTGGGATATGTGATCCCTTTGTGTGGGTAGAATCCAAGTCGGATCCTGTTAAAGGGAGTTCGTCCCTATCTTAACAGGTCCTAACCACTACTACTGCAAGGAGCCACACTTATCAGACCACCTAACCAAACTACTAAAGATTAGTATTACGACCTAAAGAGATGCCTTCATGCATCCTCTTTAAGGCAACCAACAACAACAAATACAAGGGGGAAAAATTTATACTACTAAACAGGAATGAGTTCCAACTCCCTGCCCCAGCACTGAATCCGCAGATACGTACGGGCCCAAGGCGAAGCATTTTTCGTAAAGTGAATTATCACATCACGTAAGTAGTGGTTCGCGGAACACTGACTGACATCTCAGAATGTTGTCTCCATCAAGATTGCGCACGGACATATTCTTGTTGAAAGCAAGAGAAGTTGCTATGGCTCTTACTTCGTGTGCTTTCACTTTAAGAAGCCTAAGATGTTCTTCTCTGCAGGATCCGTGTGCTTCTTTGATGAGGCTTCTCAAGAAGAAGGACAATGCGTTCTTTTCGACAATGGACGAGTAGGCTCTTTTACTGAACACACAGGACCTCTCGGTTGCTTTCAGTTGCTCTTTCTTACTAAGGTAGTTTCACCATTCTCACTGGGCAAAGAGTTCTCTCGGGTTCTTCTCCTACCAAAGAAGATAACCCACGAATCTCGAAGTTCTTGGGCCATGGACTTGATGGTTCTCATTCTTTGCAAGAAAACCAGGAAGGAAAGAGCAAATGAGAGAGTCCTCCTTAAAACCCACATTACCATCAATCGCCTGAAGCTCACTCACTCTTCTGGCGGAAGCTAGAGCCATCAAAAACAGAGTCTTCCTGGTAAGGTCTCTGAATGAGGCTGAATTAGGGGGTTCAAACCTAGAGGACCCAGGAATGAAGGACTACATCCAAATTCCAGCTAGGTGTCTTAGGAGACTGCATTTTCGTGTGGGTATCAAAAGACCTAATAAGGTCCTGTAGGTCCTTATCTTCCGATAAGTTGAGGCCCCTGTGCCTGAAGACATTCGCCAACATACTACGATAGCCTTTAATCGTCGAAACGACTAAGCCACATTCTTGTCTTAAGAATAAAAAAAGAAGTCTGCAATTTGATTCACAGAGGTACTGGAAGAGGAAACGTTATTCCTCTTGCACCATCTTCTGAAGACATCCCACTTCGACTGGTACACTCGTAAGTGGAAGACCTCCTCGCTCTAGCGATTGCCTTAGCAGCTGCTGACGAAAAGCCTTTCGCTCTGACCAGTTTCTGGACAGTCTGAAGCCAGTCAGACTGAGAGCGGGGAGGTTTTGTGGTACCTGTCGAAGTGGGGCTGTCTGAGTAGATCGCTCCTTAGAGGAAGCGATCTTGGAAAATCCACTAGCCATTCCAGCACCTCTGTGAACCAATCTTGTGCTGGCCAAAAGGGAGCTATCAAAGTCATCCTCGCGGAATCTGACTCTGCGAACTTTTTAAAGTCAACCCAGAATCTTGAAGGGGGGAAACGCGTATACATCGAGTCCTTTCCAATCGAGTAGGAGAGCGTCTATCCCTATTGCTCCTGGATCCGAGATGGGCGAGCAATACAGATCCAGTCTTTTGTTCTTTGAAGTTGCAACAGGTCTAAGAGAGGCCTGCCCCACAACTTCCAAAGGCTGGCAAACATCTTGGTGCAGAGTCCACTCTGTGGGAAGGACCTGATCTTTCCTGCTGAGGAGATCTGCCCTTACATTCCATTTCTCCCTGTACGAATCTGGTGAGAAGTTTTATCCCCCTTTCTTATGTCCACAGAAGAAGATCTTTTGCTGTTTCGTACAGAGAGAAGGAATGCGTCCCCCCCTGTTTCCTGATGTATGCCAGAGCCGTGGTGTTGTCCGAGTTTATTTGCACAACTGCTCCTGTCACATCTGACTCGAACTCCTTCAGAGCAAGCCACACGGCTATTAGTTCTTTCCTGTTGATGTGCCAGGAAGACTGGTCCCCCACCCAGGTTCCTGACACCTCCTTGGTTCCCAGAGTCGCCCCCCAACCTGTTTCCGACGCATCGGAGAACAACACCAGGCTGGGGTTCTGGGATTGAAGTGGCAGTCCCTGCGAGAACTTGTCGGGATCCGCCCACCATGCTAACTCCTTCTTGATTTGAAGATTAGAAATGACAGGGAGAACTTCAAAATCCTGAGAAGGACGACTCCAATTCCGATGAAGAAAGAATTGGATTGCGGTCTCAGGTGCAACCTTCCTAGGGAAACAAATTGCTCCAGTGAGGAGAGCGTCCCCAGCAGACTCATCCACTCCCTCACTGTGCATACTTCTTTCCCTAAGAAGGTTGTTACTTTTTCGAGTCCCCGGGCTATCCTCTCCTGTGACGGAAAAGCCCGAAAACTCAGAGAGTTCATCTGGATCCCCAGATAAACGCACTCTTGAGCGGGAATCAGACTTGACTTCTGCAGATTGACCAGAAGTCCTAAGGAATAAGTCAAATCCAGGGTTTTTCTTCAAGTCCTTCAGACAACGATCTCTGGAATTGGCCCTTATAAGCCAATCGTCGAGATAGAGTGAAATCCTCACCCCTTCTAGGTGAAGCCATTGTGCCACATTCCTCATGATGGCCGTAAAGACTTGGGGGGGCCGTGGAGAGGCCACCACACAGGGCCCTGAATTGGAAGATTCTTCCCCCCATCATGAATCTTAGAAACTTCCTCGAGGAAGGATGGATTGGTACGTGGAAGTAAGCGTCCTGTAAGTCCAAGGACACCATCCGTCCGGACGGAGTGCTGCAACACCGAGGCAGTGGTCTCCACGTGAACTTCTTCTTTTCGACGAAGAAGTTCAGGGCGCTTACATCCAACACCGGTCTCCATCCCCCTGAGGATTTCGGAACTAGGAACAGGCGGTTGTAAAAGCCTGCCGAAAGATGATCTGCCACTAGTTCGATCGCCTCCTTTTCCAGCATCTGATCTACCGCTAGTCGGAGGGCTTGATTCATGATGGGGTGGGTCCCTGTATCTGGCCGTTCAACTCCCTCGGGGTATTCGTCAAGGGAGGCCTCGAAGAGAACGGGATTAGATAGCCCTTCCTCAAAATTGACAGGGTCCAGGCATCTGCGTCTTTCTGGGCCCAGACTTCTGCAAACTGTAAAAGCCTGGCGCCTACAGTTGTCTGAAGGACTTGAGTCTTACTTGGGAGTTTGATTGACTTCGTAAAAGTCCTCCCTCTTCTATTTGGTTTCCGACCTCTGAACGAAGAGGATCTAGAGGTAGAAGCCCTCGAAAGGGTTCCTGAGAGGTCGGCTTAGCTTTCTTCGTCTTAGTCTGGAAGGTAGGGCGCGGCTTCCTTGCAGACTGCGCTAGAAGGTCCTGCGTAGCTTTTGCAGAGAGGAGCCTTCGAAATGTCTTGAACCAGGTGTTTAGGAAACAGCTGCGTAGAGAGAGGGGCAAAAAGCAAAGACGATCTCTGAGCATGTGAGACAGACTTTGTTAAAAATGAGCAAAATACTGATCTTTTCTTCAAGACCCCTGCTCCAAACAGTGAAGCTATTTCGCTGGCCCCATCCCTCACCGATTTATCCATACAGGATAAGACCACAATTCAAATCCTCCGGAGGAGGAAAACGGTGTCCGGCGTCCTTGAGTTTTCTTGGCTAGGACTCCGAGGGACCAATCGAGAAAGTTGAAACTTCCAAGACTCTAAAAATGCCTTTAGAATGTGATCTATTTCATTCATTGCCCACGTAGTTTTGGCCGAATTCAAAGCTGATCTTCTAGTGGCGTCTACTAGTGCCGAAAAATCTGCGTCAGCTGAAGACGGAAGGCCCAGTCCCAAGGGTTCTCCTGTCTCATACCAAAATCCTGTCCGTCCTGAAAGCTTCGACGGAGGGAAGGCAAACATAGTTTTCCCACCCCGCTTCTTCTTTAGTACGCATCCATGAACCGAAACTCTTGAGCGCTTTCTTCATAGAAAGAGTCGGTTTCATTCTCACACACGAAGATCCTTTCGTTGCTTTCGCTGTGGAGAACAACGAGTGTGGAGAAGGAGGAGCAATAGGGCTCAAAGACTCTCCGAACTCCTGAAGGAGAAGCTCTGTGAGCTTCTTGTACGAAGAAACTGTTGCGATGTATTAGTTTCTTCCTCAGAGGCTTCCTGGTCTTCTTGAGGAGGAGAACGGGGATGAGGATCCTTATGAGAATCCTTAGATGATTTCCTAGCTGGGGTACAGTGCGATGAAGGAGACAAACGTCTTGAATGAGGAGAAGATTCCAAAGTAGAGAGGGTACAGGAGAACGACGAGTTGTAAAAGAAGGACACTTATCCGAAAATTCTTGTCTAAACTCGCATTCCTTCCTAAATGCAGACAAACTCCTAACAGCAAAAGAGGAAGGACTCCTTTCTCTAGAAAGACCACGTCTATCCCTAGGGAAACTATGAGAGGGAGAGCGCCTGCTAAGATCCTGGCGCCGATCGTGAGGAGACGGCTACTAGGCGCGAGCGCCTATCTGTCACAGGGCGCTTAGTGGAATCCTGGCGCCTACCAAGCGGCGAAACGTTGCTAAAAATAGGGCGCCTTTCAGGAGCAGGGCGCTTGAGAGGCTCTTGATGCCTACGAAGCGGAGAGCGGCTGCTACGCTCCGAGCGCTTAAACGGAACAGGGCGTTCGGCGAGATCTTGGTCCTTACCAAGGGGAGAACGTCTGTAAGGCGAGCGCCTAACAACAGAAGCAGGGCGCTTGAGGCGTTCTTGACTTCTAGCAAGAGGAGACCGATCAGGAGTAGGGAGTCTCGAGAACGAAGAGCGCCTACTAGGAGAACGAAGCAAACGAGGATCAAGGTGTCTTTCTCCAGGAGACTACTAAAAGAATGACGCTTACCAGGAGCAGGGCTCCTACTAGACTCTTGATGTCTTACAGGGGAGGAGCGAAACTCCATGCGATGAGCGCCTACCAGTCACGTATCCGAACGCCCGACTACAGTAGTCGGAAGGAGAAGTGCGCCTACTTTTCAGAAGGGCATTCCCTAGGTTCTCTGAGAATGACGAGGAGAAGAAAGATGAGACGGAGACGACGAAATAAGTCTTCTATGACCTGAGCGACTCTCTCTTCTTGCACGAACTCTAGAAGAAGGAGAAACAGAAGGGGCTGAGCGTCTACCCGAGGCAGGAATCCGCTTTGGGGAAATATACTTCATAGTCCAAGGAGCGCCTATCCGTCGAATGGGCGTCTCGACACCTCCGCCGAGCGGGAGTGGTGTTCCTCTCGTGAAATGTTACGATGTGTAGAAGTATCCTCAAAAGAAGGAGATTCGCCGATTACAAGGAGAGCGCTCTTCCGACGAAACGCGCCTCGATCTCTTGATAGGGAGAGACAAATCCTTCTTCTACGCGATCTCGATGCCAAGGAGTCCGCCAAGGCTGTGATCTGAGCTTGTAGGCCCGCTAGCACTCGAGAAGGAGAGTCCCCAGGATCTTCTTCCGAAGCAAGCTCAGCGCGAGGAGCGGGAGAAGGAGGGCGATCACCGGATCTCCTAGGCTTCTTGCTTGCAAGGAAGCTACATCAGAAAAGTCTTCTGGGCTGGACGCTAACGTACTGAAGGGAGCCTCCGCAGCCCTCTTCAACGGGCGTGACGCCTCCTTAGACCGCTCCAACCACGCTTCGGCGCAAGGAAGAAGAGGATGACGAAAAACACTGACGAAGAATATTCTTCTTCTTACAATCCAAGGCAGCCTGGGAGCGAACTTCAGGATCTGCCGAGGGGACGCCTGACCGGTGGGGGCTCTCCTAGCCCTCCTGCGGCTTTCGACTTTTCCTCCTCCACTGAACTGGGAGTCTGGAAGAGGTCTAGCCTGGAGGCACTAAGGAGCCGGTCAGACGCACCCTCCACATCACTGGGTACACTGCACTTATCATCACTGACACTCTTACCTTGATCAGTACGAAGATTCTTGTCTTCCTTAGAACACAAGGAAGCTTTTTGAGGCCGCCGCCTCCGAAGACGAATCTACGGCTTCGGTGCGGGGAGCAGGAGCTGAGACCTGGGAGGAGGTTCTAAAATAACTACATTAATGTTAGTTTCATTCTCACTCATTCTCGACCTGCTCGAACTCCTTGAAGAAGCTTTACGTACCCTATCCCTTTCAAGTTTCCTAATATAAGAAGAAAGAGCCTTATATTCATCTTCGTCAAAACCTCACACTCTTGACATGGGGGGTTACTAAACGAACATTCATTCCCCCTACATTTAACACAGAAAGTGTGAGGGTCAACCGCAGCTTTCGGTAACCTCACCTTACATCCATCGGTCAAACATACTCTAAACAACAAAACCGAGTTTTGGAAACAGAATCAAAATCAGACATTCTACAGAAAATCCAGCGCAAAGTCAATAACGGTCCACAATCAGCGTATGCCAAGCCAACATAGAGCGAATACGTCACCAAAATGTCCAAATCAATCTCCAGGCAAGCGAGAAATGAAGAATATATCGGAATGAAACGACAACAGTTGTTATCGCTTCAGCGACAGAAGAAAAAAATCTGGCTGGAGAGATAGATTGGTTCATACGCCCGCCACCAGCGGGGGCGGGTAAGGTAGACCACCTGACCTACCTCCTGTCGCGTGTGCCGCGAGATTTGAAATTCTGTCGGAACGTCGGAGACTATAGCTAAGTATATATCTGGCAGGGAAGTTCATGTACAAAACTCTTACATTCTAGTAATATTCAATCAATTACCTTTATTTTGCAACAAATTTGAAGTCTCTAGCACAATATTTCGATTTATGGTGAATTTATGAAAAAAAAAAAACATTTTCCTTACGGTCCGCACGGTAACTCTTCCGAAAAAATCAAAATTTTTTCATCCGATTGTCATAATGTTTGCACCATTTTAAATTAGCCATTACATAAAGTTTTATATATGAAAATGTGTGCAATTTCATGTAGAATACAACAAAAAACAACCCATGGTTGTAGCTTTAATCAGTTTTTAAATATTTTCATATAAATAAACGATAAATAGAAAAAAATTTGTCCTTCAGTCAACTTTCAACTCGACCGAAATGGTCAAAAACTGCAATTGTAAGCTACAACACTTACAGTCTAGTAATATTCAATCAATTACCTTCATTTTGCAACACACGGGAAGTCTGTAGCACAATACTATTTCGATTTATGGTGAATTTTTGAAAACAGCTTTTTTTTATGTCCGCTCGTTACGAATTCATGCATCATTTTGTGATAATATTTTCTCTGTGTTGCCTTGATCGTTTTACAATGTGTGATATACCAAAATGGTCACAATTTTGTGTACAATACAAAAAAAAAAAAAATTAGCTCATTAGCTTTAACCGTATTGCTCACGGCGCGATATGTATACAATTATATATGAAATTTTTTTCGCGCTGTCATATATCCCAATATTTATATATGATAATGATATTTGTTTTTTCATTTCTGATGGTTGCATACTAAACTTCAGGGGCAATAACAAAAAATGGGCCAAAAATGAACTCTTAATCTTAAAACTAAGCGTGCTGTGATTTTTTGAAAAAATATTTTCTGGGCTCAGCCGTGTCGCCCAGTGAAATATGTCGCTTTAGCACTATTTCTAGTAAAATATTGCTATAATACCAGAGAACTGCTAAATTGGACATGTCAGAAGCTTCTGACTCGCTCACCTATATAAAAGGTGTCGGTATATAAAACTGGGGCGAGTGTTAAACACTACCACAGCAACCCCTCCAATTAGCCTTTTCCTCATCAAAAGACCCTAAATACGGGGAGCCGACCCATAGGTCACACCTAGCTACCCCGTTGAAGGCGTCTGTGACGACATACTTTTCGATAGCCATATCATGTTCGTACATTCAAATATAGCTATTTGTTCTTTTATTTTTATTCTTGGTTACGGATCGTCAATCTACCTCTTCACCCAAGTTAAGTACTGGTTTCCGCCCTTTTTCAATATTTAGAGAAGTGAATTTGCCTTTCGTTTTGCCTTTATTAGGATTTGTTAGGCGTCACTTATAAGTAGCGGGCGGGCGGCAAGTCGTCTTTACGGCTTATCCTTGAATTGTACCTATTTCGAGTGGTCTCTTCCTCTCTGCTTGTAACATGTGATATTTCAGTACATATATTTATTTATTTCTTGGGTGGCAGTTTTTAGTCGATCCTATTTTCGTTTATGTTTTGTTATTTTCATGTTTTTCACGGGGGTCTTCATTCGAGCACGTTTCTTTATTCGTGCTTCGCCGTTTATCCACCGCCCCCCCCCCCCCCCACCCCCCCTCCTGTTATTTTTAAGTTTGGTTTATTTTTCATTCAAGAATTTTCCCTTTTTTCTTTTCGTCAGCTTGCCGTTTCTTATCGTTTTGTCAGTAGGCAAGTAGCTTTTCCCTTTTGCGCCCAACGTTATCGAGTGGCCTTCATTGCGGTTTTATATTTTACGTAAGTTTATTTCATTTCCCCCGTGTTAAAGCATGATTTTCTTTTAGCTTTAAGTAATTGATTTTATTTTCTCTATGTATATGTTGGATGTTAGGTCGGTTAGCCTACATAGGCTATGCCTGCGTTTCCCTCGTGATCTTTATTTGCGAGGGTACGCTGCTCACACGATCGTCACCCCATCAGCCCTCCCTCCCTCCCCCTCACGTGGGGCCCCCAGTAGTTGGGTGCTCCTCTCACCTCGGTTGTCGCTGACAGCCGTTCCCATCAGCGGAGGGGGGGATGTAGAGGGTCCTCCCGGACCTTAGGTTGGTGGGTGTCGCTTCTCAGCCGACCGCCTCCGGAGTTGATGATTGCTTTGCGTATGCAGTCTCGGCTTCCGTGGATTTGTTGCGCTCTGCTTCTTTCAGCTCCCGGAGCTTACATCCATCCGCCTAAAACATTCCCTCTCCGCATAAGGCGGATTTAGATTCCAGCTTCTCCGGTAGTCGTTGAGGCTATGTTTACGGAAGTTACTCTCCATAGGCGGAGATATGATATTTGTTATTTTAGTTCTCTTTTTTTTTTTTTTTTATTTTCTTTTCTTTTTGCCACGGAACTTGCGGGAGGGGTTCAAGTGGCCGTCCCGGGTTACTCCGTGTACCCCCCCCCCCCCCCCCCGGCCCCCCCCCCCCCCCCCCGGGTCATACAGCTCCCGCTGGTTTTATTTCTTACACAGTCCCTGGGACGTAAAATATATGAATATATATATATATATATATATATATATATATATATATATATATATATATATTTTCTGGGCTCAGCTCGTGTCGCTGCGCGAAATATCCTTTAATCTATTATTTCTAGGGTAAATGTTACTAACACATACCAGAGAATAAATAAAATAAGAAAAAGGTCAGTATAACTGACTCGCTCACCCTCCAAGAGGGTGTCGGTATGAACACTAGGCGAGTGAGACCACTACCACGAGCCAAATACCAATAGAAATCTCCCACAACAAAAACCCTCCATGAGGAGAGCCGACCACAGTGAGCAGCTCGTACTACTACTACTCCATCCCATGCTGCCGACTGCTGCGCCTCTGGTGGCCATCCTTTTCAGTTAGCGCACACGAGTCACAGTGTTTTTTTTATTTTTCTCTCTGTGTGTGCCCTTTCGTTGGATTTATCTATAATGAGCGTGCAGCTATCGCAGCAGCTAAGTTAAGTACTCAGTATTTATGATTAGTTGGTTTTTTCCGACCCTGGGACAGTATTTGCCGTTTTTTAGGTATAAATACGTTCTCGGGGTCGGAAGCATGGCAGCATGGTTCTGCCGCGTGATGGTTCGTTCTTGGTCTCCCATACCTAGAACATCCCATTATTTATGTACGCTCTATTTGATTATCCGCTTTGTTTAGATTAAGGTCTACTCAGGTTGTCATGCATGCATGTATTTTCACCTTATGTAGGCTTTTTTCTATCCAGACCCTAGTCCAGGTTCTTAGTATCGGCTTCTGACTAGCTTTGAGTGGTAGACTTGCCTTCGGGTTAGTCGTACACTCCTGGATTTTTTCTCTGCTATATTACTTTCTCTCTCATTTTATTTATTTATTATATGTATTTTGTCATCGTTAGGTTAGTTAGGCGTCTGGCTTAGCCTAGGTCCTGGCTCATAGAGCCTATACTACCGCTGATCAGTTCAGTTGCCTTCCCTATAGCATCTCTCTGATCAGTTGGTTTTAGCCCTGTGGGCCTGTATGCTACGCTTTTCAGTTCAAGTTGCTTCCCGATAGCTTCTCTCTGATCAGTTGGTTGGCCTAGGTTTGGTTATCGTATCTCAGTTTACCGCCTCGTGGTCACTCGTGATCACGGGACAGCCAGAGCCTGCCCAGTCACCCACCCTTCCCCCCCCTCCCGCTCTTCCATAGAGTCGGGCGGGGGTGGGTCGGTCTGCCCATGCTCGCTCCGCATACCCGAGCATGCCTCCCTCTCTCCCCTCAAGGCGGAGGGCTAGGGAGTCGGGACAGACCCAGACTGGTCTCGACCTCTCCGGCTTCTCGGTCCGGCCGGGTGGGGTACTTGTGTGGGGGGGGGCCCTGGCTTCCCCCCCTCTGTTACTACCTTGTCGCTCCGGGCTAGCTCGAGCATTGTATGTCTCTCGCCCTTCCCTCCTTACTAGAGCTCCTCCCTGATCGGAGTCCTGGTATCCAGCGGAAGGGGCTAGTCCACCCAGCAGAGTGGACCGGAACATACAGTAGGTCCACTACTAACCTTACCGTATTGCTGAGTTACTACACTCCGCTTCACACTGAACCTAGTCCGGTTCGCTTGTGTTTAGGTTTAAGTTATCTATAAGTTTATCTAAGTACCTTAAAACCATCCCCCCTCCCTTTCTATACTTACCGGATCTCTCCGGGATTATAAGCCTATTCAGGCAATGCAGGAGGGGTTTATGCCCAAATTTTTTTCCGAGCTCCGGCATGTAACGGAGTTCTTTTGTCCTTTAGTTGTAAGTGATGCCTTTTAAGATACTATGTTCTTCCCACTTACAGGCCACAACTGTGAGCATCGGGAGGTTCCGCTACACTTCAGGACCCCTGTGGACACGAAGTTTGCCGGTCCCATGCTCACATGCGCGACTCCGCACGGGGACATCCAGGTCTGGTACCATGAGAACGGTACCATGTTACGATCTGGTGAGCCAGCTTTTGGAAGGGGTAAGTTTATTCCATCTCCAGGTAGCTGCTCCCCGCTTCTTTTTTTAGTGCTTAAGTTTTCATCATTTACTTTAACTTAAGGCATCTAGTTTAAGTATACTACTAAGTTTTAGTTTTTTTAAGTGATTCTTAAATCTAAAATACGCCCTCTCTTACAGGCTCCGGCAGTAAGGGATACCGCACTGGCTACCCTGCGGGCCTGGGTCGGAGGTTTTGGCAAGAACGCCGCAAGGGTCAGCCCTACATCCTCGAGAAGCGGTTAGCACTATTAATCTTCCCCCGGAGGCAAGGCGACAGGTTACTCGACCCAGTAGAGGCGGACCCGACTATCGCTTCATCCAACAACAGCTTGGCGGCCTCCTTAACTGAACAAGACCAGGATATCTCCACGGATGTCGCAACCCTGGATATTAATGTTGAACCGATGGTAGGTATAGACGACCTGTTGGTCGAGGTAAGTAAGGTGGGCACCCAAGGGTCGCCCTTGGGTGTGACTGTTTCTTCTACCCCTGCAACCTCTCCATCCTTCCAAGGCTTTACGGGTGATGAATTATATACTCCTCCTGAGGCTTCGGTTAGACCTAAGGTCAAGGCTAAAGTGATGACCTTGGACTAAGACGTCATCGTCGTCTAAGAAGACGTCCTCGTCTTCTTCCTCACGTAAGTCTCCGGCTCGCAATCCCGGCCCAGACAGGTCTAAAGCTTCTAGCTCCGGCTCTAAGTCCTCAAAAAGTAAATCCAAGGAGAGATCTCGCAATCCGGCAGAATCACCAGTTCCGCTACATTGGTTCCAATTCAGAGCCTCCCCTCCACCTCCGCAGCAGCTCCGGCTTTGGACTCAATGCTGGCCTGTTGCAACAGGTGGGCGACCTAGTTGGGTCCCTAAAGATTAGTATGGAACAAATGATCTCTCGCCTGTCGGATAGGATCACTTCCCAAGATACTATTATAGCCGGGCTAAGAGAAGCTCCTCTAGCCTCTCCCTCACTTTCCAACACAAGTGGAACTCAGCTTCCTCCGTATGACTCACTTCCTGCTTTCTCTATGAACAAAACCCATGGAGAGTAGCGTCAATACGCCCCTTCCAGGACGGTCTCATCTCCATACCGGAGTTTGGAACTCGAAGAATAGAGGACTTCGAGTTTCTACCCGGAAGGCCTACAGCCTCCTTTCATAGGCACTACGCAAGGCTCACGCCTTCGGCTATGGTTCGGGACGATAGGGTACCAAAGGAGACAGTCCTCTATTCACGAGACCATGGCTCAGAGAGAATGGCTCAGATGTTTAGAGGGACATGGATTGTTCTAACACCAAGATACAACCTTTAAAAGTCCCTTTACCATTTTCACAATGGATGAGAGTACCCCGCTCCCGTTCCTAACCAAGATAGCAAGGTCGACCATCTCAGCGGCCCAGAAAGGGGGAAAACCATGCCTCAGTTGAAAGAAGCAGATCCCACATCTCCGTTACTCCCTTCAATTGAGAATTGTGGGAAGACTTGCCGAATACATTCTCAGCTGGCAAACTCAAACCGGACTGTGCTATGGAGCAGTTTGGTGAAAAGCTACCCAGGCTCCCAGATAGTCTTATTCAGGCTGAATTTGACGCAAAATCACGACTAGCCAGATCAATCAACTCTATGGCTATGTCTGAGGTAGCAACCATGGCTATGGATCAGAACCAATTTTTAAGCTTATGACCAAGCCCTGACTCAAACGGTGCAGTCAGATATGTTCGAGTTTGCCACTGCTAGAACGAATTGTAGGAAGCATGTCCTGCTAGAGGCAACCATTCGACATGAGCCGAATAGGTTACTCTCCTCTAACATCTGGGGCGCAGATCTCTTCCCAGAGGCTATGGTTAGGAAGTCCAGGCAGAGGCTACGAGGTTGAACCAGAGCCTTAAGGACCGTTGGGCCTTACGGCTAGGAGGAGGCAAGACCTGACACTAAAGGTAAGGGACAGAGGAAACCTAGGCGTTTCCAACCTTACCAGAAGAAGCAACCACGCTTTCCTCAACAAGTTCCAGCAGTGCCGTTAGTGCAGACAGCCCAACCTTCCACTTCTAAGGGTCAATCACAGCCAATTTATGTGATATCCCCTCAGCTCAACTCTACCTCATACGCCATCTCTCCAGCTTACAATCAAGCCTTCGAGGAGTCAAGCTTCTCAGAAGTATGACCGCTCGGTAAGGGAGGCAGAGGTAAGCGGTCCTTTCGTGGGAGAGGATCGGGAGGCCCCTTTAATAGTGGAAAGCACTTCAGAGGAGGGCCGAGGCGGTTACCAGAAAACCAATGAAGATCTTCAGGTAGGAGGGAGGCTGTTTCACTTTCGCCACCGGTGGAACTTCAGCAGTGGGCTCAGAGCATAGTGTCAAAAGGGCTGGGTTGGAGCTGGTTGACGAACACCACCTCCAGCCAGACCTTTTTCCGTCAATTCCTTCCAAAGAATTGACAGAGTACGCAAAGGACCTCCTTCAGAAAGGAGCTATAGCGAGAGTCAAGAGATTAAAATTTCAAGGTCGCTTGTTCAGCGTGCCAAAGAAAGGCTCACAAAAAAGAAGGGTAATCTTAGACTTGTCCCGCTTAAACTTAGCCATCCGCTGCGACAAGTTCAAGATGCTCACGATCTCACAGGTGCGGACCTTACTTCCCCGTGGGGCCGTCACCACCTCTATCGATCTTACAGACGCCTACTATCATATCCCTATTGCAAGAACACTTCCGTCCGTATCTGGGATTCAAGATAGGAGACCAGACATTCTCCTTCAAGGTAGTTCCATTCGGACTCAACGTGGCACCCAGGGTGTTCACGAAGCTAGCGGAAGTGGTAGTGCAACAACTCAGATCGCAAGGGATTATGGTAGTGGCGTATCTCGACGATTGGTTTGATCTGGGCCCCATCAGTCGAGGAATGCAACAAGGCTACACTGAAAAGTGATCCAGTTCCTAGAATATCTAGGATTCAAGATAAACAAGTCCAAGTCAAGACTCACTCCAGAGTCAAACTTTCAGTGGCTAGGCATTCAATGGAATCTATCCTCCCACACTCTGTCGATTCCATCTACCAAAAGGAAAGAAATAGCGAAGTCAGTCAAGCAATTTCTAAGTCACAAACTAACATCAAGGAGAGCTCAGGAAAGGATCCTCGGCTCTCTCCAGTTTGCATCAGTAACGAACGTCTTAATGAAAGCCAAACTGAAAGACCTAACCAGGATCTGGCGCTCGCGAGACAAATGTCAGGTCAAGGGACAAGCTATCCTCAGTGCCTCTGATTCTAAAGAATCGGCTTCGGCCGTGGGCAAAAGTCAAGAATCTATCAGTGTCAGTACCCCCTTCAGTTTCCCTCCACCAGGGATCACCATCCACACAGACGCGTCCTTAAGCGGCTGGGGAGGGTATTCCCAGGTCAAAAAGGTTCAAGGGATTTGGTCACTCCAGTTCCGTCAGTTCCATATAAACGTACCTGGAGGCAATGGCATTGTTCTTGACTCTAAAAAAGTTTACACCCAAAGAGTACTCCCACATAAAGCTAGTCCTGGACAGCGCAGTGGTAGTACATTGTATAAACAGAGGAGGCTCCAAGTCACGTATCTAAATCACGTCATGGTAGCCATCTTCTCCTGCAGACAAGTTCAGTTGGCATCTTTCCTCCACTCACATAGCTGGAGTGAGAAAGTCATAGCAGACGCCCTATCCCGATCAGTACCCCTAGAGTCGGAAATGGTCACTAGACAACAGTTCGTTCCAATGGATCCTTCAAAGAGTCCCAGGGCTACAGGTGGATCTCTTCGCATCCCAACCCGCGAACCACAAACTACCGTGTTATGTAGCCCCCAACCTGGACCCTCTGGCTTACGCCACGGACGCCCTGGCTCTGGACTGGAACAACTGGGAGAAGATTTACGTCTTCCCTCCAGTGAATCTTCCTTATGAAAGTATTGAACAAACTCAGGACATTCAAGGGTCAAGTGGCTCTAGTAGCCCCAGACTGGCCGAAGAGCAATTGGTATCCCCTAATTCTGGAACTGGGCCTTCGTCCTCTTCGGATCCCAGTCCCAAGCTCTCCCAGTCAGTACAAACGAAGACTGTGTTTCGCTTCCTCATGGATTCTCAAAACCCTAACTTTATGGATTTCATGAAGTTTGCGGCAAAAAGAGATGCGAATATTGACCCTCAGAATCTCTTCTTGGAATCCGATAAAAGGGATTCAACTTTGAGGCAGTATGATGCTGCTGTCAAAAAGTTAGCAACCTTCCTGAGAGAGTCAGATATCAGAATCATGACAGTTAATTCAGCTATATCCTTCTTCAGATCCTTATTGAAAAAGGTTTAGCAGCTAGCACGATTACGACAAACAAGTCAGCCTTGAAAAAGATATTTCAATTTGGATTTAACATAGACTTGACGGATACCTACTTCTCGTCTATTCCTAAGGCATGTGCTAGACTTAGGCCTTCTGTGAGGCCTACGTCAGTTTCATGGTTCTTAAACGATGTTCTAAAACTGGCTTCCGAAACCGATAATGACACATGCTCGTTTATGATGCTCCTAAGAAAAACCCTATTTTTATTAAGCCTGGCTTCAGGAGCAAGAATTTCAGAACTGTCGGCTTTATCCAGAGATCCGGATCTTATTCAATTCCTTCCCACAGGGGAAGTCCTACCTTTACTTTCTCCGGAACGTAGCTTTTTGGCAAAGAATGAAGATCCTTTGATGAGGTGGGAACCTTGGAAAGTACTTCCTCTTCCACAAGATGTATGTCCCTTTGGTCCAGTTTCAACCTTACGAGCCTTTCTATCCAGGACCTCCTCATCCTCATCGGGGCCCCTCTTTAAGAGGGAAAAAGGTGGAACTTTATCCATTAAAGGCATCAGGCAACAAATCCTGTACTTTATTAAACAAGCCAATCCTGACTCTTTCCCAAAAAGCACATGATGTCAGAGCAGTAGCCACCTCAATTAATTATTTCCAACACATGAACTTCGATGAGTTGAAAAAGTATACCGGATGGAAATCGCCGACAGTGTTCAAACGTCATTACCTTAAGTCCTTGGAAGCTCTGAAATTTTCAGCAGTAGCAGCGGGAAACATAGTTTCCCCTGACTCTAGTTAATTTGTAGTAGAAGATTCAGTCCTCCTTTCTACCTGCTTCACCCAACAGTTCGTCTATTCCTACCGTGTTCATTTACATTCACCTTGTGCCTTAGCTGCTTTTATGATGATGTAGTGGGTGCCCCTTATTTTTTTGCTAGGGACACTCCAGATGTATGGATATTGATCTCATGGATGTTCCCCTTATTTTTATGCTAGGGGATACATCTCATTTATAATGGTTACGGGTTTTGTATATTAAAGTCATATACATTCCTTATATATTATCATTGTTGATTAATTTGTTCATTTGATTGTTTTAATTGCTATTATATTTTTGATACATGCCTTTACACAGATACCATTTTGTTACATGTAAGCCAATTTACCTCTGTACATATGTAAATTACCTTATGTTAAGAAACATGTTTAGAATTAAGGGTATTTAAGCATATTTTTATTTTGTATCACTGTGTATTTGTATCTTTTTAGCAATTATATTCTTTTTATATTTACTTTATTTTTTTATTTGAGACCTATTCTGATTTGTTTTTTATTACTTTTGTTTACAATCTTGTGCTATTTCTCTGGTACGATTTCGCGCAGCGACACGAGCTGAGCCCAGAAAAGGGATTTTGACGTAAGGAAAAATCTATTTCTGGGCGATTGCTCGTGTCGCCAGCGAAATCCCACCCTACCCATCCCTTCGCCCAAGATTGTCCTGCTAACTTCAGGATGGCCACCAGAGGCGCAGCAGTCGGCAGCATGGGATGGAGTAGTAGTAGTACGAGCTGCTCACTCTGTGGGTGGCGCTCCTCATGGAGGGTTTTTTGTTGTGGGAGATTTCTATTGGTATTTGCTCGTGGTAGTGGTCTCACTCGCCTAGTGTTCATATACCGACACCCTCTTGGAGGGTGAGGCGAGTCAGTTATACTGACCTTTTTCTTTATTTATTTATTCTCTGGTATGTGTTAGTACATTTACCCTAGAAATAATAGATTAAAGGATATATTTTTCGCTGGCGACACGAGCCAATCGCCCAGAAATAGATTTTTCCTTACGTCAAAATCCCTTATATATTTTCCTTTCTTTGTTTGCCACGGAACTTGCGAGTTCATGTGGCCGTCCCGGGTTACTTCGTGTACCCCACCCCAACCCCAGGTCATACAGCTCCGGGTTGTTTTAATTATTACACAGTCCCCGGGACGTAAATATATGAATATATATATACATACATATTTTTTTATATATATATTATTTCAGTCCTGAATGCTCCGCATGTGACATTATTATCATAATATCCTAATAAGTTTGTGCAATTGTTCTTATATATTATTGCACTTACAGGCCACTCAGTGTCTGGTTGCCGGTCTACAGGATCGTGCAACCATGACGTTTGCCGGAACCATGCCCCGTGCGCAGTATTGCTTACCGGTTCCGTAGTCCGGCATCACGAAATCTGCTTTGCCTGCTACGACTTGTACAACAGGTTACCTGTTCAGTAAGTTACCGCACTGCTTGTTCTATGCATATTGTGATGGAATTATATTACACTACTTTTGTTAGTGAAAAAAAAAATAAATAAATAAATAAATAAATAAATAAAAAAATAAATAATAAATAAAAAAATAAAGAAATAAAAAAATAGATAAATAAATAATAAAAATTTCTTTAAAATTAAATTATTATTAATAATCAACATATGTAAGGGTAATGTTCAAAGATTTTACTCGAAATTGACACATTCCTTGCATTACAGACGGAGCAGTCTGTTAAGCATGCTGCACTCTCCACCCTCAAGATCTGGGTTGGAGGTTTTGGACAGCCTTATATTCTACCTCAAGATATGGCAGCCTTCCCAGCCGGGAAAGCTGCCAGATACGTTGACCCAAAAGTCGCAGCACCAGTTATCAAATCAATTCAAGATTCAGTATGGAACAGCAAGAGGCGGAGTTGCCGGACCTTGGTTTGGAAGTAGTCTCACTTGAAGTAGTGAGGATTTGCCCGTTACACTAGATATGGTTACAGGTAACAGTGTTAATGAGGCTAACCTAGTTGGTCACCGGGGGTCTTTCCCTCGAGTGACTCTGATTCTTCCTCTCCCTTTACTCCCAATTCCTTCATGGGTTTCACAGGAGGTTTGCCCCCTCCCAGGTCGCATTCCTTCTCTGTGATTCCTAGATTAAAGAGAAAACCTTCGGGTAAACCTTGCTTAAAAGCCAATCAGACACAAAGCCAAGGCCTGGGCAGGTGCCAGAGGTTTCATACACATATTAAACCTAGGCTGAGATTTCTTTCTAAGTCTGCAAATCCAAGCCTTAAGGAGAGAACTCTTCCCATTGCCCCCTCAAGTCCTATCCCTTCAACGTCTTGAGTCGGATACCTCATAAGGTACAGTAGGGAGGGCTGGAAGGTTCCCCTTTAGTTCGGCAAAGACCTGTTCAACACGAATATTTTAAATCAGGTCAGTGGTCTTGCTAGCTTAGTCAGTTCAGTCGCAGCAAGGTTTGAAAGGGTGTTTTTTAAAAGTTTAGGTGCACAGGACTCCCTGATTGCAGGTCTCAGACAGGGGTCAGCAGCTCCGGCACCTCCTAGTAACTTGGTGCAAGGTCAGAGCATTGCCTGACGGGTTCACGCTCCCTCCGTTCCACCCTGTGTATCCTTAAAGGGTAGTGAACTTCGCTCCGTTTGTCAGCGGATGTTGACTGCAGAAGGTTGTGGTACACGTAGACTCGAGGATTTCGAGTTCTTCCCCGAAAGGTTATGGCCACCATTTATAGTTATGTTAGGCTTATGGAGGCAGCTTCGATTAGGTAGGACAAGGTCTCCAAGGGGACTGTTATCCTTTCTAGCATCAGGCTCATCAAGTATGGATATGGAGCCTAGAAGTGGATCTGCTCAAATACTAAGGTAACAGCATTTAAAAGCCCTTTCACGATGTTTACATCTGATGACGGGAACTCCTTACCTTTTACATAAAGGTAGCAAGGACTTACCATTCAGGCAGTGACTCGGAAGAGCCCCAGCTTAGCAAGACAGATCCCACATCATTGCTACTCCAGGTAGGGAGAATTTGTGGGAAGTTTGCCGGCTACATTCTCGGTAGGCAAGCTTAAGCCAAACTGTGCAATCAACTTGTTTAGTGAGCGCCTCTGTCAGACGCACTGATCCAAGCCGAATTTGATGCTAGGACACGTTTTGCAAGGTCTCTTAACTCTCTAGTGATGACGGAGACGGCGGCTCTTGAGTACGCTCATGAACCGCTGTTTAAGGTCATTGCGGATAGTTTACTTTTAAGCATGCAATGTGATCGTACGCTTTGCGGTTACTAAGAGAAAATGGCAGGAAGCATGTTCTATCCGAGCTACGATCAGGCATGAACCCAACAAGCTTCTGGCTTCCTCAATATGGGGTGCAGATCTCTTCCCAGCTTCGGCAGTAAACAAGTTCAGAACGAGGCATCACGTTTTAATCAAGCATCAGATTGCGTTGGGGCATTCCTTTCAAAAGGAAATTAGAGTCTTCTTCCTCCAGTTTTAGGGCTAGGAAGGTCAAAGAAGGTACCAACCTTTCCAAGTTCTGCAACAGCATCCTGTGCTACAAGCTGTTCTAATTCAGAAAGTTCCCCAACCTCATCTTCTAAGGCTCAGCCTCGGCAACAGCATCAATTTGTCTTCCTTTTGCCGTCGGCTAGCCAACAGGTTCCCCCACTGTATTCAGTGTGCCTGCTTTTAACCCGGTCTATGAGAATCGGGTATTTCAACCTTTTACCAAGGTTGCTAGGGGTTGCAGGGCTAGAGGCCCCTTTCGTCAGCGTGGAGGAACCGGAGCCCAAGGGCGAGCTAGAGGTGCATGGTCAGGAAAGGAACCCGACCCTCATCATCTCAATGAAGTTCCTCAATATGAGGCAGGCGTATCTCTTTTAACATCGTTATGGGGTCAGCAGCTGAGCGGAAAGCATAGTATCCATCTATCAGCATCCAACCCAAGGGTTGATGGATTACTCCAGGATCTTCTCCAGAAGGGAGCAGTCTCCGGTCAAAGAACTTGAAATTTCAGAGTCGTCTTATTCAGTGTCCCAAAGAAAGGGACCGACCAAAGAAGGGTGATCTTAGACTTGTCCCGTTTAAACTTGTACATTCCTTGCGACAAGTTCTAAATGCTGACCATCTCTCAGGTACGGGCCTTACTTCCCCGTGGGGGCGTCACCACCTCTATAGATCTTACAGACGCCTATTATCATGTCCCGATGGCTCGGCACTTCCATCCATTCCTGGGCTTCAAACTAGGAAAGAAGCCTATTCCTTCAAGGTTGATGCCCTTCAGGCTGAATATAGCCCCAAGGGTTTTCACGAAACTGGCGGAGGTAGTGGTGCAAGAGCTAAGGTCTCAGGTTTTTATTGGTGGTGGCGTACCTAAACGACTGGCTAATCTGGGAGATGGCCAAAGACAAGTATATGAAAAGCCACGGACGAGTCATATCTTTCCTGGAAGTATATAGGGGTCAAGATCAACAGGACCAAGTCCCGATTGACCCCAGAATCCAAGTCCCAGTGGCTAGGTATCCATTGGGCTTGGATTCACACAATCTTTCCATTCCATCAGGGAAGGGAATGCCAAGGTAACAAGCCAATTCTTAAAAATGCAAAAAGGCTTCGAGAAGGAATCAGGAGACGATCCTAGGCTCGCTCCAATTTGCCTCAGTCACAGACGTTCTGTTGAAAGCCAAGCTCAAGGACATCAATCGAGTTTGACGTTCAAAGGCCAATGCCAAGTGTCGCGACAAGTTCGGCCGGGTACCTCTGATTCCCAAGGAAGAACGCCTACATCCATGGGCAATGGCCCGAAAACCTAGCCAAAGAGTTTACAGTGGCAGTTTCCCTCCCCCAACCCCGTCCCTACTGGTGCATACAGTCGCATCACTGTCAGGTTGGGGAGGTTATTCACAGCACGACAAGGTTCAGGGAACTTGGTCACCTCAGTTCCAAAAGCTTCACATCAACATCCTGGAAGCTATGGTATGTTTCTGACCCATATGAAGCTCCGTCCTCCGGAGGAGACTCATATCGATTGGCTCTCGACAGTGCGGTAGTGATACACGGTATAAACAGAGGTGGTTCAAAGTCAAGTCATGTGAACCACGTGGTGATAGCAACTTTTTCTCTAGCTAGCAAGAACACCGTGGCATCTATCGGCTACCCATCTGGCAGAGTCCACAATGTAGTAGCAGACGCACTGTCCCGGTCAGTCCCCCTGGAGTCAGAATGGTCACTGGACCAGGAATCCTTCAAGAGGGTTTGTAGGAGAGTACCGGTCTGAAAGTAGATATGTTCGCTACAGCAAACCACAAGCTGCCTTGTTACGTAGCCCCAAATATGACCCTCTAGCATACGCTACGGACGCCCTGAGTATAAGTTGGAACCAGTGGAGGGAGGTTTATTATTCCCTCCATTGAACCTTCTCCTGAAGGTGCTGCACAAGTTGAAATCCTTCAAGGTCAGGTGGCTCTCATAGCTCCTTACTGGCCCAAGAACAATTGGTTTCCCCTTCTCCTGAACTAGGTCTTCGTCCTCACCCTCTCCCGGACTTGAGGCTGTTGCAAACAATGTTCAAACGGTGACTGTGTTCGATTCCTCAGGTCTTCACAAAACCCTATCTTTATGGATTTCATGAAGTTTGCAGGTAGGAGGGTAGGGGACATTGATCCACAGAACATTTTGTTCTTGGAGTCAGACAAAAGAGAATCTACACTTTGCCAGTATGGTTCAGCAGTTAAACAATTGCCTACATTTCTCAGGGAATCAAATGTCAAAGTAATGACAATGAACGTGGCTATAACATTCTTCAGGACTTTATTTCGAACAAGGCTTCGGCAGTTGCCACAATAACAACCACTAAATCAGCTCTGAAAAAGGTTTTTCTTCTCGAGTTTGGTATAAAATCAATCTGAGTCTTATTTCACCTCAATCCCAAGGGCTTGTGCACGCCTGCGGCTTATTCACGAGGCCGTCGTCAGTGTCATGGTTTCTTAACGATGTTCTCAGGTTAGACTCTAAAACAGACAACTTCAAATGTGATTGCCAAACCCTTTTGCGTAAGGCACTGTTTTTATTAAGTCTGGCTTCAGGTGCCAGAACATCGCAGATGTCATCTTTATCTAATGCCAAGGGCATATAGAATTCCTTTCCTCGGGTGACGTGTTGCTTTCACAAATAATATTTTTATGGACAAGAATGAGAACCCTTTGGTAAGGTGATCCCCATGGAAGGTTGTTCCGATTCCACAACATCCTTCTTTATGTCCTGTTAAAACTCCTAAGGACTATTTATCTAGAACATCTACCTTTTCCGAAGGCCCCCCTCCCCCCCTTTTCATGTGGGGCGGTGTGGTACCATATCTCTAAAGGGCATTGCGCAGCAGTTTTTGTATTTTACCAAGAAAGTCAGCCCAGGGTTCTTTCCCTTTTTTCCCAAAGCGCGTGGTATTCGGGCTATAACAACTTCTGTAAATTTCTTCAAATATGTGGACTTTTGATAATCTGAAGAAGTATAATGGTTGGAAGTCGCACTGGGTTTTCCAAAGCATTACCTTAAGTCTTTGGAGGATCTTAAATATCATGCAATAGCTGTAGGGAGGTCAGTGTCTCCTGCTACAACATCAATATACAGGGGTCCCTCGAGTTACGACGTTGATCCGTTCTTACGATGCATCGTAACACGATTTTTCAGCGTAAGTCGGAACATTGAAAAATACCACATGATTTAATGTAAATACCTATCAATAACAACGAGAGAACAATTCCTTACCTTTATTAGTTTGACTGGCTTGCACACTGAATCACCATAAGGCTGACTGGGATACGCCGTTGATTTTGGTCTTCCAACCAAAGCACCAATAACCTTTCCATTTCAATTATTAGACCACTACGCTGCTTAGTTATCACTGTCGCTTTCATAGGAGCAGATCCTTTCACATGTTCAACGATGCGCTCTTTATCTTTGATAATGGTAGCAACGGTCGAACGGCTAAGCCAAGCGAGCGGCAATGTTGTTGCGTTTCTCCCTTCTCAGATCGCTTTATAATGTCCACTTTAATTTCCATGGTGATGGTTTCCTTTCTTTTCTTCGATGCACTACCATCAGAAGAGTCCGCCATTGCGCTTGGAGCCATAACAAAGAGCAAAAGTTACAAAAACGATACAACACGAGGGAGAGAGAAGGCAGTGTAAACAACCAAAACAAAATGGCGTATGGGCGAGGAATGAGCGTAGCGAAGCGACGCCGTCCTCTCCCCCACAAAGCATATTCTTCCGCCGTGCGCCCTGGAACTAGTTCGCGTTTGTTTACGTTGCTTACGACTCTAAACCGCGTAAGACGGAACGACGCAAAATATATATATATTTTTATGGGGGCGCGTTCGTAACCACGAAACATCGTAAGTCGAGACCAGCGTAACCCGAGGACTTACTGTAGTACTGTCCTTGGTGTCATATGAATATTTTATTATGCCAGCATTATTAACATTCTACCTACCGCAAGCACATTTCTTTATTTGACTTGGTGTATGGTGTTAATTTATACAATTTAATATATTCTATTTCGTTTTCAGGGTGATGTAGCTTGGTGTTTCTCTGGGACAATTTCACGGGAGTGACACGGCTGAGCCCAGAAAAGGGATTTTGACGTAGGAAAAATCTATTTCTGGGCGAGGAAGCCGTGTTGCCCAGTGAAAATCCCCCCCTGGTTTTTTCCCCCCCCTTGCAGGTGCACCAAGCTTCATTGCTATCGATAAGTATGACGTCACAGACGCCTTCAATGGGGTACGCTAGGTGTGACCTATGGGTCGGCTCCCCGTATTTAGGGTCTTTTGATGAGGAAAAGGCTAATTTGGAGGGGTTGCTGTGGTAGTGTTAACACTCGCCCCAGTTTTATACCGACTCCTTTTATATAGGTGAGCGAGTCAGAAGCTTCTGACATGTCCAATTTAGCAGTTCTCTGTATTATAGCAATATTTTTACTAGAAATAGTGCTAAAGCAGACATATTTCACTGGGCGACACGGCTTCCTCGCCCGAGAAATAGATTTTTCCTACGTCAAAATCCCTTTTTTTTTTTTTTTTTTTTTTTTTTTTTTTTTTTTTTTTTTTTTTCCGCCTCAGCGCTCTCTCATGAACGCCGCCGGCATACGGGAGATGATTTTTAAAATACTGCTTCGGCGATTAAGGGTTAATGGCGATCTATTAGGTATGTTAAGGTGCATAACTCTATTATCGGCACCTTATGGCGCCTTTAGTCACCGATTTTATGGTGCTAAACAAGCACCATTAAACCGGATCACCATTAACTGAGTCCTCTGTCAACTGGGGACTGCCTGTATAAAACTTTATTATAAAAATTTCATTGAAAGGAGGTGGGATACATGGACATATACTACTCAAAAACATTCATAAATGGAGATGAATTTGAGACAAAGGGTAGCTAGCATTGGTGAAATGCTTGTTGTAAACTTACTTGGTGAGAGAGCTACAGCAAGAAGATACTGCCTCTGGTCAGTGTTCATCTCAACTTGTAGTGGCTCAGTGGTAAAGACAAGGATCATCTCTACTGCAGTGGGAGCTTTGCAGCCGAGGAGTACTCCAAGGTTTGCCAGTCACTACAAAATAAAAACAAGTGCCCTTGCCCTAGGCACAGTATGAAATCAACCATAAAATTATTTTGCCTACACAACACATAAAAATCACAATTTTTGAAAGTAAATTGTATTTTTCCTAACTATACAAACCTGAGGTCCTTTACATAAGGAATTACTTTCAGTGCCAGCTGGAACTCAGTCATAAGATTCAATAACAAGGTAGTTAGGCAGTAACTGCTTGTCCAATAGTCAGGAGTCCCGCCCGACATTCCACTTTGCTTTAGGACCCAGGCCCCGAAAGATTGAGGGGTGGCATGAGGTGGGTCTATATGTAAGGACCTCAGGTTTGTATAGTTAAGAAATATGATATTGTTATGATACAATAAAGTTTTATACATACTTACCTGGCAGATATATACTTAGCTATAGACTCCGTCTTCCCGACAGAAATTCGAATTTCGCGGCACGCGCTACAGGTAGGTCAGGTGATCTACCTCCCTGCCGCTGGGTGGCAGGAATAGGAACCATTCCCGTTTTCTATCAGATTTTCTCTTCCACTTGTCTCCTGAGGGGAGGTTGGGTGGGCAATTAATTGTATATATCTGCCAGGTAAGTATGTATAAAACTTTATTGTATCATAACAATATCATTTTTATACATTCAACTTACCTGTCAGATATATACTTAGCTGATTCACACCATTGGAGAGGGTAAGAGACGCTATTACTGAATATACAGGTAAACAACATACGTTGTAGGTAATAAATAAATAAAACCTTGGTTCCTACTTGTTAAGGCGGAAGATTCCATGGCTAATGCCTAGGAATCTGCTTCGCCTCAAGAGCCTCAGCGAGGATGTGACCTATGGCTAAGAGTTCTTGTGGGTCTGTCGATGGGGTCTTATCCACTTACTCGACAGAGCCTGATGGCCTTTGTCAATGGGGTCTTATCCACTTACATGACAATACACCTATGCCTAGTGGCATAACTAAGGAGCACACACCGATCCCTATCACCTGCCCTAACACGAGGGTTGGTGTTTAAATTTGAAAAGAGTTATCCCCTAACTCCTTTCAAACACCCCAAAGAAAAATACTACGTTAAATAAAATTAACTCACTAGTTAAGGATCAGTGTCGGCTCCCTATACCCAGCAACGTATCCGTAGACACGTATCAACCAAGAGAGAAGGATCTCTCGTAGGTTATCTTGACATCCTTCGGGTAATGGAAAGTCAACACATAGTTGCATCTCCCGTATGTGACAGCTAATATGTCCTTTTATGACATATTGTTATGGAAAGAACAAGAATTCACAAAAGCTTGCACTTCATTTGCTTTTAATTCTCAGCTGTTTGAAGGAATCATCAAGTCACTCATGAAGTGTTGTAGAGATCACACTTGTTTCAAAGAAGACCAGGGATTTCTTTGAAACGGATCTCTTCTGGATGAAGCCTGGAGCCTGGCTGGGGCCTCGCGCCTGTCTGGCGCCTCGCGCCTGCCTGGCGCCTCGCACCTGGTTGGCGTCTCGCGCCTGACTCCTGGCTGGCTCCTCCCCACTTGTTGGAGCTTCGAGCTTGGTAGAGTCTCGAGGCTGTCTGGCGCGATGTCCACGTCGGACACTCTTATCTGTCCGATTTGTTCACCTCTAGCGCATCTGCGCTAGGTTGGAGGCCCGCTCTTTCTCCGCATCAGACAATGACAGTGTTCCTTGGAACTGTCTGCCTCTGGCGTATTTTCGCCTGTTTTGGCATTTGTCGCCTGGTTGGCGTTACATTGTCTGAAAGTCCTGAACAACCACATATTTATCAGGAGAATGGAGAAGGGTGGAAGAAATTCTTCCCCTTTTGAGCTTTTGGCCTCTGGCAAGGGGAGGTGATTGTAGTCAGCTACATCCAGTAGACGATAGGATATCTAACAGTACGAGAGAGAAGAGTCTTCCTCCTAGGAGGAACCTTCGTGAGTACTTCCGTTGCTAACGAGATCTCTTCTTACATGTTGATGAGGTTTCTCGTTGCAGAATCTTCCCTATCCTTGCCCGAAGGAAGGGAAGGAGGTCCTGGAAGTCGAAGGAGACTCCGAGCTGAAATTGGGCGGAACCTTGATTTCTTAGCTCTTATTGTATCCCTCTGAATACCTTCTGAGAAGTATTTCGAGCCCTCATCGCATCCCAAAGACTCTGTAGGCAAACGTTTAAACCATCTCTTCATCTGTAGATGAAAATGTAAGCACCTGCCTGGACAACAAAACTTCTACCTGAAAACGTTGAGTCAGGAATAGAGGGTTTTTAGTTCTTTTTGCCAGACATTATGCTGGCAAGAACCTATTGCCGAGTCTCTATTGAATCTGATGTGAGATTCCAATGCACAAAAAATTCACAAAAAAAATTGTCTTCTTGTAGTTTAGGACCAAGAGAAAACACAGAATTCCCTCATAAAATTTCTCAAAGAAGTTTGATGAGGAGCAGTTCCAACTTGTCGGAACACGGAATCTGAGGCCACAAAAAAGATCCCATTCAAAGTAGTATATGACATCCTACTCTTGTCGTATTGAGGTATCGTACGAGATCCCGAAGATCTTAATCCTCTGCTATCTCTAATTCCCTTGTAGAGACAGAGTATAGTCTTTTACTGCGTTCTTTGATAGCAGATATATACCAAGGTGATTCTTCCCTCTGAAAGGGAAGAAAAACCGCTATGTGGTTCACAGAGGTATTGGAAGAGGACAGTTTCCTCATTCCATCTGGCACGATCTGCTTGCAATTCTATGTCTTGGCCATGATACTTGTCATTTACCTTGAAAAATCCTCTCATTCATGTCCACTTCTGGTCAGTCTGCACGCAGACTCAGAGTGGAGAGGTTGTTAAGGTCCATTTATAATAGATGCCTTGGAAAAGCCTTCCAAAAAAACATGCTTTGGGAAGACGTGACCTATGTGAATCCAACCTCTCTAAGGCCAAAATGAGGTATAAGTATCATCCTCTCTTCCTTTGACGCCCCTTTATCTTAATATATTTGTTAAGAATCTTATATGAAGGGGAAAAAAGACTAAAGTTTATTCCCCTTTTAACTAAGATGGCGTATATTACTACCTCTCTTAGTTCGAGAATAAGGAAGCAGTCGAGAGGAAGCCTGTTCGTCTTCCACCTTGCGAAGAGATCTATGAGGAAAACTTCTCGCAGGTTTTCACAACTCTTTCCAATTATGTCAGACAGACAAAACATGCTTAGGGAAGAACGTGACCTATGTGAATCCAACCTCTCTAAGGCCAAAATGAGGTATAAAGTATCATCCTCTCTTCCTTTGACGCCCTTTATCTTAAATATATTTGTTAAGAATCTTATATGAAGGGGAAAAAAGACTAAAGTTTATTCCCCTTTTAACTAAGATGGCGTATATTACTACCTCTCTTAGTTCGAGAATAAGGAAGCAGTCTAGAGGAAGCCTGTTCGTCTTCCACCTTGCGAAGAGATCTATGAGGAAAACTTCTCGCAGGTTTTCACAACTCTTTCCAATTATGTCAGACAGACGTTAATAGTTATCGTCGGTCTAGAAGGTTCTCACGGACGTGCAACATCTTGCAGCGAACCCCTTAAGGTTCATTACGTTCCGTGTCTGTGTTCCAAATAGTTTCTCTTTGTTAACGTGAACAGGGGCGAAAAAAGAGATTCTCGATGCTCCTTGAGATATGAGAGAGCTGTGGAATTGGCTTAAATGATTAAAATAAATCATTCATCCTTCCTTGGGATCGACCTCTTTTCTATTAGACGGGGAACAAAATCAGGAACGAATCTTGCCGTTACCGAGCTTGCTGTCAGAGAGGCTACTTGACTCTTAGGTTAATAACTCGCTAAATCGAGAAATTATCTTGGCTGGCGCTTCTGGCGCATTGCGCCAGGCTGGCTCTTCTGGCGCTTTTAACGCACTGAGCCAGGTCGGCGCTACTGGCGCCTTTGCGCCAGGCTGGCGCTTCTAGCGCTTCTGGCGCATTGCGCCAGGCTGGCGCTTCTGGTCTGGTATTCCACCTTGTGAGGTGGCGCCAGGCGCCCGTCCTGGCACCTGGCTGGAACCAGTTACCTAAATTGCTTGTAACTCTTTTCAGATTATGTGCCAGAACATCTATGCCTCTATTATGGAACCCGTCACCATGTCATATGTTAATTCCGTTTCTTGGAAGGAAAAAAACTTTTATAGACGTAATATAGTCCATTCAGGGAAACAACTTCTGACACGAAGAGAATGTTTCCCATCAGACTCGTCCATCTTCTGAGCAAGCTCCGTTCACCAATAAAGATATGCTTTCTTCAAGCGCTTCTCGAAGGCATGAGAGCATTATATAATATCGTGCTCTGCCGTATTAGAATCCTCTATACTTCTGTTACATTGTGGTAAACAGCATTAAACTAGGAAAACTTTTGTAAGGATACTAGGAATTCAGTTGTCAACCATAGAGTTAACTTCGGTATGTGTATATGACTTGCCATACCGTAGTCTTAAGGTGAATTCTCAACTACATTCTTTCCTCGCCGAGGCAGAGAGAGAATGGAAAATTTCTATCTTCGTTCTTTTCGTCAATAAAACAAATTAGTGTTAGATGACGGCTAACCTAATTGAGAAGCAAGAATCGAAGAGAATCACTCAGGTTTCCTATTCCTTGGACATAAGGCCGTAAACTACGCCTCAAATACTTGAAAGAGCCTCTAACCCAATAATGAGAGCTCCTATGAGTCTTGTCCAGTTCCAAACAATTGCAAAGCTCTCTTTGTTGCATATTTATAAAGAAGTAGGATGATTTAAAATCCTATTATTAGCAATGAACGAGGAGAAAGAGGGGTGGCATGACTCAAGAGACTCGCCCAATCGTGCAATAAAAGGGGCTGCCAAGGTCTTGTAATCTGAAAGACCTGCACCCTAATTGACTTACGAGTCCAATATATCTTTCATCTCTTGTCTCATAATGTTGGGAGAAGAGTGAGTCACCTGAGGAGAGCGCCTCTCTTCACAAGGTGAAGGGCTTTTAAGCAGTACCAGCTCCATCCTGACAAGGGCTACGTTCGCCTGTGCGACATCTTGAATACCTGTCAGGTGAAGGCTGATCTTGCAAAGAATGTCTCTCCAAATCAAACCCTCCTGACAGAGATGAAGTCGCTTATGCGACCACTAGATTCCCTGTCATGAGAAGTTTGTTCTTGCTAGAAACTTCCCACAATCTCAGTCCATCCTGACATGGGCGACGGCCACCTGTGCGACATCTTGCGTCCCTGTCAGGAAACAACTGATCTTATGACAAATCTCAAAGAGGAGACTCTTGGTGAATTCTATCTCCAAACACGAAGAAGCTGGAGATCCTGGAGCCTGGCGCCTGGCTGGCGCCTGGCTAGAGCCTGGCTGGAGCCTTTTTGTGGCTCGTTTCTCGCAGCCGGGGTCAGAGAATCTCCATATACATTAAGAAGAAGTGCTGTAAGAATCTTATAATTCGACAGTCCTTCCCTTGTTGGAGCCTCGTCTTCTGAAATTTCCTCTAATTCGAGTAGATCAGAAAGAGATTGATCCCTTTTATCGGATAATTCCTCCGTAGCCCTCCCCCCTTTTCTTATGAATGAGAAGGCCTTTCTAATGTGTGAGGGCTGAGTGACTTCGCAGCTCTATGTTGGAAAGCATGAGATGTTTCAGTCTCTAAGGGATATCCGCTAACTGGCGATTCTTGTCTAGCTGGCTCCTGGCGCCTGGCTGGCGCCTGGCTGGCGCTATGGCGAACTGGAGCCTGTTTCTGGCGCCGCCCAAGCTTGGTCGGCGCTTGGAGCCTGAAAGTTGTCTTATTTTGGCAGGCTCCTTGCGCCTGTTTTTGAATCTTCGATCTTAGATGGCGCCTGGTTGGCGCCTGGGCCTAGTTGGCGCCTGGATGAAGTTGTCCGTGTCAATCCAATTCTCATTCTGTTTAAGTCCACAGGACGGGACTATTGATTGGAAGGAAAACTTCCTTTCCAGTTACTCATACCCATGACGAGATTTATCTTGCATATTCATGAGAATCTTCGTCGATGAAACTTTCTTAACCTTATCCCTCGAAGGTAAGTAGTAGTATAATAATAAGGGAGAAACACTGTTTTAGGATGCCTTTCCAATGGCTATCCTTGGCAGTCTGGGACCGCTCTACAGAACCTGCCGAGGGGACGCCTGACCGGTGGGGATTCTCTGAAACCTCCTTACGGCTTTTCGACATTCCTTCTCCTCTGGGCTTGGGAGCTTGAAAGAGGTCTAGGCCTGGGAGCGAGACAGAGCCGATCAGACGCACCCTCCACTGCAATGGGGGGTAACACTGTAATCACTTCTACCTTTCAATAGCTCGCATTTTGAGCTACATCCCTTGTCTTCAAATTGCAATTATGAACTTGAAGTTTCTGTGAAGTAAGAAGGTGATGAGGATGCAACGCTACTAGTACTGTTTAATACTCTAACTGCGCGTTAGTATGAGTAGCCAATAAAACTTCTAAAGGAAGCGTATTTAGTTATATGCTTTTCTGACTCCCTAAAGTAGGAAGTCATTATATTTCCTCCATCAATTCTAACATTATTACACGTATTAATGAATAAATATTAATATTTCCCTTTCTTGCAAACTATGTGAGTGTCTACCGACAATTTCGGTAGTTACACGTCATATATTCTTCGAAATTTTCGAAGCCAAATTCATTAAAAAGTTCATCAAAGTTAATAAAAGCGTATGCCGAGCCAAAGACCCAGTACTTCCCTGCAAAAGACAGCCCAGAAGATCGATGGCGATGAAAACACGAAAATCAAGTCAGGAGGTACCAGCAAACGTATGTTTACAATACGGGCGCGACAGAGAAAAATCTGATAGAAAACGGGAATGGTTCCTATTCCTGCCACCCAGCGGCAGGGAGGTAGATCACCTGACCTACCTGGTAGCGCGTGCCGCGAAATTCGAATTTCTGTCGGGAAGATGGAGTCTACAGCTAAGTATATATCGACAGGTAAGTTGAATGTATAAAAAATGAAATTGTTAAGATACAATAAAGTTTTACACATACTTACCTGGCAGATATATACTTAGCTTATGTCTCCGACGCCCGACAGAATTCAAAACTCGCGGCACACGCTACAGGTAGGTCAGGTGATCACCCCCTACCGCCGCTGGGTGGCGGTAATAGGAATCATTCCCGTTTTCTGACAGAATTTTTCTCCCTCCTATCTCCTGAGGGGAGGATGGGTGGGCCATTAAAACGTATATATCTGCCAGGTAAGTATGTGTAAAACTTTATTGTATCTTAACAATTTCATTTTTACACATGCAACTTACCCGGCAGATATATACTTAGCTGATTGACACCCCCCTTGGAGGAGGGTAAGAGATAGTTAATCAATATGAATAGCAATTCAAAAACAGGGAAAACAACTTTTGTTGTAGGTACTAAAAATAAACTTAATTACCTTGATTCCTACCTTATTGGGCAGAAGACTTCATGAGAACTGTCTATGAGTCTGCTTGCCTCGAGAGTTCCAGTGAGGATGAGACCTACACTGAGAACCCTTCTGGATCATGTCAATGGGGGCGAGCCCGCTTACTCGACAGAGCCTTATTTGGATCATACCAATGGGGCCTATCCCACTTACATGGTAGAGCCTTCACCTTTGTCGTATCAACGGGGGACAACCCTCTTACAGACAGAGCCTAGGTCCAAAACATTACAAGGAGCATGAAAACAACCAATCTCGACCACCTGACCACACTACTTTGTTATAACACTACGAATTGAAAATGGTACTTTTTCTGACCACTTTCAATCGACCATAAAAACAACACCACAAGATTAAAATCCCTAATCTATCTAAACTAGCTAGATGGTTTCAGCCCCCTGTCCCAGCACCGAATCCGCAGACACGTAAGGTCCGAGAGAGAAGCACTTATCATAAGTCACACGTACATCTCTCAAATAGTTAGACGCAAACACAGAATTGCATCTCCAATATGTGGATCCAATTAAATCGTTTAACGACATATTCTTGTGGAAAGCTAATGAGGTTGCTACGGCTCTGACCTCATGCGCTTTCACTCTCAGCTGCCCGAGGTATTCCTCTTCACAGGCAACATGTGCTTTCTTTAATAGTTCTCCTGATAAAGAATGCCTGTGCATTCTTTGACATCGTTCTTCTCGGATCTCTTACCGAGCACCAAAGGCTCTCTGAGTTTCCTCCCATTTGTTTTTTTTCCTCTCTAGAATAGAACCTTGAGGCTCCTTACCACCGGACACAGTTCTCTCTATTTCTCTCCCTACCAGGGAAGTCAATCCTTTAACTTCAAACGTCCTTGGCCAAGGCTTAGAAGGATTCTCATTTTTTGCTAAAAATAGGGGGTTAAATGAACACACTGCAGAATCCTTTCTGAAGCCCACTGTGCCTTCTAAAGCCTGGAGTTCACTAATCCTTTTAGCTGATGCTAATGCAAAGAGAAAAATTGATTTTCTAGTCAAGTCTCTGAACGTTGAGTTATTGGGAGGTTCAAATTTCTTTGACATGAGAAACCTCAGTACCACATCCAGGTTCCAGCTGGGTGTTCTGGCTGTCTTGGACTTCGAAGTCTCAAATGATTTAATCAAATCGTGTAAATCTTTGTCATCTGCGATGTTTAGCCCTGTATGTCTAAACACCAAGGAAAGCATACTTTTATAACCTTTTATAGTCGAGACTGGCAAGGTTACATTTTAGTCTCAAATATAAGAGGAAATCTGCTATTTCCGTCACAGAGGTACTGGAAGAGGATACATTCTGATTCCTGGCCCACCTTCGGAAACACTTCCAACTTCGACTGGTACACGCGTATCGTTGACGGCCTCCTGGCCCTTGCAATTGCCTTTGCAGCAGCGCGTGAAAATCCCTTCGCTCTGACGAGTCCTTCGACAGTCTGAAGGCAGTCAGACCGAGCGCGGGGAGGTTTTTGTGGAATCTGTCGAAGTGGGGCTGTCTGAGAAGATCGTTCCGTAAAGGAAGGTACCTTGGAAAATCTATCATCCATTCCAGTACCTCTGTGAACCACTCTTGAGCTGGCCAAAATGGGGCGATTAGGGTCAATTTTACCTCCTTTCGTCAGAACAAACTTCCTTATTACGTTTCCTATGATCTTGAAAGGAGAAAAGCGTAGCCGTCTATTCCTTCCCAATTTAGGAGTAGGCCGTCTATCGCTACTCTACTGCTCTTGGATCTGAAATCGGAGAGCAGTAGTTCTCCAGCCTGGCATTCCAATGAGTTGCAAACAGGTCTATGTTTGACCTTCCCCAAAGGTTCCAAATTTGATTGCAGACCTCTGAGTGTAGAGTCCACTCCGTGGAAATGACTTGATCTCTCCTGCTCAACACGTCTGCTCTGACGTTTTTTCTCGCCTGTATAAACCTCGTCAAGAGTGTGATGTTCCGCTCCTTTGACCATAGAAGAAGCTCTTTCGCCTTCTTGTACAGTGAGCGGGAGTGAGTCCCCCCCCTGTTTCCTTATGTAGGCTAGAGCTGTCGTGTTGTCGGAATTTACCTGCAACACTGAGTTTGCGACTTGGGCTTCCCCCCCCATTGCCTGAGAGCCAGATGCACCGCCACTAACTCTTTCTCGTTGATGTGCCAGGACACCTGTCCCCACTCCAGGTGCCTGACACTTCCTCTCGGGGCCCAACGTCGCACCCCATCCCGTCTCCGATGCGTCTGTAAACAACACTAGGGAGGGGTTCGTAACTGCAGCGATAGTCCCTCGTTCAGTCTGCCTGGTTCTAACCACCAGCTGAGGTTTTTTTCTTTCCCTTTATCTCTCTGGACAGAGGAAAGATTCCCACAGATCCTGATTCTTCTGGTCCCAATTCTCCTTCAAGAAGAATTGAAAGAGGTCTTATGTGAAGCCTCCCTAGAGAGAAACGAACTGTTCCAAAGAGGAGAGGGTCCCCAGAAGACTCATCCATTCCCTCGCGGAACATTGTTCTTTCTCTAGGAAGGTCTTCACTTTTAGAATGCACCGTTCCTGTCTTTCTACGGACGGAAACACTTGAAACCCCGAGAATCCATCAGAATCCCCAGATAGACAATGCTTTGCTGGGGATCCATCTGGGATTTCCCGAGGTTCACTAACAGTCCCAGAGACTGAGTCAAGTCCAACGTTGATCTTAGGTCCTCCAGACCCACTGATCCCTGGATTGCGAGCGAATCAACCAATCGTCGAGATACAGCGATATCCTTATTCCTTTTAAATGCAGCCAATGTGCTACATTTTTCATCAATCCCGTGAAAACTTGGGGAGCTGTGGAAAGACCGAAACAAAGGGCGCGAAACTGATATACTTGGCCCTGTATCATGAATCTTAGATACCTTCTGGACGAGGGATTGGATGGGTACATGAAAGTAGGCATCTTGGAGATCCAATGACACCATCCAATCTCCTTTTCTCAGCGCTGAAAGAACTGACGACGTCGTCTCCATCGTGAACGTTGTTTTGATCACAAAGTGATTCAGAGCGCTTACGTCCAGCACTGGTCTCCACTCCCCGGAGGCTTTTGGTACCAGAAAGAGGCGATTGTAAAATCCTGGTGAATTGTCTAACACCTTTTCTATCGCCTTCTTTTCTAGCATCTGTTGCACCAGATGTAATAGTGCTTGGTTTTTTAAAGGATCTCTGTATCTTGCCGCTAACTCCCTTGGAGTGGAAGTTAAGGGCGGTTTTTCCCTGAAGGGGATCAGGTATCCTCTCTCGAGGATCGAGAGGGACCAGTTTGTCCGCCCCCTCTGAGCCCAGACTTTCGAGAACCTCAAAAGTCTGGCTCCTACTGGAGTCTGGAGGACTCCTGTCTCACTGCGGCTTCGAGAATGGCCTTCGAGAAGATCTTCCTCTCTTGAACGGCCTTCTACTCTTAGTTGCGGGTCTTGAGGTTGTTCTTCCTCGAAAGGGCTGTTGGAACGACACCTTGATTCGCTGTTTCCCTCTCTCTTAGTCATCGGCACCGCCGGTTTAAGCCTCTTGGCGGACTGAGCCAGAAGATCCTGCGTAGCTTTCTCCGACAGTGATCTGGAAATGTCCCTCACTGTCTCCTGAGGAAAAGGTATTCCGAGAGCGGAGAAAAAAGCAAAGAGGATCTCTGCAATGGCGAAACAGACTTGGAGAGGAACGAGCTATAAACAAGATCTCTTTTTGAGCACTCCTGCCCCAAAGAGAGATGCTAACTTCTGTGGATCCATCCATGACTGCCTTGTCCAAACATGAAAGGACACTTGATAGCACCTCCATCAGTCGAACTCCGGATCTTGCGCTCTTTTTGCTAGAGCTCCTAAGGCCCAATCCATGAAGTGAAGACTTCAAGTGTGCGAAATAGACCCTTGAGTAAATGGTCCATCTCGCACATTCCCCAAGACGCTTTAGCCGACAGTATGAGAGCGTCTTCTAGAAGATTCTTACTAAAGCAGAAAAAATCCGCGTTTGCAGAAGCCTGGAAGGCCTAACCCCATGGGTTCCTTCGTGTCGTACCAGACACCCGGCTTACCTGTCAATCTAGACGGAGGACACAAAAACACCGTCTTACCTGCCTCCTTCTTAACCAGAGCCAGTTCTCCAGATTCTTGATGGCCTTTCTCATAGAAAGGTTGGCCGCATCTTGACAAAAGAAGGGGATTTTGCCAACTTCGTACTTGATAGCAAAGATCCCGAGAAGGAGGATCAGCTGAACAAAGTGAGTCCCCAAACTCCTGAAGAAGTAATGCAGAAAGTCTCTTATAATCAGAGACTCCTACTTCTTTCGTCTCTTCCTCCTCCGAGACTTCCTCCAAAGTTACATTCGGAGAGGGAGACTTCTTCGGTGAAGAAGTCCTGGCCGGTATGTGACTCTTATCCTTCAAGAGCTCGTCCGAAGTAGCCGTCCGTTCAATCCCCGAGCTCTGTTTCCTCGGTAAAGAACAAAAGTCCGCTCTACTTCTCTCCCTAGGTTCTTGATACCTACTAGGCGAGGATCGAGAGGATCGAGAGCCTGATTTATTAGGCTCTTGGCGCCTATCCGGAGAAAAACTCGTTTCCATTCTCGAGCGCCTACTATGAGTAGGGCGCGAATCCAAAGTCAGGATCCTTTCCGGCTCTTGGTGCCTGTGAGAGTGGCGCTTGCGCCTACTCTTCTGTAACTCTTAGGAGTAGGGAGAGCGCCTGACAGAAGGCTCCTTTCAGGCTCCTGAATCTTACGAGGAGAGGCGTCAGAGCCTACTCCTGATCTACCAGGATTAGGGCGCAAATCCTTGGAAAGGCTCTTTTTAGGCTCTTGCTGCCTTTGAGGGGAAGCGCTTGCGCCTACTCTTGATCGTCTTACAGGAGTAGGGCGCAAATCCTCGATTAGGCTCCTTTCAGGCTCTCGAAGCCTGCTAGGAGAACGGTAAGCGTCCGTTCTATATACTCTTCCAGGAGTAGGGCGCGAAACCCTGTTTAGGTTTTCTTCGTAGACTCTTGGAACCTACTAGGAGAAGCGCTTGACTCCCTCGAAGAAAGTCTACCATAAGGTCTTGAGTAACTTAACGAGACTCGATCATCCAGTCGTCCTCTCGAACGTTGGCGCCTTCTAGAATCATCCTTAGAAGGAGAGCCTTTCTCGCTTCTATCTCTCTTATTAGAGCGTTCTCGTCCTTTTCTACCACTTGCAGAGGAGATCCTACTCCTCGGAGATCGTTCTACAGATACGAACCGATCGTCTTCTCGCAAGGAGACTCCTTCCTGCCGTGCGCTATGACTCCTAGCTTCCGAGCTTCTACGAGGAGAATACCATCTTCCCTGCCTCGACGAAGTTTCAAAGGAGTCGTCTACTCTAGGAGGCGAATAGGCTCTTACTGGAGAAGATCGTCTATCATACTCCTCCTTCCTAACAGATCTCTTGACTGGAAGAGAGGCGTCCTTCCTGCGAGCAGGCTCCTTGCGCCTACTAGTCGAAAGCGAGCCTACTAACGAAGAGAGATTCTCTTGGAGATCCAACAGGAATCTCTTAGTAGATGACCGAATCCCTTCTGGAGAGGATTCCGGATCCTTCATAGCCTTCTTAGGCGCAGGAGAATACTCCGGAAAAGGCTCCGGGCTGGAGTCTAGAGCGCCTACTCCTGGAGGTTTCCAGGCTCTCTTGAGAGGGCGCGATTTGTAAGAAGGAGCTCCATCCTCGTTTAGAAGAGGACGAACAGAGTCGGAAAAAACATTTCCTAAGAGGCTTTTCCTATAGCTCTCTATAGCAGCCTGGGACGAGTCTACAGGACCTGCTGAAGGGACGCCTGACCGTTGGGGATACTCTACATCCCCCTTGCGGCTTTCGACATTCCTCCTCCCTTGGGCATGGGAGTCTGAAAGAGGTCTAGGCCTAGGAGCGATGCGGAGTCGGTCAGACGCCCCCTCCACTGCACTGGGGACACTGCATTTATCACTAGACACTTCACCCTTACCCTTGATTCATATCCCGCAATTGCTGTTGCAAATTGCGGATTGAAGCTTCCACAGCGGCTCTCTCGACAGACACATCTGCGGTTCGCTGCGGGGGAAGGAGCTGAAACCAAAAAGGAAGATGGCGAAGCTACTACAGGGTTAGAAATACTATCCTGTTCCGCAGAACAGGATCTACTTGAACTTCTAGCTGAAGCTTTTCTAATCCTATCCTTTTCTAACTTTCTAACATACGAAGTTAGTTCTTTCCATTGTAATTCAGTTAAGTTCTCACATACATCACGTGTTCCTTAAACCGAACAATCCCTCCCCCTACATTTTACACAAACAGTGTGAGGGTCCAAAGTAGCCTTAGGCAACCTCTTGCATCCCTCATTTACACATACTCTAAACAGAGTTCCAGGTGTTAACTCGGACATATTACTAACACAAAGCGTATGCCAACAACCAAAGATCAAATACTTCCCAAATAATCCTCGGCGAAGCAAGCAAGAATTCTAATCAGGAGCTAACTACAAAGTTGTTGTCAGCACCGGCGACAGAAAAATTCTGTCAGAAACGGAATGATTCCTATTACCGCCACCCAGCGGCGGTAGGGGGTGATCACCTGACCTACCTGTAGCGTGTGCCGCGAGTTTTGAATTCTGTCGGGCGTCGAGACATAAGCTAAGTATATATCTGCCGGGTAAGTTGCTGTGTAAAAATACAATTTATACTTTCAAAAATTGTGATTTGTTCCTACACGTTATACAAACGATCGGTCCTTTACAAAAGGAAGACTCACTGATTGTTGAGAGAAATCTGAGTCTTGTGAACAGACTGGTGTTTGCCCACCCAAGATTCCCTCCCTGGTCATAAGAGCAAGGAGGGAGCCTTGCCTCTGTCCAAATGATCGTAGTGAGATCACTGCAAGACCATTGGCAGACCTCTAGACCTTAATTCATAAGAGGGAGGCATGCGTACCCTCTTATGAATTGCAAACAAGAACTTATAGTCAGAAGCAAGAGGACAAATATATAGTATTGGGTTTGCCTCTTACTGCTGTCCACGTTCCCCCCACCCTTATTAGAGAAGGGACAGATAGTACATGCTTCTATCCTATTGAAAGGGAAAGAATGGAGCTCAGTCACATAGCTTACCTGCATCTGTCACCCTCTCCAGTATGTGATGACCAACACTCTGCCTGAAGGAAGAGAGAAGAAAGGAGGAAGAGAGGCCAGTCACACTCTCATTCACCTTTCATTCCCACTGTCACCACAAGGACGAGCTGCAACCTTGTCCTATGAGAGGGAGCTGGGTAAGCTACACAACTTGTTGAGCAGCCACCACGGGTCCCAAGGAAAAAGTGTCCAAGAACCTGTGAGCAATATCCTGAAGGTAGAAGGAGGTGGTTGGACCACACCCCTGCCTTCAGCAACTGCGACACCGGGAAGTTCTTGCGGAATGCAGGGGGGGGGTAGGACCAATACCTCTAACCCTCGTGAACTCTCGGATGAAAGGTACTGGTGTAGAAACTCCTTTTAGGCTTACATTTTCCTGATTACCTCATGAAGCCAGAAAGAAATAGTCTTCTTGGACACTTTGGTCACGCCGGTGCTAATGAAGAGGCAGCAACACTAACAGGACAAGGTGGCATCTCTTCTGCATCATTACCAGTAAAGTCCTCTAGGGAAGGGATTGTAAAGGACTCAAATCTATCGTCAGAGACCGAGGGATTCTGCGTCTTTGTTACGAATCTGGGACGAAATTGAGCGTAACTGATCCCCATCCCCTTAAGTGTTAGAGACCATGAAGTTCCCCTACTCTCTTCACCGATGCCAGGGCCAGCAGAAAGATGGTCCTTGAAGGCCAGATCCCTGTCTCATGACTCTCGGAGAGGCTTGTAGGGTCTACAAGTCAAACGCCTTGGGACGAGAGTCACATACCACTCAGGGGGCCAAGTTCCCTGGGTGGGCAAGACCTCTCGAAGCTTCTCATAAGGAGGGATATTTCCATGGAAGAGGAAATATCCACGCCCCGCAGCTTTAAGACTATGGCCAAAGCAGCCCTACATCCCTTAACTGCTGAAACAGAGGCTTCTCCTCGGCGAAGAAAGACTAGGAAATCTGCTACCTGCTGAAGATCTCTGTTGCTGCTTGACAAGAAAAGCCTCTTGCTCGCAAGAGACAGTGGGTAACCACCAGCCGTGAAGACACAGGGAATGTAATGCCTGGTGGTACCGTTCCACGTGTGGTTGCACAACAGTTTGTGCCATGGGAGAATCTCTTGCAGTGCCTCCGAGAGAAGAGCCAGCAGGTCCAGATACCAAATGGCCTGAGGCCTGTTTGGGAGCTACCAGAATCATCCAAAGGTTGCTGTGACCAGCACTCTGCTGATCACTTTGTGAATCAGACAGAACGGGGGGAAAGGCGTACACTTCAAGGTTGTCCCACAGGTGTTTGGAACGCATCCTCTGCAGCTGCCCATGGGTCCGGCACGATGGAGAAGAAATTTGGGAGTTTTCTGTTCTGCCGGGTGGTGGCGAACAGATCCACCACTGGGCGCCCTGACAGGTCGAACAGCCTTTCCGCTGCGTCTGGGTGTAGAGACCATTCTGTCCCAATCACCTGATTCTGGCGGCTGAGCTTGTCTGCCACTACATTCCTCTTACCTGGAATGTACCTGGCTGACAGCACCGAGTGAGCCGCAGCCCACTCGTGCACCTGCCACAGTTAACTGATACAACAGGTGGAGCGACACTACACCTCTGCTTGTTGACGAATGTCACTACCATGGTGTTTGTCGCTCAACAACACCACGGAGTGTCCCATCACACATTCCCGAAATTTTTGGAGCATCAGAAACGCTGCCTGAGTTCCAAGACATTGATGTGAAGGTGCTCGTAGTATCAATCCTACACACCTGAAACCAGCAACTCCTCCAGGTGTGCTCCTCAACCCTCGTTCGATGCATCAGAGAACAGAAGCATCTCTGGAGGGGGTGGTGCAACTGCACTCCTATTAAGAGGTTCCTCCTCCCACTTCCTCCCCATGAGAGGAACAAGGAAGGATTGCCGATCCCAAGCCTGTGACCAACACTTCTTCAGTCTCCATTGCACAGACTACAGGTGAAGACGGCCCGTGAGGGACTAACTTCTCTAGTGACCGACAGGTGACTGATCACGACCTGCTAAAGCTGAGCTGGTTGTTCTTATCGTGATAGAAACCGTTCTGAGCTGCCTCCCTGAACCTGCTGATCCTCGAGTCTGCGGGAAAACTCGTGCTGCTATCGTGTCGATCAGCATGCCCAGGTACTTTATCCTCCGCTTGGGAATGAGATCCAACCACTCGAAATTTTAAATCACGATCCCCAGATCACAACAAAAGTTGAGAAGGCGATCTCTGTCCTGTAGCAACTGCGAGCGAGAGCTCATCAGGACTAATCAATCGTCGAGATACCTCAAAAGACTATCCCAGCCGAGTGGGCCTAAGCTGACAACAGTGTGAACACTCACGGGAACAAAGTGCCCTGAATTAGAACACCGTCCCGTCGAGGATAAAGAGTAGGTACTTTCTGGAGGACCAATGGATGGGTATTTGGAAATATGTATCCTTCCGGTCCATCGAAAGCATGAAATTGAAATTGTTCTCCCTGATGGAATCAAGCACGGAACGTGCAGTTTCCATCATGAACCGTGTCTGGCAAACGAACCGGTTCAAAGGAGTGAGATATATCAACCGGTCTCCAGCCCCCGTAGACTTCTCCACCAGGAAAGCTGACTGTAGAACCCCGTGACAGTTCTCACACGATTTTCTACAGCTCCCTTGCTCAGCATCATCTGCACTTCTTCTTTGAATGTTATGTCCCTGGCTGATCCGGGAACATACGTTTGGTGATGGACCGGATGAAAATGAGGGGTGGTCTCGACTCGAAGGGGAGAAGATACCCCTCCCGAAGGACATCTACTACCAAGGTCTCTGCCCCATAGCACTGCCATGTTGCCCAATGGCTCGTCAGCATCCCCCCTACTTTGGCAGCAGGTGAGGGGGAATGCCGTCCCTAGCATTTCCCCTTTCATTTACCTCCCTTCCCATGAGAGTAGGCCAAGAGGAGAGCTGAGAGGAGGGCTGACACTCGCCACTCGAAGTGAAGGAGGAAGGCTGGGTTTTTCCCATGCCCCTTCGATGGTCCAGAAGTTTTGTGGGTGGAGGAAGAGCTAGCTTGGCTCTAAGGCCTAGCCATAGTTGAACGAGACAGCCCAGACATCTTCGTAACTGCCTGGTGTACTAAATGGTCGCTATCCTCAGCTCTCCATTTTTCCACCGCAGCATCCATCTTCTCTCTAGGGTAGGGAGGGGAGGAACCCAGCAACGGTCCATTCCTTGGACCTAATGCCAACTCCAGACCAGCCGACCTGGATACTCGATTCAGGACAACGTCCCTCCTCCTAAGAACCAGGTCGGCCCACATGTTTGGCAGTCTGGTGGGCCAGGTAGGAGATAGCCCTACCCCCAGACTGATAAAGTCTCCCGAAAGCCGAGTCTTCTCCAAGAAACTACCAGTCCTGAAGAAGCTCGCTCTGGATATGTGAGAGACCACAGATCCACCCAGGAGATGGACTGGAAGGCTGCATAGCAGTAGACTCCAAGACCATTGCCTCTTGCTGCATGAACCAGAGGTTCTCAGACAGCAGGTGTTGTAGAGGCAAGCGAGGAGTTAGACGAGCTAACTCTGGGTCAACCTGTTTGGTTGGGAAAGGATTCTCCAAGGGCACATAAAAGCGCCGCTGACGAGGCAGAGGAGGGGAAGCAACTTGTGCGACCTGCTGGATTTAATCGAAGCCTCCTGTCCTGAGACAAGAGTGTTCACCTGGTCCAGCACACTGTCAGCCAAAGAGGACCATGGAAGCCCTAAGGAAGCTCTGGGGTTCCTTCTTAGGCCCCCAGAACAACTCTTAATCGGAAGGGGCGGTCAGAGGGGGCAACCACTGATCCTTCCCCGAGGTCATTGTGCTGACGAATCAGTGCTATTACCTCCGCAAAAGACCTCTGTATCTCCGGAGTGCCAGCATCCTGAGGCGACGACTGTCCATCAGGTCCCTCCTGAGATACTCTTCCTTCAGCAGGAAGAACCTCATTAGACCCCCTGTGATCTCCTCTGACCACTTGAGCATATGACCTCTCGGTTCTAGGACCGAACCGGGAACATACGCTCTCTTGGATGGACCGTGAGGAGCGCACTCCTCCACTATACCCCCTAGTCGCGTTCACTCCTCCCGGCCCGGTGTGATGACCAGTCTTCAGGTCTAGACAAGCATTCTCACTGTGGAGAAGCACTGGTCCGAGGACGGTAGCGTCGATTTCTCGAGTTCAGGGGAACCACTACGGCTGTCCTGACCGTCCAATCACGCTGGTGTTATCGATGGTCGGGGCGACAGGTAGCGTACACCAACATGATGGGAGCGAGCACCGTCCACTCGACGTCACTGTCCATAAGCAGCCGAAGTTGTTCCAGGAGACTGGGGGGACCTCCTCCCGGTCTCACCTCGTGCACAGTCCCACAGGACTGTCACTTCTACCCTGGGAATCGGATGATCATTACAGGAACGATCACCAGTTAGGCGAGAATAACCTGGGTGACTCCCAACTTCTTTCCGCCCCGTACTGAAGTCCTGATAGTGAGCGTACTCACCACACAGACCCTAGCTGCAACGTTCTCCGAGTACGCGAGACGGTTCTCAGCCCAGAGGCAGAGCCTCAAGATCCGGAGCAGAAGTACTGGCAGTAGCTGGTACCTCTACGGTCCCCGCCTTGCTTGTCCCTGGGGACAGCGAGGCGGTTCCCATTCCAGAAGGAACAGGAGGACCAGCGGAAGGCCCACTTGTCTCACCGGAATGATGAGACAGGCCCTTAGAAGTCCCTGAACGAGACTTCTTAGGGGGGGGGCAAAACCACCTTCTTCTTCGGCCGGGCAGCCTCAGAAGAAGTGGAGGAGGCGGCAGACGACGACAAAGAAGATGAAGACGAAGAAGACGACGACGACACCTTCCGCTTCTTCTTAGACTTCTTCTTTTGCCAGCTTCTTCAGAACAACAGAAAAGATTCCCCACCCAGGACGGGGCTGCAGCGGCTGCCGAAGCAGCGGGCTCCAGCACAGCCTGGGGCGGAGGAACTGACGCTGCTGCAGCACTCCCACAGGCAGGAACAGGGGCAACAGGCACAGCAACAGTGACAGGAGGGAATCAAAGGGCAAGCTCTTCGGGCACTTGAAATCAAGAGGGGGAGTGAGGACGGCATAGTCTGGGGGAGGAGGTGGGAAATATTCCACCCTCGAGGTATGCGACACCAGTGCAACCAAAGCAGATGGAGTGACTGATGTTACATGCTGGATATACAAAGATGTGGCGGTGCCACATACCCAGCGTCGAGATGGTCATGGTCATCCTTGACTTGATCCCACAGGTCACTGGGGCTGCTGCGAGATGGCTCAGCAGTCCCTGAAGAGAAAGGAATGCCAGTAGATTCAGGGTACGCCATACCTGCCCCAGATCCCGACCCCGCGGAGTCAGACGAACCTGAGGGAGCGAAGTCGGGTTAATGGGGGGAGTTTCTGTTCGCCCAGAAGGGGAAGGATCCCAAACTGAGCGAACAGAAGTTCCCAAGTACAACTCCAAGTCGGCATGCCTCACTCCATCCTCTGCACTCAACACATCAAGAGAAGAAGCGTAAGAAGAGCGGGACGGGGGAGTCTAGTGGAGGAAGGAAAGAAGACGACGTATCAGTCGCCAAGGGAACTGAAGAGAACCACTCTGACATTGCTTTGGAAGACTTACACGGCTTCTTCCTTCCCTCGTATCTCTCCCACTGCTCTTCCAACCAAGAGATACAAGTATCACATGTATTATCCTTATTACACTCATGCCCTCGGCACCTCGCACAAAGGGTGTGAGGGTCAACCTCGAGGCTCGAGTGTGCCCCCTACTCCAGGGCACATTCGCTGTGTAGATGGGAGGCAAGAGGGTTTATCTGATTCGTGGGTTTGCATTATTAAATATACAATCATACAAAACATCACAATTATATTAGGCAAAAGAAAAAAAAGTATGGAAAGATCTCATGACAGAGACGGGCAGAGAGAACATCTGCATACGGCGGCGGTCCGAAAGCAAACTGATATTGTTAAGATACAATAAAGTTTTGTACATACTTACCTGCAGCTATATACTTAGCTATAGACTCCGTCGTCCCCGACAGAAATTCAAATTTCGCGGCACACGCTGCAGGTAGGTCAGGTGATCTACCACCCCTGCCTGCTGGGTGGCAGGAATAGGAACGATTACCGTTCTAGAACCAGATTTTCTCTTCCACCTGTCTCCTGAGGGGAGGTTGGGTGGGCCCATCAATCGTATATATCTGCCAGGTAAGTATGTACAAAACTTTATTGTATCTTAACAATATCATTTTTGTACATGGAACTTACCCAGCAGATATATACTTAGCTGATTGACACCCTTGGTGGTGGGAAAGAGACAAACTATTTACTGAATAGACAGGTAAACAACATACGTTGTGGGTAATAAATAAATAAAACCTTGGTTCCTACTTGATCAGGCGGAAGACTCCATGGCTAATGCCTAGGAATCTGCTTCGCCTCAAGAGCCTCAGCGAGGATGTGACCTATGGCTAAGAGTTTCTGTGGGTCTGTCGATGGGGTCTTATCCATTTACTCGACAGAGCCTCTTACAGATATGCCTATGCCTAGTGGCATAATTAAGGAGCACAACACCGATCCCGATCACCTGATCCTAACACGAGGGTTAGTGCTTAAGTTGAAAAGAGTTATCTACAAACTCCTTTCAAACAACCCAAAGAAAAAACACGACGTTAAATAAAATTTAACTCACTAGTTAAGGATCAGTATCTGCTCCCTATCCCAGCAATGTATCCGCAGACACGTATCAACCAAGAGAGAAGGATCCCTCGAAGGTTATCTTGACATCCTTCGATAATGGGAAGTCAACACAGAGTTGCATCTCCCGTATTTGACAGCTAATATGTCCTTATGACATATTGTTAGGGAAAGAACAAGAATTCGGAAAAGCTCGCACTTCATGCGCTTTTAATTCTCAGCTGTTTGAAGGAATCATCAATGCACTTATCAAGTGCTTAGGAGATCACAATGTCTCAAAGAAGGCCAGGGCGTTCTTTGATATAGATCACTTCTGGGTGAAGCCTGGAGCCTGGCTAGCGCTTCGTGCCTGGCAGGCGCCTAGCGCCTGTCTAGCGCCTCGCGCCTGGCTGGAGCCTTGCGCCTGAATGGCGCCTAGGAGCCTGGCTGAGCCTCGTGCCTGGATGGCGCCTTGCGCCTGGCTGGCGCCTCGCGCCTGGCTGGTGCCTGATTGGCTCCTCCTTCCTGGCTAGCGCCTCGCGCCTGGCTGGAGCCTTGCGTCTGGCTGGTGCCTTGCGCCTGAAGGCACCTGGAGCCTGGCAGAAGACTTCATGATTACTGTCTATGAGTCTGCATGCCTCAGAGTTTCAGCGAGTAGGGACCTAATGACTGACAAACCCTTCTGGATCATGTCAATGGGGGCTAGCCCGCTTACACGACAGAGCCTTCTCGGATCGTGCCAATGGGGGCTGACCCACTTACATGGCAGAGCCTTACCTGTATCATATCAATGGGGACTAGCCCTCTTACATGACAGAGCTTTAGGTTTCTCTTTACTGGAAGGAGCCTTGCGCCTGGATGGATCCTCAATCCTGACTGGAGCCTAGCCTTGAAGGAGCCTGGCACCTGGATGGCGCCCTGGCTGGCTTCTAGAGCCTGGCTGGCTCCTAGAGCCTGGCTGGCTCCTAGAGCCTGGCTGGCTCCTAGAGCCTGGCTGGCACCTCGCGCCTGGCTTGGCTCCTCCACACTTGCTGGAGCTTCGAGCTTGGAAGTCTCTCTAGGCTGTCTGGCGATGTCCACATCGGACACTCTTATATCTGTCCGATTTGTTCGCGCCTCTGGCGCATTTGCGCCAGGTTGGAGGCCCGCTCCTTCTCAGTATCCGACCATGACAGAGTTCCTTGGAACTGTCCGCCTCTGGCGTTTTTCGCTTGTACGTATTGGCATTTGGCGCTTGGCTGGCGCTACATTGTCCGAGAGTCCTGAACAACCACATAGTTTTATCAGGAGACTGGAGAAGGGTGGAAGAAATTCTTCCCCCTTGAGCTTTTGGCCCTTTTGGCTGGCAAGGGGAGGTGATTTTAGTCCAGCTACACCCAGTAGACGACAGGATATCTAACAATACGAGAGAGAAGTCTTCCTCCGAGGAGGATCCTTCGTGAACACTTCTTTTGCTAACGAGATCTCTTCTTACTTGTTGATGAGGTTCCTCGTTGCAGAATCTTCCCTATCCTTGTCCGAACGAAGGGAAGGAGTCTGGAAGTCGAAGGAGACTCTGAGCTGAAATTGGGCGGAACCCTGATTTCTAGCTCTTATTGTATCCTTCTGAATACCTTCTGGAAGCATTTTGAGCCCTCAACGACCCCGAAGACTCTGTAGGCAAACGTTTAAACCATCTCTTCTTCTGTAGATGAAAATGTAAGTACCCTGCCTGGGTCAACGAAACTTCTATCTGAAAGCGTTGCGTCAGGAAATAGAGGGATTTAGTTCTTTTGCCAGACATACTATGCTGGCAAGAACCCATTGCCGAGTCTCCATTGAATCTGATGCGAGATTCCAATGCACAAAAATTCACTTGTCTTCTTGGTCGTTTAGGGCTAAGAGAAACAAAGAATTCCTTCAATAACTTCCCCAAAAAGAATGTTTTGATGAGGATCAGTTCCATTTTGTCGGAAACACGGAATCTGTGGCCACAAAAAGATTCCATTCGAAGTACATGATATCCTACTCTTGTCGTATTGCGGTATCGTATAAGATCCCGAAGATCTTAATCCTCTGTTATCTCTAATTCCCCTTGTAGAGACAGAGTATAGCCTTTTCTACTGCGTTCTTTGATAGCAGATATATTCATAGGTGATTCTTCCTCTGAAAGTGAAGAAAAACCTCGCTATGTGGTTCACAGAGGTATCGGAAGAGGACAGTTTTCTTCATTCCATCTAGCACGATATGCAGCAATTCTATGTCTTTAGCCATGACTATTGTCATTTTTCCTTGAAAAAACCTCTCATTCTGTCCCTTTCTGGTCAGTCTGCACGCGGACAGACTCAGAGTGGAGAGGTTTTATAGGTCTATTTATAATATGATTCTGATAGAATATCCAGATACTCTTGGAAAAGCCTTACGAAACATGCTGTGAGAAGAACGTGACTTCTGTGAATCCAACCTCTCTAAGGCCAAAATGAGGCATACATCCTCTCTTCCTTTGACGCCCATTTATCTTAATATCTGTTAAGAATTTATAACTAGGGGAAAAAAAGACTTAAGTTTATTCCCCTTCTTTAAATTTGAAGATGTCTTATATTGCTACCTCTCTTGGTTCGAGGAAAAAGAAGCAGTCTAAAGGAAGCCTGTTCGTCTTCTACCTTACAAAGAGATCTAAGAAGAAGACCTTTCCGCAGGTTCTCACAACTTTTTTCAATATAAATGTTAGACATACGTTAACAGTTATTATCTTCGATCGAGAAGGTTCTCACGGACATGCAAAATCTTGCAGCGAACCTCTTAAGGATCGTTACGTTCCGTGTCTGTTCCCAAAATAGTTCTCTTTTGTTAACGCGAACAGGGGCGAAAAAAAAGAGATTCTCGATGCTCTTTGCGATATGAGAGAGTCGTGAATTGGCCTAAGTGATTAAAATAAATCATTTCATCATTCCTTGTAAGCTACCCCTTTTCGATTAAATGGGTAACGAAATCAGGAACGAATCTTGCCGTTACCGAGAACCTGCTGTCCGAGAGGCTACTGGACTCTTAGGTTAATACTCGCTAAACGAGAAAATATCTTGGATGGTGCTTCTGGCGCAATTTTGCGCCAGGCTGGCGTTCTTCCTTCTAGTTCTTTTTAGGTTATGTGCCATAACATCTATGCCTTTATGGGGTACCCGACATCCTTCACATGTTTAATTCCGTTCTTAGTGGGTTGAAAAAACTTTTATATACGTAGTATAGTCCATTCCAGGAACAACTTCTGCCACTAAGAGAATGTTTCCATCCGACTCACCCAACTTCTCTTGAGCAATATCCGATTCTAAAAAGGTTGTGTGCGTTTCTCGAAAGGATGAGAGAATTATATATATCGCGCTCTGCCGTATTAGAATCCTTTATAATACTGTCACATTGTGGTAAACAGCATAATCTAGGAAAGCCTTTGTAAGGATACTAGGAATTCTGTAGTTAACCTCGGTATGTGCATAAGACTTGACCATACCGTAGTCTTAAAGTGAATTCTCTACTACATTCATCTTCTCACTAAGCATGTACTCTAATAAGCCATGCTTTTCGTAAGCATGAGAGCATTATACAATATATAGAGTTCCGCTGCGTTAGAATCCTTTAAAAAATGTTACCTACGGTAACAGCATTGAAATGTTGTAATATCTTTCTTATTGAAAGCTTCTTAGCAAAAGGCAGACAATATTTTGTTATTTATGTTTGCTTAACTATCCCTCAATCCGAGGCTAAAACCACGATTGTAGGGGAGAGACGGTTAGTCATTCCATCCCGCAGGAGAGAGACATGTAACCGACCACTCATGGCCGACACCTACATGATACTGCGACTGCGTTGGTGTCTAAGCGATCGCAGTCCTCGTTAGCCGACTGGCCTTATCCTTCCAGAGTTGCCAGCTACTCCATTTAATAAAGGAATCTTATAAAATTATTATCGAACTTCGGGAAGTTTCTTATAATGCATATCTAAGCGAAGAAACAAGACTTCGATAAATCTAGAAGCTAAGTAGGTGTTGTCTTAACAATCCCATTAAGCGTAGTCCTTCCTAGGAAATTCCTGGAAGGATACTGGTAATTGAGTTGCCTCAGCAAAGAAGTAACTACGGTATGTGCTTATGATTTGCCGTATTGTATTCTCATACAGCAGATACTCTACTACCTTCTTTCCCTGCCGAGGCAGATAGAGAGAAAGGAAAAATTTTTACTATCTTCGTTCTTTTCGTTAATAGAACGATAGAAAGAGTATATATCTCCTAAGGAAGGAAGTTAATCCGGGAGGAACTCTTTAAATCTTCGTGATTTCCTCATAAATCGTGGAAGAGACAGAATTCCTGTTCATCTGTAGGGTTCACGGAAGGAAGTAGATATTTCCTATCCGCCATCATACCCAAACATCGATGAGATTCTTATAAGAAAACTCCCAAAGCTCTTGCCTCTTCATAACGAGGGAAGAGCATGAATGAAGGAGAGAGTCCTCTGAATAATGAAAAAATGGCTTCTCTTAGTATCAGAATCCTTCTGGCAAAAGCGACGGCCGCTGTGCGACATCTTGCACCTTTTGCCAGGGAAAGTTGCTCAAGTTAAAAACTCAAAGAGGAGCCTCGCACTGACCTCTCTCTCATAAGAAGATTAGGAATATTCTGGCGCCTGGCTCCTTGCACTAGCGCCTGGAATGTTCCGCACGCTAGAAAGGGAGCTCGCTCCTGGAACGTTCCGCTTGCGTGGAAGGTACCCGTGCGCCCTGATAGTTCCGAGCGCCTACCAGACCCCTTTTAGAAAGAGCCTCTTGCCCGGAAACGTTCACTGGAAGGATCGTTATGATTGCCACGCTACTATAAGGCTCCTTGCTCTAGCCGCTGTTTTTCTGGCGCAATTTGCGCCAGGCTGGCGCTTCGTCTCTTTGAAGGCGCCTTGCGCCAAGAAAAATTTTCTAGAACGCGGCTCGCGTTTGGTTGTAGGAACGCGGCTCGCGTTTGGTTGTAGGAACGCGGCTCGCGCTAGTCTGTTAGCTGGAACGCGCCTCGCTGCTGGCTATTGGAACGTAGCTCACGCTAGCTTGCTGGAACGCGGCTTCCTGGCAGGTGTGGCAGCGGCTGGCTCTTGCTCAGTGTTCTCTTAGTTTTCAGAGAACGCGCTAGATCATCGAAACTCCAAACATACATTCTTCGTCTTTTCGGATGTAAGATGAAGAGACGCACTTTTTTAAGGATGCCTTATCAATGGCTATCCTTGGCAGTCTGGGACGTTCTACAGAACCTGCCGAGGGGACGCCTGACCGGTGGGGGTTCTCCCTAACCTTCCTGCGGCTGTCGACTTTCCTCCTCCACTGGGTCTGGGGAGTTTGGAAGAGGTCTAGGCCTGGAAGCGCTACGGAGCCGATCAAAGGCACCCTCCACTGCACTGGGAACACTATATTCACTTCTTACCTTTTTAGAGCTCGCCTTTTGAGCTCCATCCATTTATCTTCAAATTTGCACATATGAATTTGTAGATTCTGTGGAGTAAGGTGATGAGGATGCAACAACTACTAGAATTGTCAATACTCTAACTGCTCGTTAGTACGAGAGCTCTTAAAGCTTCTAAAGGAAGCGTATCTAGTTATATGCTTTCTGACTTCCTAAAGTAGGAAGTTAGATCTTATATTTCCTTCATCAAGTTCTAACACTTATACACGTATTAGTGAAAAAAAAAAAAAATAAATATTTCCCTTATTGCAAAATATATGAGTGTCTACCGAAAAAAGAAAAATTCGGTAGTTTCACGTAATATTTTCTTCGAAATTTCGAAGCCAAATTCATTAAAAAGTTAATAAAAGCGTATGCCAAACCAAAGACCCAGTACTTCCCTGCAAAAGAAAGCCCAGAGGTCGATGGCGATGAAAAAACGAAAATCAAGTCAGGAGGTAGCACAACGTATGTTGACACTACCGCGACAGAGAAAATCTGGTTCTAGAACGGTAATCGTTCCTATTTCTGCCACCCAGCGGCAGGGGTGGTAGATCACCTGACCTACCTGCAGCGTGTGCCGCGAAATTCGAATTTCTGTCGGGACGACGGAGTCTATAGCTAAGTATATATCTGCTGGGTAAGTTCCATGTACAAAAGTGGAATGTTTACATCCAGTCGGGCGGGGGACTCCCAAACTATCAGACAAGCAGTTACTGCTAACTACTCTGTTATTAGAATCTTACGACCGAGTTCCAGCTGGAGCTGAAAGTAATTCCTTATGTTAAATGACCAATGGTTTGTATAATGTATAGGAACAAACACAACCCACCCATCTATTAAAAACAATGACTGGAGGGTACTCTAGGTGCCACAGTAACCCTAAGGCTTCCTAAAAAAAAGGCGAGGAGATAGAAGAATAGGAGGAATAAGAAAATTCAAAAATACACTAATTAGTGAATAGTATTTATCATCGGCAAAAACGTGAATAGGCGAATTTCCCGTGAATAATGGGTAGATGTGGTCCAAAGAAAACCCCACAAATAGGTGAGTCCGCGAATCTCGAGAATGGGAATACAGGAGTTGACCTGTATCCTCAAGGGGGTGGCTGGTACTACACATGGCGCACTCAGATGTCCAGAGACATCGAGACTTGTGTCCCTGGTCCTAAGTCAGGGGGTAGGCACATTCTACACCTCATAAGTCCGGAGACGTCCGAGACAGGTCCCCTGTCCTGGGGACAGTGGGAGAGTTGTATTCTGCGCCCTCGAATGTCCAGGACACTCAAGACAAGAGTTCCTGGGGAGTGCTATAGAGAGATCTTTGTGCTTCTTCTGTAGACGAAGACATATCATGAGAGGAAAAGATCTGCCGCCCTTCTCCCTTTCGGATCTGTCTGCCTAACGTGACCCTCAGAAGGAGAAGGTTTCCTTGTAATCTAGCGCCACTGACTTCTTCCTCTTCAGGTCTGTCCGCCTAACAGGACCCTCAGGAGAAGAAGAGGAGGCGGCGAAAGCACATGGAGATGAAGGTACTAGTGATGTTGAAGGAGAACGGGGTCTTTTTCTTCAATTTCAACTCTGTTTGTACCTTTTCATTAATTCTGCTAGGAGATGATCCTTAGCATCGGAGGACATCGGAGGGTGCGTCGATGCTGATGGGATCGGATGGCTAACCGAAGGCCCCCTTACCAATGGTCTTTCCTAGAAGACCTAGGGAAGGCCAGAGGTTCTCATTATTAGAAGGTCCTCCTGATTTCCCCTAAACCTGCGAAAAGATGGTATTTTAGTGGCTACCATACCTTGACTAAGGGGGAATGCTCCCCCGCTGAAAAAACAGAAGACTTGAGAGAACTGAGACCAGTCCTTCTCTCCCCCATGCAAACTCCGCATTCCCAAAGCACCAAGGAGCAAAGCACCAGTGGAGTGTGGAGGAGATGAATTCTCCCCTATCAGAAGCAGCAGATTGGAATTGCATGGGAAGAGACAAGGTGTCCTTTGGAGGGGAATATCTCTCTGAGGAAGGACGAGCAATCTTCTTGACTTCCTCTTCCAGTGAACCTTATCCATTGCTCCAGGGAACACTCGCAACACTCAGGGCAAGTATCATTTATGGAACACATGTTCACAGCATTTGGTGTAAACGGTGTGCAGATCAACATCATAGGGTGAAAAAAGAAAGCAATTGCACTGTTGCTTTTCCACACCCGGGCAAATCTAGGTTTAGGTTTAAATGATTCTTGGCTTTGCATTATTAAAATTCGTATATCCACAGTAAGCGCCTACAGCTCCTAATATATGACTCCAAATGAAAAATTACATAGAATGAAAGTGGTTCAGCATTCTGAAATCTACCCAAAGTCATTTACCTGACCAAATTATGCCAAATTGCCATCCACCGCAATTTTGCCCGTGGAACAGAACTTTTTCTTAGTAGTACCCAGTGATGCGAACGGTAACATGAAGCAGGAAGCTCCAGTAGTTCTTAAGAAGGCCGCAGTAAGGCGCCGTACAACACCCCAACCTCATCGCGGGAATTTTAAATCCAAGCAATCATGTGTCAGGTTGTCCCAGGTCATTCCCTGAGGACATGGGTAAAATACACCGGACCAATAAATATGTCTGATGGATATGATTCACAAACCTATGCCCTGACTCAAATACACAGTTTCTTTCAGTGCTTAGCCGCCACGATGTTAAGTCTTGACAGTATTTTGTCCCCAAATCTAGTGTATGCAGACAATTTTATTTTGTATAGATGTTTTTCGCGTCCATTTCAGATGTTTGTTCTGGATCTAATCAACCATGTCTATCCGTTCAAAAACCACCCAACATGCCCTGTCTCAGATTTAATTTCCCAGCCAAAAACAATAAGACCAGGACCTAGCGTAAGCAAGTCACTTGATCACCCGCCCGCTCCAAAGAAACCAAGACTGATGCCTTCATGGTCATCGGACAGCAGAGATTTCGAATAAGGCAAGTTGTAAATTAATTTTTATTAGCCTAATGTCCCTGCATTATGAATAACAACGTTTTGGGGTCGTTTAGTTCGTATCGAAGGACATATTCAAACAGATCTTCAGTTCCAGCCAACCGAACGTCGGGACATGCATGAATTTTCTGGTTACTGTTTTAACTTTGGGGGGTCCAATGCCTCAGCTAAGTATGGGCATGGCGCCGTAAGTAAGGTTAGGATGGTTTGGTTAGTTTAGGTCAGGACATGACATTCTAGGTAAGTTACGTTTTGCCTTGTTTTGGTTAGATCGCAACCAGTGCCGAAGCACGTGTTCAAACAGATCTATAGTCCCCACAATGGGCACATCAGTACATCCATGATCTTACCGTTTATATGTAAAGTGGTAGGTTAGTCTGCAATAACGAGTAAGGTGTTTAATGTCACAGCTATGTGAGGAATTATAACCTACAGTAGCCATGTCGTTATGTATGTAGCGTGCCTAATCACTAACCTCCTGTAACCCCTGTGGCTACTGTGTTCAATGCAACATTACCACTTGCCAGTATATACGAGCTTGCCAATAATCTTTAAAAACTGTGGATAATGCATGAAGCACCGTTCTGCCACCCCCTTACTAACAGCAGAGCATATTTAAAAAAAATTAACATTAAAATCTAATTTCACAGCAATGTCAGTCAGTAGCAGCCTAGGCTAGCCGTCCTTTTATATGTAGAGTAGGGGGTCAAAGTTTTGTATATACACAAAGTAATGGGTCAAACTTTTTTTATGCAAAGTAGTGAGCCAAGATTTGTATACATAGAAACCGGGTCAACTATAAATATGTACATTCATGTGGCTCAACACCGGGAATTACAAAAGTTTTGGATATTGTATACAATTGAGGCAGTTTCCCCCCACCCAAAAATGACAATTTGTCGAAAATTGCATTTTTCCTAACTATGCAAACCTGAGGTCCTTTAAACAATGGAAGGTAAACTAGCGGCAGCTGGGAAAACGGTCGTAAGCTTCGAACAAGGGGACAACGGTAGGTTAACTGCTTGTCGATCGTGCGCGCGCCGCGTGCCCGAGCGGTGAAGAATCACTTTGCTTTAGCCCATGCAAAAAGTTGCAGAGTGAGGGGTGGTATGAGGTGGGACTATATGTAAAGGACCTCAGGTTTTGTATAGTTAGGAAAAATGCAATTTTGGACAAATTGTCATTTGTTCCGATACGTAATACAAACCCCTCGGTCCTTTAACAATAGGAAGACTCACTTCTTGGTGGGAGGAATCTGAGTCTTTGATGAACAGACTGGTGTTCGTCCAACCTTGAATGCCTCCCTGGTCGTAAGAGCAAGGGAGGGATCCAAACCTCTGTCCGATTGATCGGGTGTGCACCGCAGGATCAATGGTCAGACCTCTGAGCCAAGTACTAAGAGAGAGGCAAGCGTATCTCGTTGTACCAGCAAGTAAGAACTTGCTCCTTTACAAGAGCCAACATAAAGTTATGGGTTTGTCTCAAGTAGGCATCCACATTCTTCCCCTTGTTGGAGGGAGTGGAGATATTTGCTTCGATCCCAACTAAAGGGATAGATTGGGGCTCGGTCGAGTAGCTTACCTGCATCGGAATTCCTTCCCAGTATGGTGACGACCGTGACCCTCTGCCCACAGGTAGAGAGAGAGAAAGAGGAGAAGAGAAGCCAGTCGCACTCTCATTCAACCATTCATTCCTACAGTCACACCAGGAATCGATGCTGTTCTGCCTGCTACGGGTGCTGGTAAGCTTACACAACGTGTTGAGCAGCCAACCACAGGTCCCAAGGAAAAAGTATCCAAGGACTTTGTGGGCAATATCCCGAAGGTAGAAGGACGTGAGGTAGTCTGGTTTGGACCCAGACACCTGCCTTCAGGACTGCGCCACGGAGAAGTTCTTACGGAACGCCAAAGAGGGTCAATACCTCTGACTTTCGTGGGCTCTCGGTCGGAGCGTACGGATGTCGTCACTACCATCAGCCTCGTACGCCCTCCTGATCACCTCACGCAGCCAGAAAGAAAGTGTGTTCTTGGATACTTCTTTCTTGGTAACCCCAGTGCTAACGAAGAGGCGTCGACACTCAGGCCTGAGTGTCGAGTTTTCTTCAGATAGCGCCGTAGCACCCTCACAGGACAAAGCAGCATCTCATCCGTATCGTTGTCGGTGAAATCCATTAGGGAGGGGATCGTGAAAGACTCGAACCTGTCGTCAGGGATCGACGGATTCTGAGTCTTAGCTACGAAATTCGGGACGAAATCGAGCGTCACAGATCCCCAGCCCCTGGTATGTTTAACATTGAAGGACAGACCATGAAGTTCCCCTACTCTCTTCGCTGATGCCAGGGTCCAGCAAGAAGAGGGTCTTGAGGGTCAGATCCCTGTCTGACGACTCTCGGAGTGGCTCGAATGGTCTTCGAGTCAAACTCCTAAGGACGAGAGTCACATCCCCCCACTCAGGGGGCGGGCCCTGAGTTCCCTGGGTGGGCAAGACCTTTCGAAGCTCCTCATTAGCAAGGAGATCTCGAACGAGTTCGAGATGTCCAGTCCCCTCAGTTTTAAGACAAGGGCCAGGGTGGCTCTATATCCTTTAACTGTGGGTACTGAGAGGAGCTTCTCCTCGGCGAAGAAACACGAGGAAATCCGCTACCTGCTGAAGAGTGGCTCTGAGAGGAGATAGACCCCGTCTACGACACCAACCACAGAAGACGGGCCACTTCCTGGTACACAGCTTGCAGAGGACTGTCGGACGTGTCCAGCCATCTCTGTTGCTGCGCTGCGAGGAAAAGCCTCTCGTTCGCAAGAGATGGTGGATAACAGCCAGCCAGTGAAGTTGTAAGGTGGACTGCCCTGTGGGTACCGCTCTACGTGTGGCTGGGCTAGAAGGTTGTGCCAGTGGGGCATCTCTCTCTGTTCTTCCGCAAGAAGACCAGCAGGTCCGGATACCAAACGGCCTGAGGTCGTTTGGGAGCCACCAGGATCATCCTGAGATTGGGAGTGACCAGCGCTCAACTGATCACTTTCCGAATCAGACAAAAGGGAGGAAAGGCGTAGACGAAGAGGTTGTCCCAGGGGTGTTGAAGAGCGTCCTCTGCAGCTGCCCATGGGTTCGGCACGGCCGAACAAAAAAACTTGAAGTTTTTTGTTGTTGTGCCGGGTGGCGAACAGGTCTATGACCGGACGCCCCCACAGGTTGAAGAGCCTTTCCGCCACTTCTGGGTGTAGGGACCACTCGGTCCCTATCACCTGATCCCGACGGCTGAGCTTGTCTGCTACTACATTCCTCTTGCCTGGAATGTAGCGTGCTGACAGCTCTATTGTTGTGAGCCGTGGCCCCACTCGTGCACCTGCTCGGTCAACTGGTGTAGCGGGAGAGACACTAGGCCCCCCTGCTTGTTGACGTGTATGCCACTACTGTGGTGTTGTCGCACATCAACACCACCGAGTGTCCCACCAAGCGGTCCTGGAACTCTTGGAGAGCGTAAAACGCCGCCTTGAGTTCTAGGACATTGATGTGAAGGTGCTTGTCGTGATGGTCCCACACACCTCCTGCAGCCAGCAACTCCTCCAGGTGTGCGCCCCATCCCTCGGTCGATGCGTATGAAAACAGCAGCATCTCCGGGGGGGGAGTGCGTAGAGGCACTCTCTTCGAGGTTCCTGTCGTCGAGCCACCAGGCTAGGTCCTGCCTCACCTTTCTTCCTCCGTGATGGACGACGGGGAGTAAGGTGGATCCTTTACCTGTGACCAACTCTCCCTTAGTCTCCATGGAGAGACCGCAGGTGAAGACGTCCGTGAAGAACTAACTTTTCGAGTGACGACAGGTGGCCGATCACGACTTGCCATTGCTGAGCTGCCTGTTCCTGCCGAGACAGGAACCGGCCGGCTGCCTCCCTGAATTTGCTGATCCGCAAGTCTGCGGGGCGGACTTGAGCTGCTACCGTATCGATCAGCATACCCAGGTACTTCATCTTCTGCTTGGGTTCGAGATCGGACTTCTCGTAGTTTATCACGATCCCCAGATCGCGACAAAACTTTAGAAGTCGATCCCTGTCCTGCAGCAACTGCGAGCGGGGAGCTCGCCAGGACCATCCAATCATCGAGATACCTCAGAAGACGTATCCCGTGCAAATGGGCCCAAGCAGACACCAGCGTGAACACTCTCGTGAACACCTGTGGGGCGGTTTGATAGACCGAAGCAAAGTGCCCTGAATTGGTACACCGTCCCGTCGAAGATGAAGCGGAGGTACTTTCTGGAGACTGATGGATGGGTATTTGAAAATACGCATCCTTCAGGTCCACTGAAAGCATGAAAAATCATTCTCCCTGATGGAGTCGAGCACGGAACGTGCCTTCTCCATCTTGAACCGAGTCTGGCGAACAAATCGGTTCAGGGGAAGAGAGATCTATCACCGGGCGCCAGCCCCCCGATGCCTTTCACTAAGAAAAGGCGGCTGTAAAGCCCGGTGACCGATCTACTACGACTTCTACAGCTCGTTTGGTCAGCATGGTCTTGATCTCCTGCCGAAGAGCGTCGTCCTTTGAGGATCCTAGAACATATGTCCTGAAGATGGACCGGGTTGGTAGGTGAGGGGTGGCCGAGATTCGAAGGGTAGTAGATATCCCTCCCGAAGGACGTCTACTATCCAGGTCTCGGCACCGTAGCGCTGCCAAGTTGCCCAATGGCTCGCTAGGCAACCCCCCACTTCCGGCAGCTGGTGAGGGGGAACGCCGTCCTTAGCGTTTCCCACCTCGCTTCGACTTCTTCCCAGCACCTCCTCGGGGAAAGGAGGGCTGGGAGGAGGGCTGGTTACGGCCTCTCCTTTACCAGAAGTTGAAGCAGGAAGAGTCTTTCCTCGGGGCTTCGATGGAGCAGCCGTCTTAGCAGCCGAGGAAGCGCTAGCTAAACTCTTAGGCTTAGCCGCAGTTGTACGAGGTTGCCCAGAACCTTCGTAACTGCCTGGTGAACCAGACGGTCCACTGTCATCAGTGCGCCGTCTCTCCACCGCAGCGTCCACCATCTCTCCGGGAAGAGAGCGGAGGAACTCTTCATTGGGTCCGTTACGGAGTCCATTTACCGCCTCACGCCCAGCCCCCTTGGCTACTCGTGTAAGGACAGCGTCCCTACGACGGAGAACCAAGTTGGCCCACAGGTTTGCCGTCTGATGGGCGAGGTAGGAGATGGCCTTACCTCCAGACTGGCACAGTCTCCTGAAGTCGGGGTCGTCTTCGAGGGCAGCGCCTCCAGAGTCGGCCGCGACCTTGGATACTGTGAGGGACCACA
>NC_061109.1:9994296-10053575 GCF_015104395.2 Macrobrachium nipponense | reverse complement strand
ATACATACACTTCCAGCCCAAACAGAGGGCGAAAGTTACCACTAGGACATACTAGTATCTCGTGTGACAAAAGAGAGAGAGAGAGGGAGAGGGTTATCCTTATTTAAAAGAGTGAAAGGATAGATTATTGTACTTCTTTAAAAATACTATCACATATGAATTTTGAAATTAGTTATATTACTATTATTATTTGCAAAAAATAATTAAATAACACATGTACCATAGAAATTCTCTCATCTCAGTAAAATGAGAGAGAGAGAGAGAGAGAATTTTCATGATCCTTAGATGACAACACTCCCCCCCCCCCCCCCCCCCCCCCCCCCCCCCCCCCCCCCCACCCCCCCCCCCCCCCCCCCCCCCCCCCCCCCCCCCCCCCCCCCCCCCCCTGTTTTGACAGTTGTTAGACCCCAGCCAAACTCAAGCTTGGCTACCCGGAGTTCAAAGACGCGGGGGTAAAACAAAAATGCATTTTTCTTCATTCTTATATAATTCTTTTTATTTATAAACTAAATCTTGCTAATTCACTTTAGTATTTTCTCTAATGAATTTATATTATTGCTGTTTACATTAATATTCATATTTGAAAATTAGTAAGTCATCATCCAAAAAACATAGATCTCTGTGAGAGAGAGAGAGAGAGAGAGAGAGAGAGAGAGAGAGAGAGAGAGAGAAATGGAAAGAATATCGTAGTATTTGTAAAATACTTTCACATATGATTTTTGTAATTACAGTTATTATTATTATTTATTATTTATTATTATTATTATTATCATATGAAAATATTAATAAACATATTATGCATACGTGTACCATAAAAAATCTCTCATCTCAGTAAAAGAGAGAGAGAGAGAGAGACCTGGAGTTCGAAAGAACTAAAATCTTACTAATTCACTGTAGTATTTTCTTTATTGAAGTGATTGCTCTTTACATTAAAATTAATATTTGAAAATTAGTAAATCATTTATCATACAAAAAGCATACGTCTCTGTAAGAGAGAGAGAGAGAGAGAATTATTAGTTATTATGTGATATCATTTAATCTTATTAAACTTACTAATACAGTATTGATCAGTATTAATATTTTAAAATTAGTAAATCATCTTTATATCATAAAAATGTATTTAGGCATGAAAATAACATCAAAATACACTAATTAGTGATTATTTATCGTCGGAAAATCCCGCGAATAGGCGAATTCACCGCAAATAATTGGTAGATATGGTCCAGATAAAAATCAGCGAATCCGGAGAACACGAATACAGGGGGCCCACTGTATATATACTTATACATATACATGTGTGTATATATATTATAATATACCTATATAGCCTACATACATACATTATATATATACAGGCAGTCCACGGGTTACGATGGGGGTTCTGTTCTTGAGACGCATTTTAAGCCAAAAATCGTCATAAGCCGGAACATAGTCAAAATTCCTAAGAAAACACTTTTAATAATAATAATAATAATAATAATAATATGCTTTATTTCGGCTCGGGGCCATATACATTGATTATACAAAAATACAGACGGTAGCAAACACAATCTAGATACATGTGAACATGATAAAATAGAAAAAGAAAAATGAATAATCGGCACTTATCCACAAAGTAGCTGAGGTAGCATAAAAGCTAGTAATCATCCATACTGGTTAATAAACAGTAATAATATTGGTGAGAAAAAAAAAAAATATGCATGAGAGTAATAACAGATGGTGCATATATTATATACTCAAATTTCAACTAGAGACCTTAGGTGGTTACAGTAGTCAGGTCCAGAGGGCTTAATACATAAATTAAATGTAAATAAAACTTTAACTTGATAGTAATCACAGTAATAATGAAAAATTAAAATATCAGCAATAAATGTAATAATGACAAAAACTGCAGATGACATCTTGCCAATACCAGAGATTAAGTCCTTTAGGGGACAAAGGCCTCATTTTCCCATCTTTCCACAATTTTGATTTTCTTCTTGCTTCACTCCTTAGGATGCTTTGTATGACGGAGTTGCTGCTGTTTCTCACTCGGGTTACCAGACTGGACATTGTTCGCCTAACAATGATTTTTGAAATTGTCCAGGTGGTTTTTGCTATGAACATCTGTGTGGAGTGGTAGCGGGGAGTGTTTGTGAGGCGTCTCAGAATGTCATTGTGCACAACAGTGATGCGTCGCATGGTCTCTCGGGTATAGTTCGTCCAGAGGGAACACCCATAGATACTGTAGCAGTACGAGCGGAAGAGCAGCAGTTTTCACGTCTCGGTGACAGAAGGCAAACCTCCTTGCAATCATGTTGCCCGCTGCACATAGTTTACGACGCCTCTGTTCAATGTCTGCCGTAATCTTTTAGGTCGTCGGTGATAATGTTGACCCAAGTACGGAAATTCGTGCACAAATTCCAGCCGATGGTTTCCGAGGAAAAATTTGAGGTTTTCTGCAATATGCTTAAGCGATCTCGGGAGCAGCGACATGCATTGGGTCTTGGTTTCGTTGTAGATTATATCAAATTCCTCTGATATTGGCGGCAAGTGTCGATGAGTCGTTGGAGACCTTGCACTGATGGGGAAATCAGAACCATATCGTCGGCGTAACAGAGGTTGTTTATAGTTGTTTCATTGACAGTGCATCCGATTGGGAGCGAGTTCAGTTTGACGTTCAAGGCATCTGTGTACGTATTAAACAGGTATGGAGAGAGAATGCCCACCCCCTTGCCGAAGCCCGTTTAGGGAGCCGAAGGTGTAAGATAATACGTTTCCCCATTTGACACAGAATTGCTGTGTGGAGAACCAGCAATGTAAAATGCCAATTAGATATAGGGGTGTGCCCCTTTTATGCAGCTTCAGGAAGAGCTTCAGGTAGTTTACTCTGTCAAATGCTTTTCTCACAAAACAAAGGAAAACAGGAGAGGCTGATGATAGGTAGTAGTTCAGCAATTCTTTCAGTATGTAGATGCAGGTGTCAGTTGAGTGGTTTGCTTTAAACCCGAACTGGTTGTCAGTGGTGTGTAGAAAGGGGAGAAGTCTCACTAGAAGAACAGACTCAAGTATCTTCGATGCGATCGTTGTGATTGCAATCGGCCGGTAGTTGCCAGGGTCAGCTGCATCCTTTAGCTTGTTTTTGATTAATGTATCAAGTGAACTAAGAGTAGGGAGTCTGGAAGAAAGCCGGTGAATTATGCACGCATTGAATAGGGCAGCTAGCAAAATGTAAATTATCGGATGGCAGAGTTTGAAGGCCTCTGCAGGAAGACCATCACAGCCGGGCGATTTATTATTAGGTAGGCTGTTTATGGCATCGCTGATGTTACCTGGCGTAATACGGTCTGCAAAATGAAATTTAATGTTGTCACTAAGGTTATCTACATCCCTTCAGGGAATCTTGATCATTTATGCAATTCAGGATATTGTTGAATGTGATCGCCCCACATACTTGCAATAGCTTCGTCTCCGACTGCTTCCCCTACTCTCTGTGATAGCTTTTTAGTTTTGGGATTTAAAGACTGGATATCTTTCCAAAGACGAGGATAATCACCAGATTCTAAGTTTCTAGACATTGCATCGGCTCTTAGTTGTTTTTCATATAACCTGCAGTGCTTAAGAGCAAGTTTGAACTGCGCTCTCGCCTGTCTCATTAGCAATGCAGTGTGCCCTTCCCTCGGGCTACCATTTTGCCTCCACAGTAAAAAACATTTCTCGTGAGTATGTATACAGATCTTTAACCAAGTCATTCCATCCAGGAATATTACGAGAATTACCTTGACGAAATCTGTAGGCAGTCCTGCCCGAAGCAAGCAAAGCGGAGATTATGTTCGAATAGAATTCATTCAGATCCCTCTTGTGGTGGTCATTTCCTACAATTTGTGTTAGTACAAAGTAAGGCGTCTGCCGGTTGAACTATTGACCGCAAACCTGGTTTCCGTGGTCGCTCTAAAGTATCTGGTTTTCTCTTGGTTTTTAAAATCCCAGTTTACTGCTGTTGGGTGATCAGTTAGGGGGTTCACGGTAGGGAGGGATGGGGTACTGAATGACACCTGTAATGGGATGTGATCGTAGCACGTTGCAAGGTCATAGCGAATATTGCAGGTCATAATATCATGAATTGTTGTGGGGATGTGATGCAGTGGGTCCAACCAGGAAGTTGTAATAGCGTCCGCTCTATTATGTACATATGAATAAGAGGAGGGAGGGAGGAGCATAACATCGCTAATTTGGAGAGCATGATTTTGACAGAAGCGAGTAAGTTCATTATAAAATTGTTTTGTGGGGTGTGAATTAAGGTCCCCTATTATACAAATATGATCAGCTGGAGAGTCATGAATAATACTGTGTAACTCCCCTAGGATCATGCAGTAATGATCAAAATTATTGTTATTTTCCCATGGCATATAAACATTGATAATTAGGATTTAGAGTTCCCTATTGTCACTTGAATCCCCAGCAATCTGTCACTCCTGTAGGTCATCACCTTTATCGTATTGTCTAACGATTTGTGCCACAGAAAGGAAAGGGCCTCCTTTCGGGCGACCGGCTAGGATTTGGTCTGTAACTTGCATCGATAAGAATCGAGAAGGTTCTGAAGTCTTCATGAATTGAATCGCATATGGCAAGGTCATGTGGCCAGAGGAGCGTTTCTTGCAATGCAATGATGCCTTTGAAATTTTTACAGAACATGTTTAGGAGAGGAATGTTCCGCTTGAGGCCAAAGATATTCCAAGAGATTATGTTTAATGTATCCATGGCTACTCACGAAGATGGGAGATGAATGCGCTGATCATTTGGGTGGATGGGGGGTTAGCCAGGGGGAGTGGGCAGTCACTCGCCGTGGGCGGTTGGCTGGCACTTGCGGTGGAAATGACCCTGGTTGGAGTGTCAGTAAGTTCCCCTGGGGGTGGTTGATCCCGGATTAGTCTGTATCTTGAAACTAATATATTAGGACCGAAATTCTCGCCTTTAAGAACGTCGAGGTGTTGAAATAGGCAGGTAATCCTGTAAGACACTTTATGTTTAATCCTGCATGGGAAGTGTCTTGGGAAGATGAGTGGGTCAGAGCCAGTGAGAAACTTGACTCTCTCCACTATGGCATCTAGCGTCACCGATGAGCGCAGATTGTGAATTACTATGTGACATCTCTTCTCATGTGTCGGGCGGGTGAAACACGAATGTTGGGCTCCGGTCCGGCGGCCAAACGGGAGGTTCTTCTCTTCTTTCTGCTTGTTTGTATCTGCCAGCAAGCCAGACCCCCCCTCATGATCAGTTTTTCATCTGCATCTACGATGGGGGGTTGGGGGGGAGAGAGTAGGGTGGGGAGGATTACGAGGGCTAGTAATCATCACCGGAGATATATCTTCCACCGGAGGTACTGGGGAGGGAGAAGGCGGTTGGGGGATCAACAGTCCCCTCGGAACGGGGCACTTCCGTGTTGCTGGGAGGCGAGGAAAAACTGGATGCTGCATTCGTAGTAGTCTGGTGGCTATCAGTGCGATTGTCTATCGATCCCTGCATCTCCTTTGATCGCATCCCAGATCCGTGTGAGATTATTGTTTCCACAGTTTTAAGACTGTCTAGGGATTCCTGTAGTCCTTTGATCACGTCCCAGATTCTTGATAATTTATCATTTGTCTCTTCAATTTTTTCTGTAGTTTTTTCCAATTATATCTGAGAGGGGAGATTTGCTGTTTTGAAGGCATTTTCTGCCGTGTGGTACACCGCAGGTAGGCTTAGTCCAGCAGGGCCCTTTGGTGGCAGGTTGTAAGGGTCATCGGGGGCGTAGATTTTCCACCGAGCAGGTCCTTAGCCACTTAGTGATATACGATATTTTTTTGTGAGAGGACAAGTTCTTCGCGGATCGCTCCTTGAGAATGCTCTCTTGGTATCAGATCTTTGCATTTCGTATATGTAACGTTGATTTCCTCATCGGAGAAGGCATCACTGACAGATTTGTATAGCGGACACTCGACGTCGGAACGGTTCGATTGGTATTGTAGATAAAAAAGACAATTGTTCGCGAGTACGGAACTTGTGTGTGGGGCACAGGCACCGGTAGGTGCCAGGGTCACTTACTTGCGTCAACGGTTGGAGGTTGGTCGGGTGACATTTTTGCGGTAAGGGAGGGGTCAAGCACTAACACATACACTGCATTCTTTTACCACTTCACAGGACCAATAGGCCTCGAGTAGCTGTGATTTGAAAGATTTCTAAGGCACTGATTGGAGCAGAGAGAATATTAGAATAACTGCAATTGCATAACACTCTCCGGCTTACACGCCGGGTATTACGTGGAGACACTATTAACACATTGCTTACTATAAGAGGTATAATCACCAAGGGCGAAAAACCCTTCTTTTCTGTGAAGAAACGCGAGAGAGACCTCCAACACGTCCGCACCCCACACACACACACATAGTAGTTGCTTTGGGTGCATTACAAATTATGTAAACTGCATTCTTATTGCATTTTCAATCAAAAAAAATTTCAAATATTGATTATTTTGCACTTTTGGAGTAATTTCTTCAGCCAGATCAGCATTGTAGGCACCAAGTAACCCTGGAACATGCGTCATAAACCTGGAAATAATGTCTGGATAAATATAATTGAAAAGCGCTGTAACCTTAGGAACGTGTAAGTCAAACTCGTTGTAAGCTGGGGACTGCCTTGTGTATATATATATATATATGATATATATATATATATATATATATATATATATATGTATACAATACATGAAAGTGCTTGGTGCCTGGTCTTTTATTTTTACCTCATATGTGATATATATATATATATATATATATATATATATATATATATATATATATATATATATATCACATATGAGGTAAAAATAAAAGACCAGGCACCAAGCACTTTCATGTATTGTATACATTTCTTTGGGTTACAAAGTAAAATAAATAAGAGACATAAACAAGAAGGATTGACAAGCCTAAGATCAAAACCATCAACAAGCAAAACATTATTGCAGATTGCCACTACAAACAATGAGTAAGAATACTTTTAAAAGCGCTTAAAAACTGAAACTGCAGTTATAGACTGTGCTCAGATTGAGCTAGGTGCCACCTGGAAAGGACATTAATGACAATGTTTTCTTGGGTCCTTATCATGTATATGAACAGAAAATTTCAGTAAACATACATCTGAGGGTGGGTTGGAGTATAGGGGTCGTCCTTCAAAATGGCTGCCAAAATAGCCACATTTGACCAAAAAATCATATCTTGCCCATAAGTATTACTTAAAGTAGAAATTAAACCATTATTTATGGTCACATACCCTTTATACACTATCTTCATGCATATTTGTATAATACCAATCTTCAAATTCAATATTGCGACCACCATTAGGGCCAAAATGGCACCCAAAATAGGTGAAATTGTAGAAAGTCATAATATTAGCCACATATTAATCAATTTGGAAATGAAACCATGAAACATGGTCATATAACCTAAAGGAACTCTATCTAGCATGTTTATGTAATACCATGCTTCAAATCCAATATGGCGACCACCATACAGGCCAAAATAACACCCAAAATGGGTCCAGTTGTAGAAAATGGTAGTATATAGGACTTGTATGGTAATTAATACTGGAAAAAAGACAGAAGTATGCTTCTAGGGCCATGAGCAACTTTTATCAAATATGTTTGAATTGTTTCCGTGCTTTAAATCCAAGATGGTGGCCAACATTAATGCCAGAAAAGGTAAAATTGCAACAAAATGACATGTAATGGCCATGAATAACAATGAATCAGGAAAAGAAAGCACAAAATTTAATCTGGAAATAGTTTGTATACATTCGTGCATCCATCGGAATGTCAGCCCAAATTTCTATCCAAACAAAATCCTCATTGACCATAAGTACATTTATGACCAAAATGGTCGCCAACATATATTAATACCCATGATTAGGATTCAGGAGAAAAAAAAAACACTAATCACCGTAACAGGTGGTGGCAGTAAGCAAGATGTAAGCCGTTTACAACTGTTAACTTTAGGCTCCTCTCCAAAGCAATGAATAATACTAGCAAACCTCAATATAGTGGTTATTGTTCATTTAAAGCGTTCTTTAATTGTCTTCATTGCCATAATTGTCACTTTCGTCACTTTCATCGCTTTCTCCTTCATATTCCTCTTCTTCAAATCCATCAGTTACCAAATCACTGGCTACATCACCAGGAAAGGCTGTCTCTATTTACCCCACTTGGTCATCTTCTGTTGGACCATGACTTTCTACTGCGGGTAATTGCGGAAAGCTGATCAAAGAAAGCCTCCAGATTCTAGCTACACAACAAGAGCGTACATGGTGCAACAGTGACAGGTCAATGATTCTGTTCTCTGATTCATATTTTCTCTTTAAGGTTTAGAATCTAACTGTACTGACACCAAAAAGCAAGCATACGAATTCCTCCAGTTGTTGAGTGAAACTTTCTGAAGGTAGCTGACTGTATTGACGCCAAAAAGCAAGCATACAAATTCCTCCAGTTGTTGAGTGAAACTTTCTGAAGGTAGCTGACTGTATTGACGCCAAAAAGCAAGCATACAAACTCCCCCAGTTGTTGAGTGAAACTTTCTGAAGGTAGCCGACTGTATTGACGCCTAAAAGCAAGCATACAAATTCCTCCAGTTGTTGAGTGAAACTTTCTGAAGGTAGCCGACTGTATTGACGCCTAAAAGCAACCATACAAATTCCTCCAGTTGTTGAGTGAAACTTTCTGAAGGTAGCCGACTGTATTGACGCCTAAAAGCAAGCATACAAATTCCTCCAGTTGTTGAGTGAAACTTTCTGAAGGTAGCCGACTGTATTGACGCCTAAAAGCAACCATACAAATTCCTCCAGATGTTGAGTGAAACTTTCTGAAGGTAGCCGACGGTATTGACGCCAAAAAGCAAGCATAAGAATTCCTCCAGTTGTTGATGAAACATTCTGAAGGTAGCCATTCTGTCCTTACATCTGACAACCAAAATGCTTGCCGATAATTTCTTGTGTTAAAGTCAGTAACTACTCGTTGGCATTCATCTGTAATCAGAGCTATGATAATTACATTGATGTCAACATCTCCGGAGTGGTTCCTAACGATTACTGTGCCGTTTGAGTCACCTTTTAGGGCGTAAGAGGCATGAAGGGCTAATCTTGTGTCTGCCTCTTCTTGATTACTGGACAGCTCACTGGAGATTGTAACACTCTCCTTCATAATGACATGGCAAACATTGTCGTTTGAGTAGAATATTGTGTCACTTCTCAGTATCTCAAGAATCTCTGCTTTCCTCGTGATAACTACTTCCTGGATAAGGTTGATCAAGCAGGGTTTGTTTTCCCCATTGTTGAGGAACTCAGTGAAGTTACGCGAAAACGGTGCTGCAGCTGAATGGACTATTACCTTATCAGTACATCTACATTTCAAACACTCAGGGTCCTTGATAGAGTGTGGTCGATATGTGTCTGCAACTATGTGAACGTGCTTGTATCCTAACGGTATAGAATGGACTATCTGCATTGCCAGCTCTTCATACGTATTCGGTGTACTTCATGGTACCCTTACAAGACCCATTTTATCCACAATATATGCTGTGACTTCCCGTTTAGCTGGCATTTCTGTGCTGTGGTTCAGTACAGTTGTCTTTCTCATGATGATCTTGGCTAGAATTGGAAATATTCAGTGGCACAGGACTCGGTGGAAATTGTAGTGCTGACTCAAAGTCAGTGAATTGTTGTGTCTTTGCTGATGCTGCTAACAGTGTGCTGATGATATTACAACTGGCCTCCACTGTTTTCATTTTGCCCTTTTTCTTCACCATCACCTTTTGGCTGCATTGTTTGAACAGCTTTACTTTCAATCTTGGCAATTTGTCATGAATGCCTTTCTCATCAGACATTATCCATTCGCTTACAAGCTTCATGTGTGCATTCCTCCCAATTTCTGATATCTTCAGCATGCCATATGCAAGGTCGTCATCATCTGGTACTCCAGATGCTTACAAAATCTTCTGAGATTGAAAGTGCTAATGTATTTGACAACCTGCATGGGCATAAAGGCCTATAGGTGTCATTGGCATCTGATCCAGCTGCACTCTTCAATTCTCAGGGAATTTCTTCCTGTGATTATCTGTTTAGAGTCCACTTTGTCAATGATTCAATGTTGAATGCAAAATTTGTGATGCTCTTACTTGAACAGAAATTCCGTAATGTTTAAGTAGGACCCTATATCCAAGAAACAGTGCATCCATATCTTAGTTTAACCAGACCACTGAGCTGATTAACAGCTCTCGTAGGGCTGGCCCGAAGGATTATATATTTTTACATGGCTAGGAACCAATTGGTTACCTAGCAACGGGACCTACAGTTTATTGTGGGATCCGAACCACACTATATCAAGAAATGCATTTCTATCACCAGAAGTAAATTCCTCTGATTCCACGTTGGTAGAGCAGGGAATCGAACTTCGGACCACCGGATTGGCAGCCGAGCTCGAAAACCACCCATCCAGCAAACATACCAACTTCCATATCTGCTGTAATTTGTTGTCAAGGCTGAAGAGGTAGGGAAGAATTTTTTCTTTGCTTATGGCCCTAGAAGCATATTTATGTCTTTTTTTTTCCAATATTAATTACCATACATGTCCTACATACAACAATTCTCTACAATTTAACCCGTTTTGGGTGCCATTTTAACCTGTATGGTGGTCGCCATAATGGATTTGAAGCATAGTAATACACAAATATGGTAGATAAGAGTTCCTCTAGGGTATATGACCATGTTTCATGGTTTCATTTCAGAATTAATTAATATTTGTGGCTAATATTATGACTCTACAATTTCACCTATTTTGGGCACCTTTTTGGCCCTAATGGTGATCGCCATATTGAATTTGAAGCATGATATTATATAAATATGCTTGATGCTAGTTTATAAGGGGTATGTGACCACATTTAATGGTTTAATTTCTATTTTAAGTAATACTTATGGCCAAAATATGACTTTTTTTATCAAATGTGGCTATTTTGGTGGCCATTTTGAATGATGACCCCTATATTCTCTCAACCCACCCTAAGATGCGTGTTTACATGAACTTTTCTGTTCATGATAAGGACTCAAGAAAACAATGTGGCATTAATGTCCTTTCCAGGTGTCACATAGCTCAATCTGAAGCCAGCCTATTAGTCGAACAATCTTTTGTTAAAAGGTGACATTGTACTTCCTGACAATTTTAGAAACAAAGTAACTAACTATCTTGTCTATGTCTATTTATTTTACTTTTTACCCCGAAGAAGTATATGCAATACACGAGAGTGCTTGATACCAGGTCTTTAATTTTCACCTTTCATGTGGCTTTCTATATACATATATATCTATATCTATTAGTATATATTATAGATATAATATATATCTATATATATCTATATATATATATATCATATATATATATATATATACCAGGCAGTCCCCTGTTACCGGGCAAGTTCCATTCCGACGATAAGTGAAAATGGCAGATAACCAAAAAATTGGAGATTATGGCGCTGGTAATCGGACTTTGACACTGACAACTGGCTAATGGCGCATATGTTGGGTATGTATCAACGCCGATAACCAAAAATTGATGCATTATGATGCCAAAAATCTGCAATTTTTGCTGCTAAACAAATACCCGAAAACTGGATTGCCTATAAACCGGGGACTGCCTGTATATTTGGGTATGTATAATTATATACATATATTATATATATATATATATATATATATATATATATATATATATATATATATATATATATATATATATATATATGCATGATGACTGTACATATATACACACACATGCACACATATATATATATCTATATATATATATATATATATTATAATATATATATATATATATATATATATTGTGACGAAGTGCCAAGTATCTGGTTACTACACTTACCATTCACTAATTGTTACCTCACAAAAGCCAGACACCTGAACCCTTATCACAGGTACTAAACGACTGAATACTCTAAAGGCAACAGTGATCCCTTAAACAACTTACCAGTATTGCAGAAAATCAGACTAAGTTTATCAAAACAGGTGTGAGGTAATCTTGTAAGTAATTAAATCAATCAAAGGGCATCACTCCATCAACAACTTTAAAAATCTAAGTATTTCCCTGATTTCAGAAGTCTAAGTACTTCCATGGTTCTAAGTCACTTCAAGTTAATTGAAGGAAAACAGATCAATTACCACTCTATGTTTCTACCTAACATCAATATAATCATATGCAAATATACTGGTCAGAAATGAAAGCACTTATAAAAATTTTAAATACAAAAATTTATTATTAAACTCAAAATTTATAAGTGAAATTCACAATATCAGGGAAAATTACTGTTACTTAAAACAAAGTAAAGTTTAATTAATTCTTGAATCAATTAACCCTTAAACGCCGAAGCGGTATTTTAAAAATCGTCTCCCGTATGCCGGTGGCGTTCGCGAGTGAGCGCCGAAGCGGAAAATTTTTTTTTTCAAAAAATCACAGCATTCTTAGTTTTCAAGATTAAGAGTTCAATTTTGGCTCCTTATTTTTGTCATTGCCTGAAGTTTAGTATGCAACCATCAAAAATGAAAAAAAATATCTATCATATATAAATATTGGGATATATGACAGAGCGAAAAAAAGTTTCATATACAATTGTATACAAATCGTGCTGTGGGCAAAACGGGTAGAGCTAACGAGTTAATTTTTTTCGTTGTATTGCGATCATTTTGGTACATAACATATTGTTGTATTCTACATGAAATTGCACACATTTTCATATATAAAACTTTATGTAACGGCTAATTTAAAATGGTGCAAACATTACGCAATCGGACGAAAAAATTTATGATTTTTTCGGAAGAGTTACTGCGCGGACGTAAGGAAAAAGTTTATTTCATAAATTCACCATAAATCGAAATATTGTGCTAGAGACTTCCAAGTTGTTGCAAAATAAAGGTAAATGATTGATTGAATATTACTAGAATGTAATAGTTTTAGCTTACAATTGCGTTTTTCGACCATTTCGGTCGAGTCAAAGTTGACCAGGTTGAAATTTTGGCACATCGTTATTTATATGAAAATATTTCAAAACTGATAAAAGCTACAACCATGGGATGTTTTTTGTTGTATTCTACATGAAATTACGCACATTTTCATGTATAAAACATTATGTAACGGCTAATTTAAAATGGTACAAACATAACGACAATCGGACGAAAAAATTTATGATTTTTTTTCAGAAGAGTTACCGCACAGACATACGGAAAATGTTTTTTTTTTCATAAATTCACCATAAATCGAAATATTGTGCTAGAGACTTCCAATTTGTTGCAAAATAAAGATAAATGATTGAATATTACTAGAATATAAGGGTTTTAGCTTACAATTGCGTTTTTTTTATCATTTTGGTCGAGTCAAAGTTGACTGAAGGTTGATATTTTGGCACATCGTTATTTATATGAAAATATTTCAAAACTGATAAAAGCTACAACCATGGGTTGTTTTTAAGTTGTATTCTACATGAAATTGTGCACACACATTTCCATACACAAAACTTTATGTAACGGCTAATTTAAAATGGTGCAAACATTACGACAATTGGACGAAAAAATTTATGATTTTTGCGGACGAGTTACCGCGCAGATGTAAGGAAAAAGTTTTTTTCATAAATTCACCATAAATCGAAATATTGTGCTAGAGACTTACAATTTGTTGCAAAATGAAGGTAAATGATTGAATATTACTAGAATATAAGAGTTTTAGCTTACAATTGCGTTTTTCGACCATTTCGGTAGAGTCAAATTTGACCGAAGGTTGAAATTTTGGCACTTATCATTATTTACATAAAATTATTTCAAAACTGATAAAAGCTATAACCATGAGTTGTTTTTTGTTGTATTCTACATGAAATTGCGCACATTTTCATATATAATACTCCATGTAACGGCTAATATAAAATGGTGCAAAAATTATGTCAAAGTGGAAATAATTTCTGAGATGTGTCGCTGATACTTTTTAGTGCGAGAAGAAAGAAATTCGCGCTTGCGCGCCTGGGTAACGATTGTAAACAAAACAACGCCTTGATCCATGAGCTTCCAGCATCCCCCAAGGCGGGTGATTCAAAAGTTTTTGCCTAGTAGGCCTATGACTATTTTTCCGCGAATTTTTAAAAAACTTTTTTATATTGACGTACCATACGTCCAATCGGCACCCAACAGACAATTTATATCGACATTTAATACGTCAAATGGCGTTAAAGGGTTAAGTAAAATTAAATCAAAATTAATTTATTACAAAATTCAAGAAAATTAATTCAATAAAAATTCAGAAGTGTTAGGCAATAATTGAAATTTGGAAATTAATTCACAAGTGCTAAACAATAATAAAACTTGAAAAGAATTCTAAGTAAATGCAAATTAATTCACAAGTGTTGAATTTAATTAAATGGGCATTGATTAATTAATGAAAATAACTAAGTCAATTAAATTGTGAATTCAAATGAAAATACAGAAAAACGTGGAAAATGCCAGAGCTGCAAAAGTATTAATCGCACAGAATATAAAATGATAACACACACTTCAATAAGAAATAAGAAAATGAATAAATGCACAAAAAATAAACAAACACAAAACACAAAAATTGCAATGTGTAAAAACGTAAATAGTTTCTCTCAAACCACTGTAACCATCAGTTATTAGATTTTACCTGACCACTATTCCTATTAGTTATTAGTTGCAATTAATAAAAATATAACACACTTTACCTTTTTGGTATACCATTGCTGCAGCTTGTTTCACACTTTCACAAAACCAGGCACCATTACACAACAATGTTTGTTCAGATTCCACAAAAAACACTAAATAACACTAAATAAACTATAAGAAATATCAAATCTGAAATTTACAAGTTAGGAGTGACCATTCAATAAGTACGAAATCGTTACATTACTTTAAAATCAATAGTGCTATGCGATGGAGAGAGAGAGAGAGAGAGAGAGAGAGAGAGATGAATGCTTTGAGTATCTAAGATACAATGAATTCTCTTCCTTTCGGAAGCTGGATAGTGGAGACAACACAAAACATTTTGGGCAATAATTCTTTCTAGAAGCTTCGAAATCTTATGCAACTTTACAAAGAAATGTGAAATGTGCACGTGGCTTCAAGCAAAGATGAATGCGTATCAAACGAGTCTGCCCAACAGACACGTACCCGACTCGGTCGATCGAAGCAGAAATCCCTTATCATATGTGATGACAGAATCCCAAAACACAATGAAGACTCGAGCTCTCTTATCAAGCGTGTTAACAGATTTTGAAAAACAACTCTAGCTTTGAACGGACAAAGTAAATCTCTCTCTTTCTACATTTTACGTTATATATTCTTTTTATATATTATGTTATGCGAAATCTGAATAGACATTTTAAACATCCTATCTCTAAGCTATCTAGGAATCTGAAAAAATTTTGCCAAAATCTTATACACAATGTTTTATACAGTCAAAGAGGGGATATATGCATTTTGACATTAGCAATATATAATATACCTCCCCCCAGCAGATTTTTTATCACGGTGTTGAATTCAACGATTCGCAACGAGATAAATAATCAGCAACTACATTGTTTTTGCCACTAACGTGCTGCACTCTTAAGTTATACTGTTGCAGGCAGAAAGACCACCTGGTCAGTCTTTGATTATGGTTTTTCTTTCTCTGGATAAATGATAGTGGATTGTGATCAGACAACACTAAAATTTCTTCATTCCTATGTCTATTCACATACACATCAAATTTTTTCAATGCTGTGATTAAGGCTAAAGTTTCCTTCTCGATTGTCGAGTATACTTTCTGATGTTTTTTCAATTTTGAAGACATGAAGCACACAGGATGGTAGATATTATTTTCATCTTCTTGAAGTAGAACAGCTCCTATGCCACAGTCTGACGCATCAACTTGTATCACAAATTTCTTGTCGAAGTCTGGAGCTTGAAGTACTGGTCTTGAAGTTAAAATGGCTTTTACCTTCTCAAAGAATTCTTGACACTCTGGAGTCCAAACAAACTTAGCTTTGGGACTAGTTAAGTCTGTCAAGGGAGCTACTACAGCTGAGAAATTTGGGCAGAAACAACGATAGAATCCAGCCATACCTAAAAATCTCTGTAGCTGTTTCCTGGTAGTAGGTGGGGTAGCCTTATGGATACCTTCTACATTAGCATTTACTGGAGCAAGAAGGCCTTTCCCAACTTCAAACCCAAGATACTGCACAGTTGCCTTTCCAAACTCACTCTTCTCTAGGTTGCTTTCCAAACTCACTCTTCTCAAGGTTGACTGTTAATCCTGCTTCTTGTAGTTTCTTGAAAACTTTCCTCAGAATCTTCAGATGTTCTTCCCACGTTGTAGAGTAAATCACGAGGTCATCTAGGTATACACTTACTCCTTCTATCGATCCTAGCAGTTGATCCATCACTCGTGGAAATGTTGCAGGTGCATTCATCAGACCAAACGGCAGAACAGTATTCTGATACAGTCCAAATGGAGTAATAAAAGCTGACAGCAACTTGGCATTCTCATCTAATGGAATTTGATAATATCCTTTCAACAAGTCTATCTTGGAAACAAAATTGGCTTGCCCAATATTATCAAGTAACTGATCTATAAGAGGCAAAGGATAATTGTCAGCCACACTGATAGAATTCAGTTTCCTATAATCAGTACACATCCTAAATGAACCATCTGGTTTCTTCACTAACACACATGGAGAACTGAAGTGACTTGAACTGGGTTCTGCTAATCCATGTTGCAGCAAATACTTAACTTCCTTCTTCAAAACATCTCGATGATAAGGTGATAAGCGATAGGCTCTTTGCTTGAAAGGTTTTCCATCTTCTTGAATCTTGATCTCATGCTTGGTCAGATCAGTACGTCTAGGCACATCTGCAAAAATTTCTGGGAAACTTCTAATTACTTCACTTAAGTCTTCACCTTGTTCAACACTCAGATGTTTCAGTTTATCCTCCAAATTTGTCAAAATTGAAGAATTATTCATCTTGCTTTCAGCTCCCAATTCGTAGCCATCATCGTCTTCTGTAGATAAAGTTGTTTGTGTTATTGACACAGTTTCAGTTTTAGTTTCTGAGAAATAAGGTTTCAAGAGGTTCATATGTATCTTCCTATGTCTTCTTCTTCTTTCTGATGTTTCAATCACATAAGTTCTATCACTTAACTTATGAATTATCTTGTAAGGACCTTGAAATTTATTAGTGAGGGGGAATCTCTTGACAGGTAAGAACACTAACACTTGTTGTCCAACATTAAAACTTCTTAGCTTAGTCTTAGCATCATATCTCCTTTTCATTTTCTCTTGACTCACTTTCAGATTTTCTAAAGAGAATTTTCTAATCTCTGTCAACCTTCTCCTTAAGTTCTTCACATACTCTCCTTGGCTTTCATCTTGATTTTCTTCCCAATTTTCTGCAAGAATCTTCAACGGTCCTCTAACTTCTCTTCCAAAAATCATTTCATTAGGTGAACATCCCATACTTTCTTGATAAGCACTCCTAACTTCAAATAATATTAATGGCAAACCAACATCCCATTCTCTTCCTGACTCAGAACAATACTTTGTCAGCATACTTTTCAATGTCTGGTGGATCCTTTCTAAGGCACCTTGAGTCTCTGGATGATAAGCAGTGGATAACCGTTGTTTCACTCCTAACAAATTCATCACTTCCTGGAATAACTTTGAAGTAAAGTTTGTTCCTCTGTCACTTTGTACTATATCTGGTATACCAAACATTGAGAAAAACTCCACAAGTTTTTCAGCAACTATCTTGGCAGATATGTTTCTAACAGGGATTGCTTCTGGGTATCTTATCACAGGACACATTAATGTTAACAAATACTCATTTCCTTTCTTTGTCTTTGGCAGCGGTCCAACCATATCTACAATCACTTTGCTAAAGGGTTCTCCTCTAACTTCTATAGGTTGTATGGGGGCTTTCTTGATGGTTTCATTCGGTTTTCCAGCTATCTGGAAGGTATGACACTCACGACAGAATCTGCTAACATCTTTGTGAAGTCCAGGCCAGAAAAAATATTTCATGATCTCCACAGTCTTCCTGATTCCCATATGTCCAGACTCATGGGCTACTGCAACCACTTGCTTTCTCAACGGATATGGAATCAAAATTTGATGATATTTACCCCATACAGCATCTCCTGGTATATCTGTAGGTCTATACTTCCTCAACAGCAAGCCTCCCTTCAGATAGTAACAGGTTGGAGTTTTTTGCATCTCTTCTCGATCAACAACTCTGAAGAACAAATCAGTTAACGATGCATCCTTCTTCTGCAAGTCCATCAGCTTCTCTCTTGTCACTTGACCAACTTCAAGGGTTGAATTCTCAATATCTGCTAACTCAGCTACTGTAGTTTCACTATTGTCTTCAGTAACACGTTGACTACTCGGAGTCTCTTCAGGTACATCAGGTTCTTCTTCTTCATCGTCGTCGTCTTCCTCATGGGAAATCTCTTCTTGGTCAGCACTATGGGAAACATCACATCCCTGGAACAATTCTTCTAAGCACAACGATCCTTCACTTGATCCATCTTGGGTGTGTAAATCCTCAGTTTCTTCACTTGCAGTCGTAGTCCTCTTCATACTTCTGGTAGTTACACAATTAGGAAAAAGGTGGGGGTTATTCTTCTCCAACTCTACTGTAGGACTAATCCTCAATGGTTTGTCTGTCACTACAGGACAAGGAATAAATGGTACACCACTAACTTCATTCCCCAACAGAACATGTACACCTTCCACAGCCAGTGAGTCCTTTACAGCAAAATCAACATTCCCTGTCACCAATTCACATGACAGGTGTAAGCGGCATATAGGAGTTACTTCCTCTCCTCCTTTACCCTTCAAAATAACTGAATCTCCTGTGAGACTCTTCTCCAACTGAGGGTGAGAACCACGTACTACCACGCAATGGTTACTCCCTGTATCACGTAATATCTTGACTGGTACCTGCACACTTCCTTCTTGAGTTGACAGCATACCCTCATAGATATATGGCTTAAAAGCCTCCACATTGCTAAGCCACTCACTGCTTGAGGTTACATTTCCACTGGTTGCTAAACATTCAGCTTGTTTAGTTCCATTCTTCTTTGGAGTCTGATTCTTTGCCACACTGCTCTTCGTAGTTTGTTTCACCTGGTCACCTTTTACAACTTGACCAACTGGCTTTGACTGCTGTTGATTCTGGTAACACTCTTGATTGTAGTGTCCTACTCTTCCACACTTGAAACAGACAACATTAAGTTTCTGTAACTGTCTTGAAAAACTGGATGAGGGTTTCACATTAGCTTGCTGAGTTGTATTACCTTGTGTACTCTTGGTAGTATCACTTGTAGGTTTCCCATTAAATTTGTTCCTGTTATTTGGATAAGACTTAAAACCTGGTCGTTGTTGACTCTGGTACTTGACATTGTAATTACGTTTACTACTAATTATATTGTAATCTTCACTCAGTGTAGCAGCTTTGTCAAGTTTCTTCACCTCTCTCTCTCTCAAATAGGCTCTTATATGTTCAGGAATTCCCTTAAGATACTGTTCAAGAACAAGTAACTCTTCTAACTCATCAAAATTTTAAACTTTAGCAGCTTCTAACCAACGTTTGAAACACCTTCTCACTTTGTACACATAATCTAAGAATGTTCCCTTCTCATCTTTTCTTAAATTTCTGAATCTTTCATTGTAGTACTCTGGGGTCATCTGGTAAACTTGTAGCACACTGTGTTTAAGTACCTTGTAGTCTTTACACTGATCAGCTGTTAAGGCTAGATAAGCTCTTCTCTCATTACCAATCAAGACACTTTGTAGCAAAACTGACCATTTATCTTCTGGCCATCCCATACCTGAAGCCATTTTCTCAAAGTGATAAAAAAACTCATCTGGAGCTTCTTCAGGAAACTTAGGGATTAACTTCTGTACTCTTACTACATCAAATACAGGGTCTTGATGACTTTGGTTAGGGTTAGACGGTGTTACAGGTAATGTGGATCTAGCTCTTATCAATTCCATCTCCCTTTCATGTCTTGCGATTTCTCTTTCCTCTTTTATCCTTTCTCTTTCCTCTTCTTCTGCTTTTTCTTCTTCTCTTTCTCTTCTTTCTTGTTTTTCCCTGTCTATTCTTTCTCTTTCAGCTTGCATTCTCTCTCTTTCAGCTTGTATTTTTAGCTTAATCAAATTCTCTTTTGCTTCAATGCGTCTAAGCTCTAAGTCTACATCACTTTTCTCTTTCTTTTCTGCTTGCTTATTTATGAGATCAGCACGTGCTACATTCAACAACTCTTGAGCCAATTCTAACTCATCTTCATCAGTTATTCTACCAGAGTCTATCAATGATTCCATAGCAACACATCTTATTTGTGCCTTTACCATACTACTAGACACATAACCACCACATGCCACTGCTAAAGCGCTCCACTATGCCTTAGTCAGAGTGGTTTCAGATAAAACTTGGATGGAAGGGGCTGCTAAAAATTCCTGAACCTTGAACTGAGCCATTTTCCTCTAAGTTATCAACTTACAATTCAATACAATAAATGCAAAACAAAAACTATATGGTCACTCTCCTAACAAAATATATCCCTAACACCACCAGTATATACTAGAGTGATAATGAAATCTGCTTTCCCGGGTCTCTGGGCACCATTAATTACTTGTGACAAAGTGCCAAGTATCTGGTTACTACACTTACCATTCACTAATTGTTACCTCACAAAAGCCAGACACCTGAACCCTTATCATAGGTACTAAACGACTGAACACTCTAAAGGCAACAGTGATCCCTTAAACAACTTACCAGTATTGCAGAAAATCAGACTAAGTTCATCAAAACAGGTGTGAGGTAATCTTGTAAGTAATTAAATTAATCAAAGGGCATCACTCCATCAACAACTTTAAAAGTCTAAGTATTTCCCTGATTTCAGAAGTCTAAGTACTTCCCTGGTTCTAAGTCACTTCAAGTTAATTGAAGGAAAACAGACCAGTTACCACTGTATGTTTCTACCTAACATCAATATAATCATATGCAAATATACTGGTTAGAAATGAAAACACTTATAAAAATTTTAAATACAAAAATTTATTATCAAACTCAAAATTTGTAAGTGAAATTCACAATATCAGGGAAAATTACTGTTACTTGAAAACAAAGTAAAGTTTAATTAATTCTTGAATCAATTAAGTAAAAATAAATCAAAATTAAGTTATCACAAATTCAAGAAAATTAATTCAATAAAAATTCAAAAGTGTTAGGCAATAATTGAAATTTAGAAATTAATTCACAAGTGCTAAACACTAATAAAACTTGAAAAGAATTCTAAGTAAATGCAAATTAATTCGCAAGTGTTAAATTTAATTAAATGGTCATCAATTAATTAATGAAAATAACTAAGTCAATTAAATTGTGAATGCAAATGAAAATACAGAAAAACGTTGAAAATGCCAGAACCGCAAAAGTATTAATCACACAGAATATAAAATAAAAACACACACTTCAATAAGAAAATTAATAAATGTACAAAAAATAAACAAACACAAAACACAAAAACTTGCAATGTGTAAAAACGTAAATAGTTTCTCTCAAACCACTGTAACCATCAGTTATTAGTTTTTACCTGACCATTGTTCCTTTAGTTATTAGTTGCAACTAATAAAAATATAACACACTTTACCTTTTGGTACACCATTGCTGCAGCTTGTTTCACACTTTCACAAAACCATTACACAACAATGTTTGTTCAGATTCCACAAAAAACACTAAATAACACTAAATAAACTCTAATAAATATCAAATCTGAAATTTACAAGTTAGGAATGACCATTCAATAAGTACAAAATCATTATGTTACTTTAAAATCAAAAGTGCTATGCGATGGAGAGAGAGAGAGAGATGTGAACGCTTCGAGTATCTAAGGTGCAATTAATTCTCTTCCTTTAGGAAGCTGGATAGTGGAGACGACACAACGTTTTGGGCATTAATTCTTTCTAGAAGCTTTGAAATCTTACGCAACTTTACAAAGAAATGTGAAATGTGCAAAGCAAAGATGAACGCGTATCAAATGAGTCCACCCAACAGACACGTACCCGACTCGATCGATCGAAGCAGAAATCCCTTATCATACATGATGACAGAATCCCAAAACACAATGAAGACCCGAGCTCTCTTATCAAACGTGTTGACAGATTTTGAAAAACAACTCTAGCTTTGAACGGACAAAGTAAATATCTCTCTTTCTACATTCTACGTTATATATTCTTTTTATATATTATGTTATGCGAAATCTGAACAGACATTTTAAACATCCTATCTCTAAGCTATCTAGGAATCTGAAAAAATTTTGCCAAAATCTTATACACAATGTTTTATACAGTCAAAGAGGGGATATATGCATTTTGACAGTAGCAATATATATATGTATATATCAAAATGTAAAAACTATTGAGCAAGAAAGCTCTAACAAAAGCAAAGTGGAAAAGAATTATATATGTAGTTACAATATTGCCATTACAAACAGAAACAGCATTCGTCCAGATTACCCAACTGCTTAACACCCCAACAAGTCAAAAGCAAAAGAGTAATTGCCCAATGACCCAATTACTTACAGAAGAGAAAAACACTGACTATGTCAACCAGTTTTATAAAACAACTGAATTCACAGTTATGAATAGTAACAATAATAACGGCACTAACAACATACCTAAAACACCAATAAACAAAAATAACTGAATGAACAGTACCATCAAAATGAAATACATAGAAAAAAAAATTTTTGACTTGTACAAAAACTGAAAGGATAATGTTAAAACTCACAAGAAATACATAAGAAGGAACTTGACAAGTACACTAAATTAAAGAATAATGTTAAAACTCTTCACTATTTTATCTATGATAAGATTTGTCTAATTTGTACATACCAGGGCTCAAATTTAAAAGTTTTCCTGAATATGTCTTTATAAAAGCAGATTCAATTATATTCCTACTAATATAATCGTTACAAAATAAAATCTCTTTTGCCTCTGACCAATCAATCGCATGGTTAAGATTACTAAGGTGAATAAAAAGGACACTAGAAGTCTGTCCTGTTCTAACTGAATATTTATGTTGATTTAATCTTGTAGACAAATCTTTCCCAGTTTGGCCAACATATTTCGTATCACACCCCTGACAAGGAATTGTATAAAGGCAGCAGGTAGATGAAAATGGGGAGTTCTTTATCAGTATATTACAAACTGTATTTGGGCTTTTAAAAACTAATTTTACATTAAAAAATCGAAGAACCTTAGGAAAATCATAAAAATTCTTGTGGTATGGTAAAACCAACATATTATGGCATGAAAAAGGTTCTCTAACCCTATTTGAATAAAAAGTACCCTTGGCCATTTTTAATGCCTTGTCTATAAAAAACATCGGATATTGAAGTTTTACACCTATGTCACATATTTTTCCTATTTCTTCATCTAAAAACTCAGAACTGCATATTCTTAAGGCCCTCAAAAACATCGAAGAAAAAATTGATAATTTTACTATACTATGATGCTCAGAGTAATAATGAACATAGGAACATATATTTGTGGGCTTGCGATATACATTGAATTTAAAACTACGGATTTGTCTGTAAACTTGTACATCTAAAAATGGTAACATTGACTTTCTTTCTTCCTCCACTGTAAATTTAATTGAGGGAACCAGATCATTCAGTTTATCTAAAAATTCTCCAATGTTTGCATTTACAAGCCATACACAAAAAATATCATCCACGTAACGATACCATACAGTACCAATCGGTAAAATACTAGGTAACAGTCTGACCTCAAAAAACTCCATGTAAAGATTACTAAGCACCGGAGAAAGTGGATTTCCCATTGACATACCAAATTTTTGTAAAAAATATTTTCCATTAAATGTAAATTTACAATCCTTAATGCAAAGCCTAATCAAGTCAACTATTACATTCGAAGGTAACGGCAAGTTATATTTAGGCAATTCCTCTGATAAAAAATTTAACAAATCATCAACTGGAACTTTAGTATATAATGATACAACATCGAAACTGACAATTTTAAACTCAAAGGTTACATTAATGTTGCTAAGTTTGTCTACAAAATCAACATTATTCTTAATATTACACTGTGATATTGTACCAACAACCGGCGTAAGAACTTGGACTAGCCACTTTGACAATTTATAAGACAGAACCTACTGAACTTATAATAGGCCTAATGGGATTGTTTGGCTTATGGGTCTTAACCAAGCCGTACATATATGGTAAACTGGTACACTTGACAGTAAATTGCTTTATTAGCTCATCCCTCCCCCTCTAGATACATTTCAGCTCTTTAACAAAACTACTATTCACTGTGATTAACGGGTTATTACGTAGCTTGTCATAAGTAACAGGATCACTTAACAAATCTGATATTTTCGTTATATAGTCCTCTTTATTCATAATTACTATGGCCTTTGATTTGTCTGCTTTCGTGATATGCAAATTTAAATCTTTTTTAAGAACATCAAAATCTTTCATAATAAATCCATAAACAATCCCTTTACAGATATTGATGTCCTCATTATATAGGTTACCATATTTTTCTAAATTGCAAAATGATTTCGCTACTTCAACACCGTTGATACTTATCGTGAAAGAAAAACCCAGTCCATATCCTAATGCACATTTGTCAACTTCATTTAATGGTCGATCCGACAAATTAATCACAAATTCACTATTGGCGTTACGAGTCCACACGCTGTCTTTAATCAGACGTTTTAATTTTCCATTCAATTTTCTCTCGAAATTACTATGCACCCAGCTTAGTTTCCTGTAACAATAATCCAGAAGAGAAGTCTTCCATTCAAACGGTATTGCTTGATGAAATGCTCGACGATTACACTGAAGAATTTTGACATTTTCAGCCACTTCTATCTTGCTAATGCAAATATACTTCTCAATGATCAGACGAAGAAAATCATCAAAAGGTCGGTCCGAGAGTTGCAGCAATCTGCGAGGTACTAGACTGCATGGCATCACATGTTCCTAGAGGCAGCTTTGCAAGAATCGTGGACGAAGTTTCTGCTTGTGGGCCTTAATCAACGAAGAACAAAAAGCCGTCACAAAGGGGGCAAGGGCAGGAAGGCTCCGACAACAATGGAGAGCGCATAAGGGGTCAGGTAAAAAGGGTTGGGACAGGTCAATCAGACCTCATGTGAGACGTGTGAACTGTCGCGACTTGGCTTCAGTCAGATTAGTTTGGGGACTGTAATACAAAAGACTACAATGGAAAAGTAGTCTACAGGTGACCCTTTTTGAGATTTGACATGTCAGGTAGCTGAACTTGACGAGATGACAGGCTATAAATCATGTCTGACACGTTGTTACGATAACATTAAATTGTTTTCCATCTTTACTTCATTGTTGGGGGACAAAAGGAGAAGAGGCAAGGTAAAAAATACTTGAATGGGTTTATAAACGGTCAAAACAAGAAGGGGTGGGGGGGGGATGGTTGTCAATTGTAATGGATCCTGACATGGAGTATACTTTAGTTCTTTTGTTTGTCCTCCTATTCAAAATTTCGTTTATAACTAAAGTCCCTTACTTTACTCCCTCAATTATTCCTTTGCGATTTCGAGTTTGGTCGAGGAAAAGAAAATAGAGTCCAAATGGATTCTCGTTGAAATATATATACATATATATATATATATATATATATATATATATATATACATAAGATATATATATATATATATATATATATATATATATATATATATATATATATATACTTATATATATCTATACTATATATATATATATATATATATATATATATATATATATATATATAATTATATATATATATATATATATATATATATATATATATATATATATCTATATCTATATCTATTATCCTATATATATATATATAATATATATATATATATTATATATGATATCATAGATATATATCTATATATATATATATATATATTATATATATATATATATATATATTATATATATATATATTATTACATACAGTGGACCCCCCGTATTCGCGTTCTCCAGGTTCGCGGACTCACAACACTTGTGGATTTCTCTCAGGAACGTTTCCCTGCTTATTCGCGGAAAATTCGTGCATTCGCAGTATTTTTCTATGAGAAATAGCCACAAATTCCTGGGTTTTTTATCATTTTGTTCATCATAAAATGCACTTTTTGTGATTAAACTATAAAAAAACCAAGTATGAAACATTTTTAGTGGTTGTATTCTTGAGTTTTAACTAGCAAAATAGGCTGTTTTAGTATTTTTATAGGGGTTCCAAACATTCGCGGATTCTAACTATTCACGGGGGGTTTGGTGTCTGGTACGCAGCCCCCTCGAATACGACCCCACTGTATGTACGTATATATATATATATGGGGGGTATATATATATATATATATATTATATATATATATCTATATATATACTAATATAATATAATATATTATATAGTTATAATATTATAATATATATATATATATTATATATTAGCAATATATATCATATATATATATATTATATATAGTAATATAATATCTATTATATATATATATATAATTTATATATATATATTATATAATATTATAATATATATATATATATATATAATTTGTATCTATAATATATATATATATATATAATGTTCTCTAATTTCTTTATCTATATATGTATATTTTAATATCTAAATCCTCTCTACATCTTATTATATATGTATATGTCTCTATATCTATATCTATTATAATTATCTCTATATATTATATCTACTATTATATATATAATATATATATATGTGTGTGTGTGTGTATGTGTGTATATACGGTAGTACCTCAGGATACGAAATTAATCCATTCCGAGGCGGCCTTCGTAACCTGATGTTTTCGTATCTTGAACCACGTTTTACATGTAAATTGCCTAATTCGTTCCAAGCCCTACAAAACCACCTCAGTAAATTATTTCCAGGCTTACAACACATGTTCTAGGGTTACGACGCCGATCCGATGGAAGAAATATGACTCCAAAAAGGCAAAATATTGTATATGCTTGAGTAATATTCAACTGCATGTAATGTTCAACCCCATTTTTACTGCATATATTAGGACTTTAGCATATGTCCCTTAGCAATAAGCCTAGTCTATGTTAACAGTTGCTACTGTAGCCTAGTCTATGATTCTGACATCTAAACCTAAGAAGCTAAAAGCTTAGAATATACGAATAAAATGTATAAATAATCAGTATATACTCATTTCAAATAATTATTAATTAATCATTAACTATAATCATTAACTACAATACACAAACAAACAAAAAAAAAGCTTCCAACCTTTTGTTAACGTTCAACACTACGAGTAGCGACGATCGTCAAGCAACCACTTTTACCTAGCACACAGTATAGTAATCATAAATTTTCATTATTTCGCTTCAACTACTGAAACTACCAAACAGTATAATATCCATTCATTTCTTTTCTTTATTCTATCTTTACCTAATGGAGATACCGAGTTACTGACAGCTATAATGAAATATATAATATTAAAACAGAAGAAGAATTCTAGAAAATATTCGTTGGCTTCGATGATAGCAGTCTGATTTATTTTAAATTTTATGATATCTAATTCACAATTTTTAAAATTAAATGTATTGCATGTACTCATTTCAAATAGTTATTAAGTAACCATTAACTATAATAAACAAACAAACAAAAAAAAGCTTCCAACCTTTTGTTTACGTTCAACACTACGAGTAGCGAACGATCGCCAAGCAACCACTTTTACCTAGCACACATTGCAGTATTCATAAATTTTCATTATCTCTCTTCAACTACTGAAACTACCAAACAGTATAATAACCATTCATTTCTATTCTTTATTGTATCTTTACCTAATGGAGATACTGAGTTACCGACAGCTATAATGAAACATATAATGACATTAAAACAGAAGGAAGAATTCTAGAAAATATTTGTTGGCTTCGATGATAGCAGTCTTTGATTAATGTTATATTTTATGATATTTAATTCACATATTAAATGTATTGCATGAATAAGTATTTCAATTTACAGCATCCTTTTACCAATAGAATACGTAGAGCACGATGGGGTAGATGCTGACCAATAGGAGAGCAGGATCTTACAGCGGTGACTAGCATCAGGAACCAATGGGAGAGCGGGAGGATGGTGGCAAGTCTACTCAGTTGGCGACAGGTGAGTTTTAAAATTGTTCTCGGTGGTCCAGGCGAATCTCGGGACTTTAAGGTGGGTACACACGTGCGAACCGAACCTTGTATTGTAACCGATTCTTGTAACAAAAACGCAAGTGTGGACGGTTCCTCGAACCCGAACCCCGAACCCGCGAGGTTCGAGGCTCCGTTCGCCCTCCGTCCCGGCAATTGTCGGTTTTTGGGCCCCGAATCAAAGGGAGGTCTCTTTGAACGTTACACCATGTGTGGACGGGAACTGTATTACACGCATAACAACAGAGGTTGCTGAACTTGTTAACACCGACTATGAACAAGGCCGTCCATAGTAGAGTCCCTTGTTTTGGTCAGTCAGTAAGTATATGTCTACCATGGCTGATTGGAGTGAGGAAGAGGTCCTTCAATTTATTTGTTATTACGAAGAACAGACTTTACTGTGGCCAGAAACTTCTTGGAATCTCATGTCAGCGAGTAATTCCCGACCACTGTATTCTACCCTTCTAGTATATAACCTTGATTGCCACCATCTTATTTTATTTCGCTTCATCTTCGTTAAATAATGTATATAAATATACGGCAGCTGCTACTTGCATGGTGGCCATCGTCGGTAAACAACCCGGACAGAGACAGACTGATGATCGCAGTGGATTGAAATGAAGTTACGTGCTTAACGTGGTTACGGTTCGTCCTCAACATTTTGACACCTTGTAACCGTATATGCGTAACTCAGTTACACATACAAGGTTCGGCTCTCACGTGTGTACCCACCTTTACAGTAACACCCTTTCGTAACCCGAGTTATTTTTGTATGCAGAGGCAAAAAATCTTTGTATTTGCTTTCATAAGTTGGGACTTTTGTATGTCGAGGTTCCACTATATATATATATATATATTGCTACGTCTATAGAACGCCTCGCCTTCCCAGCAGAGTTTTAGTTATATTTAATTATAAAAGTAGCAGCCATGCCTTCTCCTGAAGCGACTGTTGTTGGGAGAGTTGTGGGGGGTATGTCGTAGGAATGGGATATTTTGGGTTTTCCGGTCTGACGGGGAAAGCTTTTAGGGTAAGAAAAGGCCCAACAAGTCACAAGAGTTAGCTAGGCTTCGAGATGGATTTTAGGGGGTTGGGGGGGACTTCTACAAATAAGACCTTTAGTTTCCTTTCCCAATTTTTGCTGTGGGGGGCGTTGTGTTACACCTTTTCAGGCAATGCTCGAGGCGGTTTTTGGAAGCCCGTTGATTCGAAAAACAACCCAGTATCGACTCTCAGGGTCGGCCCCTTGCGAGACGTGATCTCCTTGGACAGAGGGTCAAATTGGCCCAGCCTCCCAAAAAATTAGGCCTACCCACGACGCACTGTGGACACGAAAAACCCCAGGACCTGAACAGAGGTCAGGCCGCATTCTTCTACAAGGATACACTAAATATTGCATAAAGGTACGTCTGAAAGTGTAAACTTCAACCCAGCACCTTTACTACCATACGACTCTTGCTAAATTCATTTTCAATTCTCATTTTTACCCCTTCTTCTACATCAAAGCCCTTTGTCCTCATCGGGCCACGTGCTCCCCTTTGTGACTTGTTAAAGACCAAGCTTTCGTGTATACCTCAGTGAACCATTCGAGTTTACCTTCCCCAGTGTTAGAGAATTAATCAGCCTTAATCAAAGCAAGAAGTCATTTTTCCTTTTATCTCGTTTAAATCTGGGATTCTTTTCCAGATTCCATTGAGTCACGTTGCCGTCTCTGCCCGCAAGTGTGCCATTACCCAAGTGTATGAAAACCAGCTATTTTAAAAACAGCTCAAATCGGAGCCATCATTTACTTTTTCTCCAGCCCAGCACGGGCCTTTTGTAGTAAATAAATAGTGTTAAGTAACGAGCTGAGTTTTTTCTGGCGACCTTCCCTCTAAAGAACTTAATAATAACTTTCAGCTTACGGTAAGTTAAAGCAATTCCCTCTTGAAAATCCCTAATTACTTCCGTTTACGTATCTAGCCCTCTCTCAAGGCCCGCTATATACGTAACATTGTCGACCTCGCCGAGGATCGAATCCGGGCTTGCAAAAAAAAAAAAAAGCTTGTAAATCGCGTTATCCGTTGTAAACGTAAACTGTGGAAAATTATTTTACAAAAGTAAATCAGCACACTTGCAGGGAAAGAAGACACACAACTGACTCACGGTAAGGTATTCCATTCATTAATATGATTATTCTATAACCAATGGTTAGCTTAAGGTACGTTTTAAGTATTTTTTATTGTAGAAAGTGTGTTAAACAAATGTGAAGTAGTAAAGATTATTATATTGTAAACGGCCAGAGCGCCAGACGAGTTCTATTTATTTTGTAAATCGCATTGTTGGTGTAGAGCGACACACTAACACGTGTGCAGATAGATGCCAGAAAGGACCAGATCAAACTAGGAAGTGCTTTGCCAGGGTTTATTGCTGTATTAGAAAGCCTAGCTAGTTAGGAGTGTTTTTACTAATAGTTACGGCAAAAGAAGTGTTTACAATTCTTTTGTCTGTTGATATGTTAGGGTATTCATTTTTTTTAACTTAGTTTTTTTCATTCCAAGTGTTGGTAAAACCGCTTACCTCTCAGCTAATTCAGCTTCGCGCTCTCTCGCGCCTGCGCGGTCTCAACCAGCCTTCGTCTCATTCACAGCGGCAGCCATGTTTTGTTTTTCTCTTTCAACATTATCTAAACAATTTAAGCAAAGTAACGTAAGTCACGAAGTTTTAACGTAAATAATATCAATGTCTGTACTAGTATCTATCGTTCTGCCTGCCAGAAATTAACGTAATTCGCCTTGAATAAGAAAGTAGAATTTTGTGTTGTAAATTGCCTTCGCATTTACAGAGAATCAGCTGTTTTGAACGACATGCTGCGCGCTAGCAGCGCTACCCAGCTCCTTCACGTGTTTCACCTCGCATCGCTCACTCGCGCGCTGAGCGAAAATTTCATTTCATTTCACTTAGCGTAACCTCATTTACAATTGTTGCTAACATCGTTTTTCAAATCCTTACCGTAATTTTTCACTTGTCCTTACGTAAAGTTAACGTAAATCTTAAAAGTAGAGTCACTTGCAAGAATTGTTAACGTAAAACGCGTCTTTGTGAAATTCATATTGAAACGCAAATCATTTCATAAGCGCAAGCCGCTAACATTAACGTAAAAATCGTTCAAACGCGATGCGCGTTATCATTTTCATAAAACGTTTATCAAAAGCAACAATTTTTCATTTTCACAAAAACGTTAATGTAAGTAGATAATTTAACGCAAGTTGCGTCATATTAAACGAACATTAGTAGTTCAATTCAAATATAAGGGAGTTTCATTCATATATCATTTTTCACCCTCTTCCGAGAGAGAGAGAGAGAGAGAGAGAGAGGAAAAAACCACCAGAACACAGTATTCACGAAGCCAAGAGTGCTACATCTTACCATTAATTATAGCATGCAGAATTAACATTATTTTAGTCTCTTGTGTCTTTCATTTACACAGCGTGATACGTACGCGCATGTGTCCATTGCAGTTTGCAACATTATTTATTTCATTTACCGAGTACTTCAGCGAGGGGGACTGAGCATTTTTCAATTATCATTACCTGTCGTTGCCCGAGTGGTCTTGTTCATTTTTATCCCAAAAGACTTGCGTGTACCGCAAGCACAATTCGCACAGTGTGCCACGCAAATTCATTACTTCCAGACAGGGAAGTCGTTACCAGTTTAGGACTGGCCACCACCAGTGCACGTCAGGTCTTATCATTTTACAGTGCCGCAATACCAGCCCTAAGTGCTGACAAACCTGCGTGTCCATCCTTACGGAACGCCCAATTCATTAATGTCCGTGTACAAGGATCAGTGATCTTTCGGATCATCCCAAGGGAACGCCTCCCCAAAGTGCCGCAATACCCGCACTACTAGTGCTGCCCAAGGAACGCCTCCTCATAAGTGCCGTGCACCTGTATTGGTCCTACAGGTAGCCCATTCCAACGTCTCCCAAGTTGGGAACGCCCGTAAGTGTGATGTGCGCCGCACACTTCATTCGATTTTTCCACCTCATCAGAAGGTGCCAGTCACAAAGTGCCACCGAGCACCCAGTCTTTTCACTTTTCATTACCACGTCGCAGAACACATTTCCAAGTGAGTGCTACTTTCCACAGTAGGCCACTCCCATTCCATTCAATACCTTTCCTGGCCTTTATTCTCTCATTTTCATGGCAGAGTCCTGCTACGCAGCCTAAGGGAAATGTCTTCCCCTGCTTCCCGCGACTTCGTTTGCCAGAGGAGCTAAGAGAAGCTCGGAGCCCTCATAACTCTGGGCAAGGAGCTGGTTACACTGGGACCCACCAGCACTAGACCAGTGGATAAAGGAAAGCGCCAGGCAGGCGCTGCTGCGCGCCAAGCAGGGAGAGAAAGCCGCAGAAGCAGAGAGAAAAGAAGAGAAGCAGAAAGGAAGGCAAGGGAAGAGGAGCGAAAGGCATTGAGCTCGCTCTCAAGGAGAAGGAACTCGACATCAAGAGGAGAAGGCCCGTAAGGAGAGTATCCTAGCTCAAGCCACTCTGCCAGCTTCCAGCCCTGCACCCACTGTCTCTCTTAGTCCCGCCGTCTCTGGTCAGCCTGACATCCTTTCTATTTGTGAGCCTGGTCCTGATCCAGTGCCGGAGATAGAAATTCCTGCCGCATCCTGCCAGCCTTTTACCTTTTTACCGCCTACCTCCTCCCTTTTGGAAGAGGTAAGCCCAACAGTTAACCCCGAAATTGCTTCCGAGGGTGATTCAACGGAGGTTCCCTTAACCTCCCCACGTCACAACACTGCCAGAGAGGACTCTTCACCTGTGCCAGAGCACACTGCCAGCCTTGGTGACTCCGCAGATTCGCAACCTGTGGGGCCATCTCGGCCTTATCATCCAGTGCCACGGAAGAGGTTCTGGAACACGTTCTGCCGAGACTGTGGCCGCAAGGGTCACATGTCTGCCAACTATGGAGGGTGCGCAAATTTTAATATTCCTGCCATCGCAATGGCCGTCACCAATCCTTCTTCACTAGGACCCCCAGCTAAGGGCCCTATAACTGTTGCGCCCCTCCAAAGTCTTTATCAGCTAAGCCACGTCAGAGCCTACGACGACTCTGGCGCTCAAGTCTCCCTGATACGGGAAGACAGAATCCCCCGAGGGGCTACCGTCGATAGACGACAACTAATCACCATCGAAGGTATCAACCATATCAAGCTGATCCTTCCAACCGTGCAATTGAGAGTCACCCGACCTCATTTCTCCAAAGTTTGTACCCTTGCAGTTGCAAGCTACATCCCAGGAGGTTATGACCTCCTCCTAGGGCAAGACATGAAGTCTCCCTCAAATTCAAAAAGCCTAGGGGTCCTAGCCCCACCACAAATCACTACAAAGCAAGGAGGCCATCGCAACTTTCTACTTCCTCCAGGAAGTACTGTCCACCAACAGTCTCCCCCGTTTGTCCAAGGAGGGGAGGAATTTGACCATTCACAGTTGCCGTTGCAAAACCTGCAACGTAATAGGGCACTCCACGAATTGGCCTAGGTGCCCTAGCCGATTACCAGCAGCGGACAATGTCCACTTTCCACAAGGCTTAGCCTTCCAAAAGAGACAGGAGCCTCTGTCTCCCATTTCCAAGGGCACGCTGAGAGGTATTGCACCTCCGGTACCCGCCACAGGTCCAGTCGACCTCAACTCTCTGCCAGTGCCCACTTGGCAGCACTGAGCAGTGCCAAGCTCCGTCCAGCCTGGACGTAGAGCCACCACCCGAACTTGACCTCTGCGCCTGGCCCCGAGCTAGCGCCGGCGCCTAACCTTATCAAGGATCCTCCTACAGGAGATCCTCCAACAGGCATGGAGCTTACCACAAGCCCATGGCCAATCACTAGTTCCTTCTTTCTTCATCCTTACCTCTGTCGCCCGAGGAATGAACCTCCGGCAGACCTTACCTTTGTACCTCCTCTGGAAAACCAGGAACTGCCCGACCAGGAGTCAGCCTGGAGTTTTCCCCTCACGACGGTTGTCGCAGCAGCCGGAGTGAGGGGGCCTCCCCTGCAGTAGGTTCCACCTCTAACGACGGTTGCTGCAGAGACCGAAGTAGGGTGTTCTCCTGAAATCCTTCAGGCTACCGCTGCCTCAGCTCCTGCCGGCGTTTCTGGCCTTACCCCAGAGTCGTTGCCTCCGTCTACTCCTAGACTGGTATAGCCAGGTCCTGGAGGAATAAGAAGAAGAAGAAGAAGGGACGTAATTAACATATTAACAAAAAGAGCCACATGCTCTCCTTGACACCTGTGCCCGAGGTACAGTGTCGCATTCATTTGCAGAATGATCCTGGCACCTACCCAGAGAAGGTAGCCAGCCTGATCTCTGCCAGTAGCACTAACCCTCTAACCCCTAGCCATTGTAATACTAACCCTCACTTAAATATAATTACCTCATTGCATTTTCCCTCCTGGTAAATTAAACCACTCATCATCCCCACGCATCATTACCTCTCATTATGTATTTAACAGTTCCGTCGCTGAACTACTGCTGTGCGTACCACACTCTGGAATGATTGCGTCTTCATTTAACTGTATTGAGTAGGTTAGGCTAATGATTTAGTACCAGGGCATTAGGTTAGTAGAAGTAGAATTTTCAAAGTAACCTATCTAGGGGTAGAGTAGACTGTCGTCACAGACAACCCGTAGTTATTACTTAGGCTAGATTACATCACTAACATTAAGTTAGTACACTTAGCATCTTTGCCTATAAGTTAGGTAGGCCATTGTAGTCAGCCGTATCGCTGCTCAAAAAACTTCAAGTTAGAGTAGGAGAACTGGGTTGTCGAGGCGATCAACTTATTTAAGCCAAGACCTTCACGCCCGAAAGGGAGTGAATGCCTTCTTAACAGGGGGAGCTGCTACGTCTATAGAACGCCTCGCCTTCCCAGCAGAGTTTTAGTTATTTAATTATTAATAAAAGTAGCAGCCATGCCTTCTCCTGAAGCGACTGTTGTTGGAGAGTTGGGTATGTCGTAGGAATGATATTTCCGGTCTGACGGAAGCTTAGGGTAAGAAAGGCAGTCACAAGAGTAGCTAGGCTTCGAGATGGATTTAGGGACTTCTACAATAAGACCTAGTTTCCTTCCCAATTTGCTGGCGTTGTGTTTACCACCTTTCAGGCAATGCTCGAGGTGGTTTTTGGAAGCCCCGTGATTCGAAAACAACCAGTATCGATCTCAGTCGGCTGCGAGACGTGATCTCGGACAGGAGGTCAAATTGCCAGCCTCCCAAAATTAGGCCTACCCACGACGCACTGGTGGACACGAACCCCAGACCTGAACAGAGGTCAGGCCGCATTCTTCTACAAGGATACACTAAATATTGCATAAAGGTACGTCTGAAAGTGTAAACTTCAACCCAGCACTTTTACTACCATACGACTCTTGCTAAATTCATTTTCAATTCTCATTTTTACCCCTTCTACATCAAAGCCCTTTGTCCTCATCGGGCCACGTGCTCCCCTTTGTGACTTGTTAAAGACCAAGCTTTCGTGTATACCTCAGTGAACCATTCGAGTTTACCTTCCCCACCCCCAGTGTTAGAGAATTAATCAGCCTTAATCAAAGCAAGAAGTCATTTTCCTTTTATCTCGTTTAATTCTGGGATTCTTTTTCCAGATTCCATGAGTCACGTGCCGTCTCTGCCCGCAAGTGTGCATTACCCAAGTGTATGAAAACCAGCTATAACAGCTCAACGGAGCCATCATTTACTTTTTTCTCCAGCCCAGCACGGGCCTTTTAGTAAATAAAATAGTTGTTAAGTAACGAGCTGAGTTTTCTGGCGACCTTCCCTCTAAAGAACTTAATAATAACTTTCAGCTTACGGTAAGTTAAAGCAATTCCCTCTTGAAATCCCTAAATTACTTCCGTTTACGTATCTAGCCTCTCTCAAGGCCCGCTATATACGTAACAATATATATATATATATATATATTATATATATATATATATATATATATGCGTGTGTGTGTGTGTGTGTGTGTGTGTGAATAAAAGGAAAACGAAAAAGTCAGTTGAAATATTTTAAACGAGTTATGAATGCCCAAAATGGGGATTTTCAATGCTTAAACAAAGGAGACAGTTAACCCCTAAACTGAGATAACATAGCAGCGACAAATTTTAATGGCAGCCTGGATATTTCAGTAATTTAAAAAAAAAAGAGAGAGAAAAACGATATAAATATACTGCATAAAGTATCAGTTCCACAGCAGTAATGCGTGAGCTAAGTGTGTTTGATTATATTAATATTCATTTTTGTACTTGGTTGAGAATTATATACCATTGTAGCAACTTTTACATAATGTATCCAATTATAAGGTAACACACACACACATTATAGTGTGTGTGCCTTATATATATAGAATATTTCATAATACATCGTTAAGACAAAATATTCAAGTGAAAAGTTATTTCATCGAAGTGATGCAAAGAAATGTGCGACAGGCTTACTATGTGACGAATTATTTCGTGAGCCGTAAAAGAAATTACGAGTTACGATCAGGGAAACCTATGCATAATGTGATATATCTTAAATTTCATGAAAGACAAGTAAAAAAAGGGAGTAGGAAATAAAAATAATACTTGCAAACTTTGCGATTTCAAGCAGGGTTGGCAAATCACAAATTGGGCTACGTTTTACACCTTTGGGCTACTTGCGACTTTTTGGGCTACTTTTGATTTGACTTGGGCTTTTTTATTCTATTTGGGCTACTTCTATTCATTTTGTATAATAATAATATAATAATAATAATAATAATAATAATAATAATAATAATAATAATAATAATAATAATAATAATAATAATAATAATAATCTACTGCTGACATTAACCCCATTTTCTGAATTACCTCTAGAATTAGCTGATGATCAGTCTAAGGTAGCAGATATTGAGTCAGTGGCGAAATTTGTTGAACCTAGACTGGAGTAATATTTTCAATGGAAAAGTCTCAACATCAGGAACTGAGTTTTGGACAAAAACAACTGATGTAACCAACGCAGGAGGTGAGTTAGTTTTAAAGGATATATCAGAATTTGCATTAAAAGTCTACAGCCTTCCAGTATGTAATGCTCTAGTTGAAAAGGTTTTCTCTAGAGTTACATGAGTTAAAACCAAGTTGAGAAATCGAATGAACTTAGAGCTTTTAACCTTAATATTAAGAATAAAGACCAGACTGGAATTAAATGGCAAATGCTGTTCAACATTTGAACCCAAAAGATCCATGTTGAAATATGACTCTTCAATCTATAAAAATGAGAAAGATGATGATGATGTGGAAAGCTACTCAATGACTTGGTACTCTAGTCAAATTTGGAAGAGAGTAGTTTGTGCTTAATTTTTTTTTCTTTTTTTTTTACAAGGAAGAAGTTATTTTGAAAGGATGAAATGCACTTTAGTTTTGAGAAGGAACAATTTAAGTTTGTTTAAAAAGGCAATAAAATATTTTTGGAAAAAATTTCTTCAGTTTTGAAAAGAGAAATTGAATTCAGTTTTGAAAAAGAAACGTGTACCATATAGCCAGGATTAACCACTAAAATGTAAGCAATAACTTTATTATGCTATAAATGTGTGTGCATGCAATACACACATAGATATGATAAATAGTAATTTATATTATGCTACAAATATATATATATATATATATATATATATATATATATATATATATATATATATATATATATATATATATATGATAATTTGATGGCCATATTTATTTCATGTTACATTTCATTTTACAGTTCAAGTTATTTTCCGAGTTCTATTTATTTCATATTCCATATACCATATTTCATGTTAGATTTCCTGTTATATTTCTTCGTGTTATTATTCTTTATGGCCATGCTTTTTCATTATTCAATTTCATTTCACCAAATCATATCATCATATATATTGTCATGACATATAAATTAAGCAACAATAATGAAAATGTAAATGCAAGTCAGTATTTCAACATATCTATTGCAAAAAGAAACATTATGAATGTTATAAAATATACAAAATCATTTAATATTACGAAAATAACTGAAAAATCATTTATTATTAACAAAATAATTTATTTATTTACAAATATTTTAATATCACTCCAGTGATTCGGGGTCAATGTCCTCCTTTTCACCTTGGGAGATGGTCAAGTCGTAGGTGGGGGGATCCTCTGTGGCAGTAGGTTTTGGTGTCGAAATACTGGCGCCAGGGTAGGGGACCGCAAGTCTGCCAAGAGACCTTTGACTAGTGGCGACAGCGAAGAAGTGGAAGGTCTTGGAGAGAATCGGTTGCAGTGCAGAAGCTGTCGAAGTTCCTGTTTCGTCTGCGTTTCTTTATCAACTCGTGGGGGCGTCAAGTGGGAACAACCCCCCCGAGCCATGGCGTCTTTCGTCGTGGCATCCTCTTCCTCGGGTCCCTCCAAACTGTGACAAAGCCTGATGACTTGCTCGAAGAACGGCTTCTGGTATCGTCGAGGCACGTACTCCAAGCGTCGAGTCAAGTACTGGACGAATACGGTGATGTCACGATGCGTATTGTCCTGTGCTTGTGGCATCAGTGTGTTGATGCTTCTCATAATCTGGGTCAGTTGAGTCTGCAGTCCTTCTGTAGAATCAACTGTGTTAGCGGATAGCCGTCGGTCCTCTGGCAAGTTGGTCGGTCTCTTTTGCTTCAGCCGCCTCCTCCGCTGGATCGAAGCTGCTGACAGGCCCGACATGTCAGCACTGGAGGAATCCTCTGCATCGGTTCTGTGGGACGATACAGGTGAGAACCGATCGCTTGCTACTGTGGGTTCGTGGGTGATGTGACCTCCCAGGAATACCCACGTAGTCATCACCACCTCCTCCCGTGGTATTCTGTTGCGTGCAGCCGACCCGCTCTTGTACTCCCTCTTCTCGATCTTCCCGAAGTCGGTATGGCGAGCCTCGAAGTACTTCCGAACTTGCTGGAAGGTGCAATTCGTGAAGTTCGCTGCCAGTTCACACCAGAGTTCCTCCTTCCTCATCGGATTCGACCATTGCCTGTCCTGCTTGTTGTACAAGCGATAGGGTTGGCTCAATGGTCAGCTCTTCCTCGTGGTCGTGGTCAGACATCTCCTCCCGTTGTGAAGGCTGGATGTCCTGGGTGTCCTGGATGTCCCAGGACTGCTGGGTAGGCCTTGGGATGGTCTTCCAAAGAGGCATCGTGTCACGTGGCTGGGTGAGCGTCTCTGGGTGAGAGTGGCTGGGTGAGCGTCGCTGGGTGAGAGTGGCTGGGTCACGGAGTGGCTGGGTATCCATGTCAACAGGCTGTCAGAGAGCAAATGATGCCCCCATGGTCAGTCAGGCTCCTTTTATCCTCCCAAGAATGCGCGGCAACCTTCCATCCAGTCGACCTAAGGAGACACCATAACACGCCGCACGCCCCGCAACATGTGCACGCCATGTATTAATCGTGTATGACGGTGCCGTAAGGGCACCGCACGGCGCCTTAACATCATGCCGTAACACTCCCTCACGGGTGGTACGACGCCGCACCACATCGCACCACGTGCAGTGTGGCATGGCACCATGCAGGTTCTTACCTCGTTTGTTGCAGCGCCATGCCACACTGCTTACGGCTTTGTGCGACTACAGACGCCGCGCAGAAATTTGAAATTATTTAAAATCCGGGTGGTGCCATGCAGCTTTAACAGTCTGTGCCAGCCACCGCCAGCGAGGTGGTGCGCTTTTGGTGCGGTTTCGTGCGGTTTCTTGCGGTCCCATGCCGTAACAGCCCGCAACACATAAGTGCGTAGACCTACCTTAACACTGGAACGTTGCTGTATTAATGCTAATATTGTATATTTGCTCTGGAGATTTTCAAATCTTGCTGTGTGTTTAGTTTCGTACAAACTTTGGCTATCATCATAACTATTTTTGTGGGTGTTTACCCATAATCTGATATTTGAGTAAACTTCCCAAAATTGACCAGATTTAGAGTTAAGTTATGCACAACTCTAAAGCTTTTGTTTTTTCCAGGATGTTTTTGGCACGAGTCTGACTTTGAGATCCTGTTCTAACGGTAAAAATTCACGCATGATAAAGCTCCTCTTTAGCAACAGGTATGTTACAGGTTTTTTTTACTTTTTTTTTCCGCCAAGTTTAGTTTTGAGTCATCTTTTGTTGCCATAAATTTTCTTAATTTGTCAATTTATTTTTCAAGGTTTGTAATGAACTTAATTTTCTAATTTCGTTGTACGGTCGAGAATCTTTTGTTCTTGAACAATATATACACCTTATCCTCCACCCATTAAGGGGCAGCGTCCCTTAAGGGGTGGGGGAGCCCCCATGTTCTGCATAGTAGGTCATGCAGGTTCTTGGGTGGTTTTAATTCAACTAATCAGACTTTTCTTTCAGGTGTTAAGTAGTACTATTGCTTGGCTTTCTTGTAAGTTCTGATAGGTATGAGGTGCTTAAATGTGCTTGTGTGGAATCAAACTCCAATATTCAGCATTAAAAATAAATTTATGTAGTACAGGTCTGGCGCCTTGAGTATGTTTTACGTCAGAATGTTACCTGTCTGAAAATGGTTTTGCCCAATATTCATTAAAAGTTTTTGCCCGAATTTAAATTTCTAAGAGTAAAGTTGACGTTGGATTTAATAGAATTTTCAGAGGATTCGGACTTTGTATTATTTCCTTTCTCGCAACCGAAAATTACTGGTTATAGGAGTTATAAGACGTTCCCTGAATGTACGTACAGGCCATTCACGACAATGTCTTGCAGAATTCAATCTTTAACTAATCAGTGGATTTACAGCCAATGTTCTAAAAAGAATTCAATCTTGAACTGATCAGTGGATCTACAAACCAATGTCTTGTCAGAATTAGATCTTCAACTGATCAGTGGATCTACATCTACACCTCTCTCAAAGAAATAGAATAAATTCAATCACCCAACATGGAGTTCTTTCAAAGTGAAAATGGTAAAATGATTCTTATTCATGATTGCTACATCTATGCGAGGAATTTACGAATGCTAAATATTTAGAATGTGGGAAACGTCGGCATAGCAACTGTAAAGCCAAAGTTAAAGTTTGTGGAAGTGAAGTAGTTAGCCATGATTTCACCCGTTCTGCAAACTATGCCGCCAAGAAGTCTTGTGTATAACAGGAAATAAAGAGTGAGTCTATTAGCACACAAGAGACCGCACAACCCAAACAATCCAGTCAATATCAAATGATGTCTCGACTCAACTACCACCTAAAGGCCGTCCACACGGTCGAACTTTGCTCTACGAACTCTGCTCGATGTGTCGTCAGAAGCGGAGTAACAACTGACAAGGTTCTGACTTTTCCCGCCTCTGACGTCACATCGAACAAAGTTCGTCGGTCAAAGATCGACCGTGTGGACGGGGCTTAAGACATTCGACGTGCAATAAGGAGCTACAAACAAGCTGTCTGTGCTCTTCCTTCATCCCATTCCGCCAAACCTAACATGGTCATTCCACCCGAGAACAAGATGACAGTTGATGATGGAGATTTTCTGCTCTATGATAGTGGATCAAGTGAGCAGCGTATCCTTGTGTTTTCCACATCTACAAACATCGGCCTACTGAAGGATTCAAATAATTGGTTCAGTGATGGGACTTTTCAAGCTGTATCTGGCCTATTTTACCAACTGGATACGATTCGTTGTTTTACTTCGGAAAGAGTTCTTTGTGTATATGCTCTGCTACCACACAAACCATGAACAGTCAAGAAGTTCTCCAACAACTCTTCACTTTCACTATTAGTCCTGTGTTCAACCCAGATACCTTAGATACCTTTCATATTATATAGTATAGACTATGAACAAGCTGCAAGTAAGGAGTGCTATTGGCGAGGTCTAACCCCAACGTCACAATCGAGAGAGATTTCTACCACTTATCACAAAGCCTATACCGCCAAGGTGCGATATGAGGGTCTCCAAAGTCAATACGATATACTGACGCTGATTATTCCCCTGCAAATTGGCCTGATTCCAGCTTTGGCATACCTTCCTCTAGATAAAGTGATTGAAGAAGCATTTGAGGCACTGCAAGAGGCTCTGCCCTTTCATAGACTGCTTTGAAGATACGTATTGGCAAAAAATGTCCACTGTTCCCTGTTAGCGCGTGGAATATGTATAGTGGCGTAGTTGAAGATTTACCTCGTACTAGCAATTCATTTGAAGGATGGCATAGCCATATGCAAGCTAGCATTACTTCCTTCCATCCCAATATATGTACGTTTCTTGAAGCGTTGAAGAGGCAGCAAGCACTAACCAGCGTCACCATCAATTAAATGCCTGCAGTCAGGACATCCAGCATCGCTAACTACACGGAGACCTTATCTAGATTCTGGTGTTCGTATAGCAAACAGAGTACAAGACTTAAAGAACCGCCATGTGTTGGAGTTTTTGAGATATATAACCCATAATTTACAGTTCCAGTACCTTAAAAAAATTGTTTTTCTATATTTTTACAAATGACAAAATTTACTATTTTAAGTATTTTTTTTACATTCATGTATTATTATTGAATTGAATCATTCTTTTTAAAGGATAAGGTTTGACATTCATGTTTTATAGGTCATTCTTTTTAAAGGATAACAAATAAAGAAGTTTTATTGGCTTTAGTAGTATTAACCTCCCAAATTTTTTCTGACTTTTCTCCAAAGGGGCCGATTATCCAGGGGTTAGTTGTCAGGGGACCAATTGTCCTGATACCGAAAATTTGATAATGTGATGGTCGTCAGCTGCACTTCCATGGAAAAAGGTCTTATGTTACCTTGCTAAATATAAGATTTAACGCCGTAGGTGAAAAGAATTTTAACTTATAAAGAAAAAATATGAAGTACTGAAACTAAATTCTTGTTAAAGTATTGAGCAACGTTTCTAATGGGGTCAGGGGAGAGTGGAGGTTGTTTGGCAAACAAAATGACCACACAAAGCTTTGAGATGCCAGGTTTTTTTTTTTACTAAAATTATTTCATAATTTGTTGTAACGATTCCAGTTGAATAACCTCGTAGGTCCCAGCGCTTTGCTTTTTGCTTAAATTTCATATTCCATTCAATTTAATGCGTCACTATAAACATGTAGAGTAGTGGCCATTTATTTTCACAACTGTCCACGAAACTCCGTAAGGTGGTAGGGTCGTCAGTGCACCTCATGCGATGCACTGCAGGCACTACTTAAGGCTCTTTGCAGCGTCCCTTCGTCCCTAGCTTACAGCCCCTTTCATACATTTTACTGTACCTACGTTCATATTCTCTCATATCTTTCTTTTCACCCTCTCCTATCAATTGTTTCATAGAGCAACTGCTTTGAGGTTTTCCTCCTGTTACACCTTTCAAACCTTCGTACTGACAGCCAATTTCTCTTTCAGCGCTGAATGACCTCATAGGTCCCAGGGCTTGGCCTAAATCCTATTGTCTTATCTATGGCATGTAAGGCCTTCTCCACGCCATCGGTTATCGCCCGGCTGCCTTGAGTTGAGGCGAGTTGAAAATAGAATTTAGGCCAAGCACTGGGACCTATGAGGTCATTCAGCGCTGAAATGGAAATTAACAGTAAAAGGTTTGAAAGGTGTAACGGGAGGAAAACCTCAAAGAAGCTGCACTATGAATCAAGTGGAAAGTAAGATGGTAGAAAGAGAATATGAAAGAAGGTACAGTAAGAGAAACGAAAGGAGTTGCAGCTAGGGGCCGGAGGCATGCTGCAAAGAACCCTAAGTAATGCCTACACTGCATGAGGTTCACTGACGGCTCTACCCCCCTGCAGGGCCGACTGCCATGGTTCTTCAACCTGCTCCATCCCCCTTGGAATAATTATGTCCGTGTTTGTAGGTGAATTGAGTTGTTGTCTTGTTGGATAGTAATAAATGAATGGTAGCCAGGCCGATATATATAATATATATATATATATATATATATATATATATATATATATATATATATATATTATATATAGGTTTTTTTGCCACGAAGGAAAAAATGAAAAAGCGAGATAGCCGAGTACTTTCGGTCCTATTCGGACCCTTTACTGAGTAAAAGGGTCCGAATAGGACTGAAAAGTGCTCGGTTATCTCGTTTTTTTCATTTTTTCCTTCGTGGCAAAAAAACCTTTATTTATACATAGCATCACGTTTTTATATACTTCGTGATCAAGTTATTCATTATATATATATATATATATATATATATATATATATATATATATATATATATATATATATATATATATATATATATATATATATATATATATATATATATATATATATATATATATATATATATATATTATATATACGTATATAATATATATCTATATATATACGTATATATATATATATATATATATATATATATATATATTATATATTATATATATATATATAATATATATATATATATATATATATATATATATATATATATATATATATTTATATATATATATATATATATATATATATATATATATATATATAATCAGCACAAGGGGGGGCCCATGGAACGTTCTAAGTTCATTATAATTCGTTAGTTCCTACGTTTCGTAATAACTTTATTAACATCATCAGGGAAACGGTTAAGTAATGAATTAAAATTACTTAATAAATTACTCTATATATAATATATGTATATATATATATATATATATATATATATGTGTGTGTGTGTGTGTGTGTGTGTGTGTGTGTATAAAAGCAGCTTCCATGGTATTAATCGTTGGTGTGTGAAGCATCATGAACATCAATTCCAATCCATAAAGGTCAAACCTGATTCAAACAGCAACGTGTCAAAACTATCGCTAAGGCATTCCCACTCTAAACCTTTCTTATCGTGAACCCGTCAAAGGCTTTTTATCCAGGAAATTTTACGGAGCGACGAACCCAACTAGCCTCTATCTTGACTCGAAGAGCAATTGCCTACTCTAACAAGGTAACTATCAGTAAACGATAGGTAAAAGTGGCCACAGGATTACAAGAATATTTCCCTTTTGCATTTTGCTATGTTTGTGATCATTGTGAAGGTCATACTTAGAACTAGACATAGAGGGGTTGCGTGATAGGTCAAATTTTATTCTTCCCCAACTAAATAATCAGAATGTTACCGATAAGCGCCTTCGATTATTAAACACATGATGATAGAATTTTGAAAAATTAATATAGTACTGTTGACGAGGAGTTGCCAAAAAATGCAACCTTGCAAGTTTGGAGATGCCAATAAATTTCTGCTTACTTGGGGAGTAGGCCTACAAGCTACTTTGTTGTTGTTGTTGTTGTTGTTGTTGTTGTTCTTGCTGGGGTGGTGGGGTAGGAAAGCCTAAAAAGTTCAAGAAACAGGAATTTTAGGAAAGGATATTTATGATTTTTTTTATTAGACTGGAAATGTAAAAAATGAATAATGTGCATGTTAAAGAGTACAGAAAAATGATTTGTATTTTAAAATGTAGCATATTTATTTTAATTTTCGTTGGTGAAACAACGCTGTATTTGACCATAGATTTTAGCGCACGCCAAAAGTAAGTTGGAGGTCGGATCAAACCTTTTTGATTCTTATTATCTTTAAATATGCATTTGTGAAATTCAATCTGATTTGAAAAATGCAAGAACAATCTTAGAGTTTAGTATGAACTAAATGCTTAAATGAAATATAAGCAACAATATTTTAACTGCTCAGCATTGATATTTCTGGAAGGAAAATCCTGAGTAATTGAATGTTATATCTAATCTCAGATATGCTAATACTACAATACAAATTCAGATTCAGTGAATAAATAAACTGAGCCTTTGTAAGTAGGCAAAGGACACCGTTGTGGATTGGATGGTGGTCAGCAGGACCCTGATAGTGATACACTAGTCTTCTAATAGTTTTAATAGTAAACAAACATCTGCTGTGGGAAGTGAATCTTACCTCTAATAGAAAAGTTCCTCGTTGGACGAGTGGTTTACGTGCTCGCCTACCGAGTCGGTAGTCCGCAGTTCGAGTCCCCACTCTGCCAACGTAGAATCAGAGGAATTTGTTTTTGGTGGGTAGAAATAAATTTCTCGAAATAATGTGGTTCGGATCCCGCAATAAACAGTAGGTCCCATTGCTAGGTAAACAGTTGGTTCCTAGCCACGTAAAAATATCAAATCCTTCAGGCCAGCCCTAGGAGAGCTGTTAATCAGCTCAGTGGTCTGGTTAAACTAAGGTATACCTTGAATTTGAACTTAGAATTTCTAATAGATCAAGTGAATCACAAATCATGTTCATTACATGACACTGCCTAACAGCCTTAATGTAAAACGTGTTATAACAATACGTCAGAGAGACACATTTTTAAATATTTGCATGCACGCGCACACACACACACACATATATATATATAGATATATATATATACAGGCAGTCCCCGGGTTACGACGGGGGTTCCGTTCTTGAGACGCGTCGTAAGCCGAAAATCGTCGTAAGCCGGAACGACGCTTGGAAATATGTCTTAAACTAATAAAAAGTTATAAAAACCTTACTTGTAATCCTTTGGTTACACTACATGTCGTTTCCTGTAGTTTTATGTACAACCTGGAGTTATTTTCATAAAAGAATGCTGGTCTTGAAGGTAAAAAACTATTGTAATCCTCTGGTGACACTACATTCTTGAAGTTTTATGTACAACCTGGAGTGATTTTGCAAAATCTTGAGGGCTACAAGAACAGCTGATTACTATTTACGTATCATATAGACTAATTAAAGTAAATGTATCTTTAAATAGGCTTATATATTAGTATCAACAAAACATTTCCTGCCATGAGTCAGAGGCCGTTTAATGAAACGAACACTTCTCTGTCCTATCTGTTCAGAAAATAAACGTTACGTCAATCCCCGAGACCATTGTTGCCAAAGCGTCTCTCTCTCTCTCTCTCTCTCTCTCTCTCTCTCTCTCTCTTCTCTCTCTCTCTCTCTCTCTCTGATCAAATTACATTGGAAACTTGACATACGATTGCCCTAATATACGAATGTTTTGAGATATAACAGAAAATTTGCGAAAATACAAGCTTTGATATACAACGAAATATTTGAGATACGATTTTGCGATGAGTGTTAGTTTGTATAGGCGACCGATAAATGGCGTTCAGTCTGTTTGTTTGTTGGTGCTGCATGTTAACACGTCGTTGTTTAGTTCGTTGTATTTGCGCCTATTTTTCGTGTTATTTTGTCTATTTTATTATTAACCATGTGTCTCAAAGCTAAAGACAAAGCAGGTGATAAGAAAAAAACCCAAGAAAATGATTTCGATGGAAGCAAAACATGAAATTATAGCAAAGCATGAACGTGGCGTTCGTATCGTCGATTTGGCAAACGAGTATGGTCGAAATCCTTCTACAATATCCACGATCATCAAGCAGAAGGAAGCTATAAAAACCCCCGAGACCATTGTTGCCAAAGCGTCTCTCTCTCTCTCTCTCTCTCTCTCTCTCTCTCTCTCTCTCTCTCTCTCTCTCTCTCTCTCTCTCTCTGATCAAATTACGTACTGGATAATGTCTCTCTTTGGATACTTCGATTTTGCCAAATATTGAGGGCTACAAGAACAGTTGATTACTATTTACGTATCATATAGACTAATTAAAGTAAACGTATCTTTAATAGGCTTATATTATTAGTATCAACAAAACATTATTTACTGGCATGAGTCAGAGGCCGTTTAACGAACGAACACTTCTCTGTCCTTAACTCGGAGCGTCGGAAGACGCCTCTCTCTCTCTCTCTCTCTCTCTCTCTCTCTCTCTCTCTCTCTCTCTGATCAAATTACTGGATAATGTCTCTTTGGATACTTGGAATTTGCGTTGTAATCTAACCAGAAACTTCGTTTTGTTATTATTACTGGAAACAAGCAATGATTTTTTCATTATTTGCGCTTTTGGACTGTTATATGTTAAACTAGTATGTATTCATTGTCGCTCGGAAACTAGTTCCGCATATGAGGCGTCACTAAAAAAAACATAGAAAAATACAACATAAAAGTGTCGAAAATCATCATAATCTCAAAATTTTTGTTGTAATCTAACCAGAAACTTATTTTTATTAATATACTGTGCTAAACTATAAAGGATTTTTATCATAGTATGCGTTTTTTAAAAGCGTCGTTAACTCGGAGCGTCGGAAGCGTCAGCGTCGTAACCTCGGAACAAAGCGTCGTAACCCCACCCAGGACGGATTTTTCCATTGAATATTTAAGAAAAAGCGTCGTAACCTCGGACGTCGTAAGCCGGAACCGTCGTAACCCAGGACCGCCTGTATATATATATATATATATATATATATATATATATATATATATTATATATATATATATTATATATTTTAATTATATATATATATATATATATATATATTCGTCACCTCAATGCGAGCCCATGAATCTTATGCGTATGAAGGTTCCTCTAAGCCAGTGGTTTTCAAATCTTTTGGCTCATGCACCCGTTCACCATATGTCAGAATGTCATCCCCAGCCCCTTTCCAAAATTGTCTGCTTCAAAAGGTGCATTCCAAATAATTTGCAACAAAATTCTAACACTAAGACACACAAGCTAGTTGAGAGAAAGGCCAGCGTGACCTCTCTGTAGTGCGGACTGATGTGCGCTGCGTTTTGTGTGGCTCTGGAGCCAGTTTGAGCCTGCCAATCTGTGGTCACAATTGCCCCCTGAAACACTGAAATTCGCCCCTAGGATGGAATTCCCCGATTGAGAACTACCGCTCTAAATGATGCTGACCGAGAGAAAAACAAGGTTGAACGGCGGTTTGCCCGCCTCAGTATGGCTTTAATTGTTAAGCTGTTATTATTAAAAAATTTTTTGCTTCTCCATAAATGATGGTATTGGCGTATATAAAGGAAATCGCTTAGGGTGTCATAATGTAAGATATGAAAACTGGTGTGAACCGTTGGTTGTTTGAGAGGACCAAGTCACGTACAAACATTTAATATTCAACAGATATTAAATGTCCATAAGTCATTGTTACCCACCAACGGTTAATTAAGATTTGTGATTAGCCTTGGTATCAAAAGTTAGTGAATGTTCCTGCATTTTTCATTTTAGACAGTAGCCATTAAGTTGGTACTGTAACCTTGACGGGGATGCACTGGATTTTTCCCCACATACTTAAGTTTTAAAAGAGGCAGAATGCACGAAGCATTTCAAATATCTACAACTATTAAGTCTACCGTATCCATTTAATAACCACCTTGAAATGGCCAGTTTGGAGTTTTTGCTGAATCACCTGTGTATTCATATTTGTCGTAAGGCTACTGACTTTAACGAAAGGAATCTTCATAAAAGAATTGGCCTAGTCAGCTCCTAACTCCAGATAAGTACTTCGAGAGTACAAGAACTAGTCATATTTTAGATAAAATTATAAAAGTAGAGAGATTTAGAAGTTTTAATCATAATTTAAACACGCCACTTGACTGTATGGTACAAACAGCCTCTGCAGCAGTGTCAAAATAAATACTTCGTGTTGCCTTCATTAGCATATTTCACTTTCTTTCCGGGAGTCCCTAACAGTAGTTGTTCATTATTCAATTTTGGAGAATTTTTTTAAGTTGAAAATTAGATTTTAATTATGAAATACAGTTGACTGGACACTTCACTTTCCTGGCAGGTAACGAGTAGTGGAAGAGTAGCCTTCAAAGCGAGGCCAAGTTGCTTTGAGAATCTAAGCGGGAAAAAATTCTCAGCATATCTCCAACCCGCAAATGAAACAATTGTTACTACTCTGCCCAGAGACCCTTATGAGGTGGTTGTAATACTAGAGATCTTTCTAAAACCGTCATACTAGTCTGGATCAATAATAACATACAACATTTGTATTAGTTTATTGAATAAAACAGCATTAAAATAAGTTTCATCACAAATAAATATTTCTGGGATTTGTAACCAGAAGTTCGGATAAAATAATTTACTTTTGCTTCATGTCACATGAACAGTATACAGAATTTAATATGACCATCTTTTCTGTTATATTTGCCAGTTATTGTATTTCACTTCATATACAAGAGAAAATCAGACCACTTCGATGAAGACTCAAATGGCACGAGAGAGAATTTGAGAGAAACTCCTCAAGAGTTTCAACTTGTGAAGTTTCTACCCACCGAATGATGATACCTAATTTTCGGAGTCTTCGATGGATGTTCCTGCGAATAATGCATCAGAAAACTAAACATGTGACACGCTAGTGTCATTAATGACGTGCATAGGAGTGTCCTTTCACACTGAGTGGCCTATCGAGACCCCCTCCCCTCCCCGAAACAATCACAGACGTGATCAGCTGAATAGCAAAGCGCAGCGTTAGAGATTGAGGTCGGGGTTGTTGTGTTTGACGAAATTGAGGAGCTGCTCGTTGTCCTCGCAGATGAAGGGCTTCTTGTGGTAGCAGGCGATGTCGTGCCAGGCAATGCCGTCTTTGTAGATGTTGTTGAGGACTCCCAGGCAGGATTCGCTGGTCTGGTTGATGTCGAACTCGGCGTTGTCAGGCTGGGGACCTCCAGTGTGACCCTTTGAACTCCAGGGCTGGGATGCCCAGCCTGGTGGGGTGGAGTTGGTGGGGGCCATCTTGGTGTTGGTGTTGGACCAGAACCATCCGAAGACGTTGATGGGCTGGAGGTCCTCGCGCTCGGAGCATCCAGTGAAGTCACAGAGGCGACCAGAGGTCCAGATGTAAGTGATGTTACCTGGGGAACCAAGGATCAGTTGAGGTTCAGCTCGCTTTGCTAGTTTCCTAGTAAATCTCAGACAACGTATTAACGAGACAGCATAGTGATTTTCTTTGACTACTAATTAAAAGTAATTATACAAACTTATAGTGAGCATCCACCCTTGATAAAGGGCAGCAATTGCTATGAATCATAAGTTTTAGACTTACGGTTTCTGATGAAGTCGACGATCATCTTGTTCTCGGCTTCGGTTTCCATACCGACGGCGTCCATGCAGTGTTCGCGGCATCTGTTACGGGCATCCAGCCAGTCTACCTTCTGGCCCTGTCTCTGGCCTGTAGCGGGGTCAATGTCGATGAATTTGTCCTGGTCCCAAGAGAAAAAGTAGTTGTGTCCTCCGAACTGCCATTGCTTAGGGCCTGGAAGAGAATGGTCGAGAGATGAACATACTGGCGAGAAAAAAAAAAAAAAAAAAAACTCTTAATATTAGTCTAAAATAATCTCGGGTTCCCACCGCTAAAGAGAATGGACTCCAGTCGAATTAAATCACGAATCCAAGGATCTCGAGTTCCATACTGCATTTTAAGTGTCGTGAATGATACCCTCTGAGAGCAGGTCAGAAACTGCCATTCGTAGTCTTTCCCGAACACAAATTGTGCAGTCTGACCCTCTTTGTGAAATGCGCTGTATTGAGGAATACAATTGCTGGAGGTATGATTGTACGGAAGGAGATATAATTATCAGCTTGTCCATTTAAGTAGCTTTGCAACACAGAGTTCGTCCATCGGAAAAGCAATCACAATTACATACTTATGGAAAGTTCTTTTTAATGTTCAAGTAACCTTGGCAACTCCTCACAGCGTGTATACGTTATGGGAACATTTATCGAGGCTGATGGAAAGAGTAATTGTAATATGTACGGCTTTAATCGATTCAAGATTAAGATACGATAAGATAAGGAATTAAATTATCTTCCTACATCAGAGAACCGTTGTCATGACAACACACAGGCTCCATGAGAGAGAGAGAGAGAGAGAGAGAGAGAGAGAGAGAGAGAGAGAGAGAGAATGAATAAACAGAAGAATTTTTCCAAGTGAAAAGATCAGCCAACCATGAATTCATCTGGCAGTAAAAAGTGGTTGACCTCTAAACAAATGACAGCGTCTAAACCTTGAAAAGACAGACACGCAGCTTTTAATAGCTCTGATCTTTCACATTGTTTTTGTTCAATATTCCCAGGTTTTTTTAATCATTTCTTTTTCTAATCAGACGAACCTATTGATTTACTATATGAACGTAAACGCTTATCTATAAAAATATCTATACATTTATCCTAATGTATCTGCAAAGAAGCATTTGTGTGTAAATATGAATATTAAATATTTACTAATAAGGTATGCACATTTTAATTATATGCTATTAATTAAATTATATAAATTTAAATTATATATACTTCATATTGAATTTAGATATTAAACGCATTTTAAAAATGTTATAGGAACATAATGATGAAGCATAACTAAACCATAAAAAAAAAAAAAATTTAAAAACAGTGAAACTGCTAAATGTCAGCAATGGTAAATCAAAGACCTCGACCATCACCGAACCGCCAGGTCCCTGGGACACCAGAGTCCGAGACGAGAAGGAGAGGCCACCTGGAACTGCTTTCTCTTCTCTCCTCCTCGATAGGTTCTGTTGCAGCTGCTAAATCATGGATCATCGCCGAGAGTGGGGGTATTCTTTCAGAGAGAGAGAGAGAGAGAGAGAGAGAGAGAGAGAGAGAGAGAGAGAGAGAGCGCTGTCACCTCAGCCTCCAAGACTCGAAAACGTTTAAGCTCCTTCGCACTGTGGTGGCGATGTGTAGTACAAGCTGAATGCCCCTTTTAAAGAATACGAGGTGCTCCAAGTATGCGGAGTTCGTGAAGAGAATGTCGAGGCTTAAGAGAGCAAATTCAATTAACAACCGTTCTTACCTACACGAGAGAGAGAGAGAGAGAGAGAGAGAGAGAGAGAGAGAGAGAGAGAGAGAGAGAGAGAATCAACGATGCATTCCTTTCTCTTCTGTTTGTTGCCTTGAACCCGCCAGCCCTACCCTTCGCTGAACAAAGGCTATTACTACTAAGACATCAGAATCATAAGAGTTTTTCCTAAGGTTATTAGCATGGTGGAATAGTTTAAGTTGTTGGTGCGACAGGCTAACTTTTTGTTTTTATTTTAATACTAAAATTTGTGGCCATTCAGTTATTTGAGCTGGATAGGCTGCAAGGGAATTATTTGAAGTAGCAGCAGTTTTGCAAATTCAGCTAAAAGAGGTGGATCAACGTTCTGCAATGACTATGAAAACGTAGCAATAGTCCAAATCAGATTTTGCCAACCATTGAACAAAACAAAGTCCAAAACAGCCGCTACGTCGGTAAAGAAGTATTTGTTTACCAAGAGTAAATTTGCTGTTGTTACAGCGCAAATGACAAAGAAGTACAGTTGACGTCTAAATTATAACTACCTCTCATTGTCCACGAAGTCCCGAGAATCACCAATACCCAACTAAAGAGAGTGAGGTTTTGAATCATTAGTTTTCATTTGAAAGAAGAATCACGAATATTTCATTTAAGTCTTGTATGCTTTAGGCCCATTGAGCAATGTCGCCACTATCTTCAATCAGAGAATAAAAAAAAAATGTATGCACGTTGGCGCATGCTTTTTATGTCCCTCAATTTCAAGTTTATTCTGGAACCAAGGTTGTTTAACACTAATAGATAAAACACTAAAATGATGCTTATATCATCATACCTAAAACCTTAATGATCATACCTCTAAATCTTACTCGTACGACTTTTTATTCCTGACCATTCCGCGAAGATTATCCTTCCACCGCATCCATTGTGGAGGATTGCACATGGATTTGATCGTTGACGGCCATTACCAATCGAGACGATCATCTCGGACGTGAGTGAATGGGAACTCCTCGGTGAAAGTATAAAAAATAAGGAGGAAGAAGAAAACCCCTCGTCATGAATTTCGTTTGCTGGTTGGTTCCCTACGTTCTTCGCGAATCTTCTCCCGACACCGTTCGCTCAAGCCTGATTTAGAAGCTTGTTCAAAATAAAGCTGGACTTTGGCGGGCAATTTAGATTTTATTTTATATTATAATATTCTGATATCCCTTCAGACATCACTGGTCATTATACATATCAAGGTTTTCCTCGTCTAGCTAACCGTGGCGCTCTTGTAGAGGCAATAGGCAATTCCTTGAATTTCTGAACCCGAACACCAGCATCAGCAGCAGCAGCAGCAGCAACAGGCAAGGAAATATGCAGATTGGTGTCACGAGTTCCCTTCTGTCGCTACAAATTTAAAAAGCCCGAGAACTCCGTCGTCGTTGACGCACACAAGTGCGATTTCGTCATCAGAATCTTTTAAGTGGGCGAGTTAGGAAATTCACACCACAACATTTAGATGTAGGTACCGCGCGGCAGCCATGTCTGGTTGTTCGCCAACATTACCTTCCTCCTCCCGCCCCCCGCGGTCTGTTGGTTTCAAATGAATTTTTTTCTTCAGGCAAAACAAACGAGATTACCCATTAGCGACCCTTTACTTCTTGCGCAATCGTTTTGTAATCACGTGACACCCTGCCAAGGTTACAAAACCACACCCCCCCCCCCCCCCCCCTTTAGATGTCATAACACGAACACGCCTCTATCTGTGTCTCGCTCGAATGACATCAGCTCTGGAAAGTGACAATCCCTAGCGATGTTGACCATCGAAAAGGAATTGGAACGAAGATTCACTCTGCCTAGAAAACGTTAAAATGAAAATCAATTGGCCGCAAATGAATGCAGTTCTGAAATTGGTCAACAACCCAGTTCTCATATTTCATCGAGACGGGTTATATGTAGTTAAGAGAATAAAGTCTCGGTGATTGTCGAGGTACGAGTGAATGAACGGGTCAAACAGTAGGAACTGTAACAGAATATTTTTTAAACCTAACGGATTTCATGTTCTAGTTATTGCCACACACACGCACACAAACATACTAACAAGCTGACAGGCACGTCAGGTAGCCTTCTCGAGCGCCTTTCGTCAACACTAACACCGAAAGCATTTGGCCGCTCCCCAAGGGGAAATGAAGAAGGTGGCTTGAATGTCATCTTCCAGGGAACCTTTGGGGGATACGTATAGGTTAAAAAGCTCTCCGTTGCAACAAGTGACATATGGCATGAAGAGGGGCCTGCAATAAGAGTCAGTCTCTCTCTCTCTCTCTCTCTCTCTCTCTCTCTCTCTCTCTCTCTGAATACGTCATTGCCTGAGGGAAGCCCTGTGCCACGCCCTCTAATAGCTCAACAGTCGCTCCCACAATTTGGTATCATCTGCTAATCACGACAAATGACCGGCTTCTGACGGTCAGTGGCACAGTTCTGATTTCGCCACGCGAGGAGATCCAGCCAATGTTGACAGGAAATTATAGATTGTAAGGCGTTTGGTAGTTGGGAGGGGTTGGGGAATACTAGAAAACAAATGGGAGGAAATTAACCTGACAAGATACGAAAATTCTGGAAACCCTTCCCAGCTGCATGAATACTTACGGGAAGCACACAGCTCTGGAACCGGGAGAGACAGCAGTCTTGGCTGCGAGGAGTCCTGGGCCAAGACGGTAGCTGCTAGTGCAGCCAAGAGGGCGAGCGCGAATTTCATTCTGAAAAAAAAAACAAAATATTAATTGAAAAAAACCACCGTAATGTTATTTCCGACATAGGCACCTCAGAAACAAACAAACAATAGTAGAAGGAATAACAAAAGGTAAAGTCACCAATTAAAGTAACTCTTCAAAGTCAAGTACAAATCTTGAGGAGGCAAAAATTAGGAAATATGAAACAATCACGACATACTCAGAAAACCAAGTTATTCGACTAAAAAAACGAAAATTAAATTGGTCTAATCAAGGGTTGTTTACGTTATTCTCACAAGAAACTGTAATAAAAAAAATTCACACAGACACAATAACCTACGTACAAACTTAAAGCGAAAACCAGTACCAGCGTTGAAACAAATTTCACCAATACCTTAAAAAATTTGTTTGCAAAAGAAATCTTTCTTTAAAAATGGCTCCTATCCCACCACGATAAGCGGAACACCCTTTGTCTCTTAACTGCGTTGAAATACTGAACAAACTTGAGCTGTATCTTTCCTAGAAAACTCGGAGACGTCGACAATGACACAGCAACATGATATAGATCGTACGGTATAGAAATATGACTGAATAAGTGACCCATTTGGATTTCCTATGTACTCGTCATCTGTAAAATTATTGGGGAGAATGTCTGATTTTGGGACTTCATATCCTATTAAATAGCCGAAGAAAAAAAAGGTTACATATTCGGCTGCAAACAAACCAGGGAGACAAACATAGTCAAGGGATGTTGCGTAGTTTGTATGCTAAACAAGTCAAAGGGCGGCCATGTGTGGCACAGCACTGGCTCTAATCTTGTTATACGTGACCAAAATTTTAGCTTTTCGTGGCCTTCATAACACGTAGTACTAGTATTTGAAATTAGGTTATAAGACCTTTATTAATATGGAGAAAATGAGGGATTTGAAAGTCGTTGTCAAGAGACACCATTGGAGGTATTCGACTGATCGGTCGCCTTTCAGATAAAAAGTTGCAGGCAATTTCATGGACAGTGCTAAGACATAATGGAGGGAGACTGCATAGCTGACACTGCAATTAGTTTTCCAGAGATCCCTGCATTGAGTGTCGTAACTGAACGTCCTTTTACTAAGCTCTTTTGTTTTGGGGAATCAGTGGTAGCTGAGTGACTGAACAGCTGTCGCGAACAACGAATGAATCAGAGGCTATTTTTAGTTCTGGAAAAGTATTCACAGGCAACTAGTCAAGGAGTGAACAGTGACGATTATTTGTTCTATATACACACTATCATGGTTGTGTGTGTGTGTGTGTGAGAGAGAGAGAGAGAGAGAGAGAGAGAGAGAGAGAGAGAGTATTCATTGCAAATAGTGTGGCCGTACTAGAGAAACCATGGAGTTAACATGGGAACGGCTTTTGGACCGTAGTTGCGAGATCCAACAAAACAACTGGTTCCCATTGAGGTTATGTGATGGTTGATGTGACTCAGAGAGAGAGAGAGAGAGAGAATTGTACTTTGATTTAAATCCTACTTCTAATGATAATTAAACCAGAGATTATCTTGTTGCAAGTCTATTAGCATTCGGAACCGTAAAAGGTTCTCCTCCCAGGAAACAGCTGATGATATGGAAGTTGGCGATAATGATCTCGGCCTCACAAGAGAAGGTCAGCCGTGCTATCCCTCTCTTGCTCAGGGGGCAACTTTTGTCCTGGGGATGGCGAGGCACCTTTAGTGAAAGGCTCTCTCTCTCTCTCTCTCTCTCATAAATCTGGTTTGAGTTTTGTCAAGGAAAACTCAAGTTTCTTGATTTCGAAAGACGCAAAATGATATGATGCCCTTTTATGCTCGCTGCGTCGGACTTGACTATCAGTACTGCGGATATTTCCATTAAAAGGATGGTCCCAAATTCAGTTTCTTCTTCCTTTTCTCTCCTCTTCTTATTCCTTCTTATTCCTGTGGTATCTATAAACAGATATCTCACCTGGCTGGCTGGGAGCTTTGGAATTGGTCACTTGGGTCACGTTGCATGTGTAGTATCGTTAATGATGCCGATTGAATCAGTCTTAGGATGGTCACCATAACCGAAAGAAAGACGTAAATGGTACCGATTAACATTTTTAGATTTTGCTCACTCTCAAAGGACGTGTTTATTGCGTAGCACCCTGAGCGGCCTCAGACATTTTCCTTTGTGGGGAAAATTGGTTGATTCAGTTGTGGGGTCGTTGCTTTGTACATATGTATATATGAATATGCATATAAGTACATATGTGCACATGTATATATGTGTGTGTGTGAGTGTTTTATATAACTTACTGTCTTTTGAAACAATGTTGGTAAAAATAATAGCATAATCAACCTCCAGCTCATTATTTGCGCAAGATTCCATTTCATTTGTGGTGACTGTGGTGCAGACAACTTCAGGCTCTTCAGTTTGCTAACACCTGATGAGCGACAGGTGACGTTGGCCACGTCTAAGTAGCGTTTATTCACGTCCATTCGCCTTTAATTTAGAGTTCTGACCTGACGACGAGTCCACAGCCAACTGATATCTCGTTGATTGACCTCAGATTCTGAGATTAAAACCGATTACTAGTGGATGAGATCGTTTTGCAACCTAGCGAAATCATTTTTGAGGGACTTGAGGCGCTGAATGCGATCTCTCGCAGATCGAATCCCTCCTTTCTATGGATACAAAACACAAGACATTCATTTTCAATCAAATTTTGTGATGAAATACGCACTCCTAAGTTCCGATTGCCTCATCGTGGCGGCGAGTGTCTTTATAAGAACCGCGTTTTTATTGATAACGAGCGACGTACGAAGCAAGATTGCTCGTTTATTGTGTGCCAAGGTTCCTAAGAATCGAAATGAATGTCATGGTTTTACCGCAAACGAGGCTTCCCTCGCCTTCATTTCAACAAATGTGCACTTTTAGAGTAAACCGCCTCGATCGATCTCCAGAAGTGGACAGCGGCGGCGACCGTATGGTCTCTGTGAAAGTGCCGTGTCAAAGACTCAATTTCGGGGCTGCCTGTGAAACCCGATCGACGTTTAGAAGATGGGACCTTTCATTCCAACTGTTTATATATTAAAATCCTTTTGTAATTGTTCATGAAACAGCGATCTTCTCAGTAATTGTCTGTACCATGTTATTATATTTCTCAGTGGTTTGAATGAGCTTGCATTTCTCATTATAATTACTCGTTTGATAATCTTATTAACCTCAAAATGACAAGATTGTTCGTCTTAATATCCAATTTGAGAATCTGAACACATTGGTCAATATCGTTAATTTTTTTCTCATCTTCTTATTTACTTGAAGTGGAAATCCCGCGCGTCATGCAAGGCTCCGGGAGACGAGGAATGCGATCATCGTTCTTTGCAACTAATTATTGTCCGGTGATCAGGCAAAATACAGGAAAAAGAAGAAAGAGTGAGCGACGAATGCAGCTCAAACGAACTAAAATCGTGTGAAATGAGGTTTCTGAAATGATTTTTTCATATCACTGGCTTGAGGGTATGTCATTTTCTAAAGAATTTACGAAATGTGAGTTTTGTAATATTTGGCTGTCGCAATCACAAGTTATCTCTTTAAGCCTTTTCTGAAGT